>NC_081410.1:624642205-624982215 GCF_030272615.1 Cryptomeria japonica
TTCCATCCTAATGTAGGTTACGGGATAGCGGGATCCTTCACTTGCTTCTTTGTCTTATCTCGCGCGACCATCATCCATCCATCTTGAATGGTGCAGGATAGCGGGGGCCATCCCTTACATCATCTCTTGTTTCCTCACGAGCTCATTTTACTTTGGCTTCTCTTCATACGAGATAATAGGACACATTTCTCCCTTTACCTTTTTATCTCGCATGACCAATTTTCTTTGCTCATCCATGCTACGGGATAGCGGGGGACGCAATCGAATTATCTTTTCTTAACCCCATGTGACCCTTCTTATTTGGTCTTTATCAATGCGGGATAGCGGGAGACATCATTCGGTTAGCCTTTTGTGTTATCTCGCGAGGTAGTCACTCTTACATCCTTCACGATGCAGGATGGCGGGATTGACCATTTTCCTCCAATTTTGTTATCCCGCAAGGTCATTTGGTTACAATTCACCGCAAGGTAGTGGGATGCCTACACATACATGATGGGTCCTACATGAATACAACACAGCATAAGAGAACCACTAAGTCACTAACACGTGGACATATGGGGACCAATCGAATTCGAGATTCCCTTTCCAATAAAACATGATACCCTAGTAAGCGTTTGAGGCTGTTTAGTTGACTGCCATACTAGTCAAACTGCCATGAATGAACAAAACTAAGTTTGTAGTCCTCTTGGATCAAACCTGATGGGTCCAGCACACTATATGGCATATATAGATCAGTACCAATGCTAGCATGCACTCTATAACCCACACACACTTCATTTGCAATCTACAACATTTGTGTAGTTGTATAGCATCATAACCTACGTGTTATACTCATCACTTGTTTTCGTGTTATGCACACTTGCTACCTGCTTCTCTTCAACCTCTTGACATCCCTGTAACACTGATTGACATCAATGTAAATAATGCCAACAATTCTGATATAGGGAAATGGCGTACAAAAGCAATCAGCCTAGAAAGGGGGAGTTATACTTTCCAGAACATTGTAGGTTATTAAACTTCATAATATAAAGAAGGCAAATGGGGATAGTTCATGTGGTGTAGATCGTTGCTCTGGCTTGCAGATTATTGTAATGAGAATTCCCATGTGGTCGTTGCATGTTATTTTTATGACTATTGTAATTTCCTTCCATCAAGATTAATACAAAGTAGGTATTTCTTTCTTGCATTTTCCTATCTATTTTGTTTGTTTCTGTTGTGGGTTTGGGTTTATAAGGGGAGTACCCTTCATCAAATGTTTAAAAGAATTTCCTAGCATATTTACATTTAAATAATTTATTATTTTCATCTCTGCATAGGGGCATTTCTTTTTTTGTTCTAATCCCCAACATTCAGATGCGTAGTGACCCACTTTTCCACACTTGAAGCATGTAGCATCATTCCTCTTGGTATTTCTTCCTTGGCCTCTACCTCTTTTATAGTTGGATTTCTAGTTATCTTCAATGTAATCTTTTTATGAGTTATTTTGCATAGCGCAAGCAATTTTATTTTCTCTCTAGGGGGCTAACAATATTCTGCATCATCTGTACTATGGTTGTGACTATGGTCCATCCTTTGTGGCAATAATTTTGTCCCTTATGGATTGGAGGCTAGTGGTCCAAAAAATATTTGGTCAATTCAGTATCTCATACTTGATA
Organism: Cryptomeria japonica; assembly: GCF_030272615.1. Classification (NCBI taxonomy): domain Eukaryota; kingdom Viridiplantae; phylum Streptophyta; class Pinopsida; order Cupressales; family Cupressaceae; genus Cryptomeria; species Cryptomeria japonica. Next base: position 624,643,861 of record NC_081410.1, read on the forward strand.
TATAGAACCATATGTTGAATTTACTTCCACATGTAGCACAACAACAATTCTTTCTCCTTGTTTCTTAAGACAATCATATTGGACATGATCTTCCCTAGTGTAATATGTGCACCATATCTCCTTTGGTTTCTTTGGCTCTTTTGCTATAATTTTGTAATGAATTGTTAACTTCTAAACTAATAATTGAAGTTCTTTTAGTGTTTCATTTGTTTCATCTTTGTTTGGGCTTCTCCAAGGCTAGGCCTCAATCTAGTAGGCCATTTTCATTAGGTCCATGTAGAAGTCAAATACTCCTCTACCCAATCCATCTATGATGTCCTTCTATAATCCCAAAAAAATGTGTCATTTAGCCTTCTTTTCTGATAGTGGTTTTTCTAATATGTGGAAAAATTATTTGAGCCTCTTATCATATGTGTAGACACCTAAAACTTGCACACTTAATTAAATGAATTTATTTGTTTAATTATCATTTATCCGCCTATTAATTAAACTAAGGTCTATTTAATATATCCATTTTCTTCTAGACCAACCATTAATCAAATTCAAATATTTGATTAATTCCCGTTTCTATCCATTAATTAATAAATTATATTTATTTAATTGAATCCCCTTTTCACCATTTTAATTAAATTTACATTTAATTAAAATCATCCTTGTATATAAATAAATCAAATTTATTTATAACCCCCCCCCCCCCCACTTGGACTTTCCAACAAATGCAAGTTGCATTAATTTTAGTTGAAATAAAATCTTTTTATTTTAAATAAAATTCCTATTTATCCCACTTACATTCTCCTACATTTTCCATTAACCTCCTAATCATTCTTCTAGAAGTCCTCAAATCCCACTTAACTAGCCTAAATTCCTCTAATCATGTCACATCCCTAAAATGGAGGGAGTCACTTCTCCAAATTTGGGGAAAGTCTTCAAAATGTGTTGAAGACTTAACCTTTTTCAACAAGCTAACTTGTTGAGTTCCCCAAATTTGTAAGGCTCTTACAAATTAGCCCCCAAAGTCTTCTAAACCATTTAATGCCTCTTACAAGACATCACCTTAGCCCATGATGGTTGTCCCTTTTGCCATCTTCCAACTTTGGACAAAAGTTTAACACTTGGACAATAGCCTTCATCCCTGGATAATAGCTTTATCCAATGGCTCATCTTCTTAAGGTTAACCCTGAAAGCTTAATAAAAATCTAATGCTTACTTAACATCCTCTCAGGCCTCCTCATGATGACACTTGTCAACATGAGATTGGATTGAAAAGCTCACATGGATTGATAACTTTTAATCCCCACCCTTGCTAATATTACTCAATCTTGACCATTTATTTGATCATTTCTTCTATAAATAGAGTCCATTCCCTCCATTAAAATAATCCAAGTTTTATGCATCTACTCTAGTCACGTAACATTTAGCATTTTAGCCTCTCTTTGAAAATAGTAATTAGATCATTTAGTAGAATCATAGCCTAGATTTATCATGTTTTGCATATCATGTTAGTTTCATTTCCATGCTAGCCTGATATCATCTTAATATATTATTTTTATGTTATTTTAGCTTCATATCAATCTCATCATCTTGCACCATCTCAATATCATAGTTTCGTATCCATATCAAAATCACCACTAGGATATTAGTTGCATTCATTTAGATATTATATCATACACTATCTCTTGTTCTTTGAGTATTCATCCTAAGATCAAGTGCTCTTCCAAGTTGAGAGCCACCTTGTATCTAAAGGATCCTTGGAGATAGAGGACAATGAGACGATTTTGAGAGTTTTTGATTGACTAACTTGTTTTGTTGATTCTAATCTCTAATGTAATGTTTCATTGGTGTGTTTGAGTGGTTTGTATCTCTCTTGCAGGTACCACACTTCCAAGCATACAATATGCTTTAACGAATTCATTTTCTCTCAGCACTAATACTCTCATTTTACTCACACTTTCAATAGGAATAGTCAAGGTATAAATTTTAATAAAAAATCATCCCAGATGTCATCCCAATTGTTGTTATGATGATAGATTTTTTATATACCAATCTAATTATTCTTTCTTTAAAGAGGACATAAAGTCCAATAGTTTCTACCTATCTTCTTTCACACAACTTCTCTCCAATAAGAATCCATGTTCAGTGAATTTAGTGGTATTTTGACCAAAAACTAGAATCTCGGTTGAAGCTTCTATTTTTCTATGATTTCTTCTTCAATCAAGGTTTCTAAATTTGAGGACTTGGCTTGTTCTCCTTCTTAATACTTCAGAATATTTGGGTATTCTCCTCTCTATCCTTATCTCATTGTAATTTGATATCAAATAATTTGTTCCCCAAGATTTCCTTCTAAGTGACCTCTCATGTTGTCTTTACTTCTTCTTTTATCAATGACATTTCTTCTACTGAAATTCTCCTAATTTTATATTGTTGTGGTGATAGGTCATGGTCAAGAGGTTGTGATTCCTCAAAGAAATATTTCATTGTTTTTTTGTAAGTGACATTTGATTAGTTAGTGACTGCAACTCTTCACCCAAAGTTAACATGGATTTTCATTCTTTATCTTTTTCCTCTTTTCTCGATTTCCTTATACTTATATTAACTAATTCTTCCAAATATACATCATTTAAGGGTAATACTTTTTCTAAATTTAATAAAAATAATAATGAATCTTGTTAGATACTTGATCAGTCCCAAAGACACTAAGAGGGGGGGGGGGTGAATCAATGTCTAACCGGTGAATGAAATATTTAAACTTGTTTGCAACTTTACAACCCAAATTAATGTACCAATAAATAAACAATAAAGCAATAAAGAGAAATAAGAGTGACAACATCAATGCACACCATAACACAAGATATTTTGGCGAGGAAACCTGGTAGGGGAAAAGCCTCGGTGGGATTTGTGACCCACAATATTTACTCACTGGCCAATATGAATAAATATTACTAATACAATAGGGGCCTGCACATGTGGGAAGGCCAACAACCTAGAGCTCATTGCTCAATCATAGAAAGGAGTCACATTGACTACAAAATTGGATGATTAGATCTAATGACAATGTATTGCTCAAAATAGCATCTACAATGTTGGATTCAGTACTGGTTTAAGCTCTGTCAAATACCTCTGCCATAAACCTTGCTTTTCTCTACTCTTCTCTTATTCACTCATCAAAATTCATATACAAATATTCTCTCTCATAATCCTCTTGCATTACCTAATTACATACCATCTAGATTACTTACAAAATGACCTATAAGAACTCATACATATATGAGTCTTTAAAATACATCGTGTCGGCTACAAATAATTAATTACATTATAATATAATTTGCATAAACAAAACTTTATCTTATGTCGGCCTGAGTGCCAGTATGATTCATTGCCGGTGTAAACTGGATGTCGGTGTGAATGAACTTTGTGTAGCTGTTGGTGTTGGTATGTGAAGTCTATTGCCGGTAAGATCAATAGAATCCTGTAGAACCATGTTACCATTTGGTTGCCATCAATGAAAACATCAACCATTCTCATCTGAGTGTGTAATGCCAACAATCTCCCCCTTTGGCATTGATGACAACACTCATGAGAAAAAACAAAAACCAAAATTGCCAAAAACCAAAAGTGCTCCCCCTGAGCAAATGATCTCCTTCAGTATATTTTTTCTTTCTATCACTCCCCCTTTGACATAAATGACAAAGGTTGTTAAAAAGAATAAAAAATTCAAAATTTTATCTCATTTCCTATAACCTGTTATGTACAATCTGAAAGATATCTGCTATAATCAGATTAAGTCCTTGCAAAAATTTAGAACTATCAGAAATTATATCCTCTGTCTGTCAGATCATGTCGGTTAGATGATGCATTTGTTCCTCTGGTAATCTTCCTCTTGGAATAGTAGCCTTAGATAGTCCATTCTGGTGTGTCAATAGATTGTTCAATATTGGACCAAGTTTGTTCTTTAATTCACAGGCTTTTAACCTTAATCGAGCTTTCTCCTTTTCAAGTTTTTCTATTTTCTCCTCATATAATGTCATTTCTAGATCTAAAATTGAAGTGAGTTCAGAAGAGCCTATCAGGTTGTCTGTTATATCGTCAATTTTTTTCTATGTCTGTTTAATCTGATCATCAATATCAGTAATCAAATGGTGTGGCTTGCAAACATCTCTATACAGTTCCTTAAAATCCAAAATTGTTGAATTTAGTGTTAGTATTAAGGAATCTAACTTTCCTGTACAATCCTTAATAGATTTATTAAAGGAGTCTATCTTCTCCTTATTTATCCTTTCTCTAATTGTCTCCTCATTAATCTTATCAATCGACTGAATATTAGATGAAATGAATTTAGACAATGTGTCTAACTTACCAATAGAGCCTACAACATTATCTACCTTACATGGCAGTGCTATCTGTTGTAAAATAGATAAGGTGTCATCAATAGCCTTAAATGCTAAGGCATTGCATTCAGTGATCTTCTTCATAGAATCTAATAAAATATATGTCACATTTGTAGGTTTGAATTCCATGGTGGAAGGGCTAGGCTCTACAATAACTATCTTTTCTTCAGATACTTGTCCAATTTCCTTAACCACTTCTTCCTTATCTCCATCATTGACCTCTTCTTTATCCATTTTTGCTTCCTTTTGCTCACTCTGTGTGTTAACTATTTTTTCAACCTTACTACCATCCTTACTTTCTGTCTTGTTGATTGTCAGTTGTTCCTCTGCTACTATCGGTGGAGTGTCATCAGTCGTTGTGGGTAGGCTATCCTTGATAGTCACGTTAGGAATACCACCAACTTTGTTCTTACCCTTATCACTTTTCTGATATACTTTGGTGAAAGATTTGTCTATTTTCTATCTATCCTTCTCTTCCTTCTTCTCTTTTTCTACAAATAATATATCCCATTTGTCAGCCGTTTCATCAGCAATTTCTTTGACTCTGCCAACCATTAAGCTAACATGTCGGTGACCACTAGCAAAAACTGATCGGTTGGCTTCTGCAATCAATTCATCAATCTCCTATCGGGAATTGACAGGGTGAGCTGCCAACAATGCTTCAACCTTTGATTTCTTATGTAATTCCATTATAGACATTCTTTTTGCCTCAAGTCTCAGATAAAGATCATTAGGCAAATCATCAACAACCTCAATTAAAACTTTCTTGTAAATATCAAGATGTAGAATAATACTTTCCTCAATTGTTTCCTTATCAAAATCCTTGAAATTATGATAACATTTGTTGACATTGCTGAGATTTCCATTCTGGGTAATTTCATTTATAAGTTCTTCCGGGGATAGAATATCTGATACCTTAGGTGTCGGTTTCTTTGGTGTAAGTTTCTTTTTATGAATGTTGAGCTCTCTCCTAGCTTATTGTTTCTTCCTTAGTGTTCTTGCCCTTTTTGGAGAAGGAGTAAGTGTCAATGAAGGTTTCCTTTTCTTCCTTTCAACTCTTTTAAATTTTGTTGCTTTATCACTTTTTGTTTCAGAAAAAGTAACAACCGGGGAAACATGAGCTACCAGTGTCTGCTCTGATTGTCTTTTTACTTCAACAATAATACCACTGATATTCATTAGACCTTTTGTTACCTCTTTAACTACTTTAGAAGCATCTCTCATGAATTTATCTCTTTTCTTCCTCTGCTTCATCATAGATACATCACTCTCAATTGTTTCAACTGTGCCAAATATCTTCTCAGTTGGTTCCCTTGGTGCATCAAGAATTATCTTTGTATAAGACTCAAGAATGTTCAAATCTACTTCATAGCCCATCTTTGTTATCCAAATGGTTTGAGGAGTAACAACCTCCATCCATGTCTCATCTCTCTTTATTACAAAACATATTTGTTTATCATATTTTTCCACAATACTTTGAGGAATCCTTTCCTTTGCCTTCATCTTAGTTTGAAAGTTCTTAAAATAATATTTTATTAGTTTGACACCATCAGCACCTATGCCAATAATTGCTTCCATAATTTGTCATCCAACAGGGATGTCATAAGTAAAGTCCTCGGGACCAATGTCGGGGAACTCCTTTGTGAAATAAAGCATTAAGCATACAAGTAAGTTACCAAATCTGAAGGTTCCTTTCTTATCACCCTTGATCTTCTTCAAATTGCCTATCAATTCATCTTTTAGCCATTCACAAATGTCAATATTTGCACTGCTCTTTACCATTTTATATGCACTATGTATACACAAACTAGAAACAAAATTTAACCTATTTGTATGAGCAACTCTGTAGCCAATCACCATACTCACATATTTCACATTCTCATCAGTGATATCACTAACCCTAAGAGATCTACTATCAGATGTGGTGTTGGTTAGGTTCATAACCACCTTGTTTGGGATCTTTGTCTTCTTGTCAAGCCTAGTACTGGTAGAGGGTAAACCAGTAACCGCCTTGATTTCCTCCTTAGTAATTTTGAAAACAGAATCTAACAACATAAATTCGCCATGAACCCTGCTAAGTACAAGTCGAACTATCTAATCCAGAAATTCAAGAATGTTCAAGATATCAACAAATCCTAAATCCTCAACAATCTTATGCTCTGGCTTGATTAAACCTTGTTTGTCAGCTATAATGTTCTCGTATATGTTTTTCAAATCATCAAACCCTAAATTCTCTATGTTGCAATGAATATATATTCTCATATCTTTAGCAAAAGCAACTCCCTTTGGAATTTTAGAAAATGCACCAATAGAATCATCTTGCTTAGCAATCTCAGGAATGATCTTAAAAATGGGTCTAGGACACTTAACATTCTCTACCACAGTAGAGTTTGCAATGAATTCGGGAACAAAAGATGAAGTAGCCATGATACTGAAATAAATACCTTTTCGGCAAGTGAGATCCTCTGAAATGCCCTAAAAATATCTTAGTTGCTTCGCCTCTTGAATGCCTTCACTCTCTTCGTGCTCTTCGTAAATTGGAATGCTTTGTGATTCGAAATGAGAGGTTACAATGTCTTTATAACCAAAAAGTTTGCCAACAACCGCATTAAATGCTTTCAGTTAAGTGAAAACTTAACATGTCTGTCAGTTGAGAAGAAATATAACTTCTTACCATCAACCGAGGGTAAAATGCACGATTTTCAATTTGTTGCCTTACCCCTAAGGATTATTCCTTAATTAGATGAAGTACCTCCTGCTGGTGCAGGACTACCCTGTTCTACTGGTGCAGAGACATATTCACCACTACTCTGATCTCTCTTTCTAATCCATTGTTTAGAAAATTCTTGCTTGATTTCAGTAACCTTTTCTTTGCCTTTGTTATTGGATCCTTTGTTGTTCGCTGGTGAATTCTTGCTTCTACAAAATTTTGCAATATGCCCAATCTTGTTACATGCATAACAAGTTACATTGTTTCTCTGAATAGCCTTTCCATAACCTTGACCGGTTTGAGTTTTGCATTGATTAGATATATGTCCAAATCTACCACAAACATAGCATTTCACATTCATTTTGCAATTGTCTGAGTTATGATCATTTTTATTGCATTTGGAACATTGACCGGTGGGTAAGTTTGTATTTTGATTATTCCTAAATCTACACTAATTTTCTCTATGACCAAATTTGTTGCAATTAAAACATTTTCCATTAGATTTATAAGCATTAGGTTGCCTTACCAGTTTGTTGTGATCATGATTGCTTGCAATCTCAGAGCTTTCTCCATGTTCAAATCCAAGTCCAATTGTTTCTCCATCAGGTTTCTGACTTTTCAGCATATCATCAAGATTATTTGAACTTTTCTTATATTTGTCTTTGTATTCATTTCCAGTGACCAACTCATTTTCCAAAGTGCTAACTTGTCTCAAAAGTTACTCTCTATCATGTTTCATGTGAATCAAATCATTTTTAAGCATATCATTTCCATAACTAAGCCTTTGAGATTCATCTGATCTTTCATTAAGTCTTCTGGCCAAATCTTCTTCATTCCTCTTCCTATCTTCAACATCTTTGCATAGTCTCATGGTTAAATCTTGCATCTCATTCTTCTTGTTGTTGTTCTCTTGTCTTAATTTGTCTACAATATCTCTAAGAGTTTCTTTTTCTTCATCATCTTGATTTTGCAATTGCACATGTAATTGTTTTCTCTTATTCTTTGCTATAACCAGGTTATCTTGAAGTGCTTTGATAAATTCCCGAGCAGTTCTAAGTTCATCTTCCAGTTTGATATTCTTCAATTTTTTTGCATCAAAATCTTCAAGAGATCCTTCCAATTGTTGTCTCAAACTTTCCATCGGTACTGATTTCAGAATCTTCCTCAAGTTGTTAGGCTTTTTCAAATAGAGGACTCTGCTCTGATACCAATTGTTAGATACTTGATCAGTCCCAAAGACACTGAGAGGGGGGGTTGAATCAGTGTCTAACCGGTGAATAAAATATTTAAACTTGTTTGCAACTTTACAACCCAAATTAATGTACCGGTAAATAAACAACAAAGCAATAAAGAGAAATAAGAGAGACAGCATCAATGCACACCATAACACAAGATATTTTGGCGAGGAAACCCGATAGGGGAAAAACCTCGGTGGGATTTGTGACCCACAATATTTACTCACTAGCCAATATGAATAAATATTACTAATACAATAGGGGCCTACACATGCAAGAAGGCCAACAGCCTAGAGCTCATTGCTCAATCATAGAAAGGAGTCACACTGACTAAAAAATTGGATGATTAAATCCAATGACAATGTACTGCTCAAAAGTGCATCTGCAATGCTAGATTCAGTACCGGTTTAAGCTCTGTAAAATACCTCTGCCATAAACCTTGCTTTGCTTTGCTCTTCTCTTATTCGCATATCAAAATGCATATACAGATATTTGCTCTCATAATCCTCTTGCATTACCTAATTACATACCATCTAGATTACTTACAAAATGACCTATAAGATCTCATACATTAATGAGCCTTTACAATACATCATGTTGATAGTTCTGATACTTAATATAAGTACAGATCCAATAGCCAACAAGATGAGAGGGGGGGGTGAATCATACAAACTTAATCATTCATAAAAACATCAGATTCAACCTCAGTAACATATATATCAGTCATATAACCAAAACTGTCAAACATGCAAACTCAAAAGCATATGAACAATATAAACCTCATAACACCAGATTTAACGTGGAAACCCAAATAGGGAAAAACCACTGTGGGATTTTGGACCCACTAAGAAATATACTCTTCTAGAGTATGCTCAGTTAAAAGCAAATCCTGTTAAAGATTACAAACACATTGCTAGATGTGACCCGGTTAAGGGATTTCCCTCAGATCTGTTAGGATCTTCACTTTGTTAGAAGTGACCTTATCAAAGGATTTCAAACACTCAATCAGAATGTCACCTTGCTAGAGGATATACATATAAGACTGTTAAGTCCACTTGGTTAAGAGATTTTCTGTCACTTTCACAAAATAACAGTAATAAAAATCTATTTACAACTTCACATCTAAAATGCTAAAGCAAATTCTTATTTGTTCAATACAATTTAGACATAGAACTAATCTTGTCTATCTGCTGGGCTTCTATACTCTGTTATTCTAACAGGTCTTCAAGCTTCTGTGCTTGGTAATCACTATGTAGCATCCTTGTGCATACACTTGCCCGCATACATTGTTTATCAACAGTTTCCTATTTATAAATAATTAGGTAACCACTTAATCTCCTTGATCACATTTCCCATGATCAATCATAGCCATCAGATCTTCAATCTTGTCCAGGTTCAATGCATCATTCGATCTGAAAATGTTTTACCCCACCTTGGAACTTGCATAATAGTCTTGGAACTTGTGCCAGGGTATTGCGGTTCAATCTGAGCTGTAGATCTTCATGTCAACTTTCCATTGCCGTAGATTCGTTAACAAACTTCTTCCATAGCTTACCAATCATTGATCCACTCTAGCTCATCAGCTTCTTTCATTAAATACCGCATGCAACCATTTAATGCATTCTGTTATAGCTCGGTTACAACTCGGTAACAACTCGGTGAATACTAAACTTCACTCGGTAGACATTCAGCCTTCATTAACCGATAGCAATAACCTTAGGGTTTACCGATTAGGTTCCTTAGGGTTTACCGACTAGGTTCCTTGCCTAATAACATAGTATAGTATTAACCTTTACATTTTACAACATATGTATGATCTTAAAACAATCTAAAACATCATGATTTCATCATTGTCTAACTTGGTAGTAGTTGCCCATTGAATACCTTATTCATCCCTTTATTCATCATATTCTTTCCTGTGTCTTTTACTAACTTCTTTATAATCTTCATATCATACTTCTCAAGATATGGCAACATCATACTGAATTAGAAAATCAATTTCTTGACATCAATGACAAAATAATAATATCAAGATAGTAAAACATCTTTAATCAGTTATAACCATAATCATCAACAACCTTCTCAATATCCTTAAGAAATGCCAACATCTTTCACTGTCTGTTATAATGCAATATTACCAACAATCTCCCCCTTTGGCATTGATGGCAAAACCAATTGATTTGGCACTAATAGATTTGGATTGCCGTGATTCTAAAATGCTGAAATGGTCTCCCCCATACATCAGTCTTCTCCTATTTTCTCAGTCTTCTTTCCAATCTGTAGTCTGCTCTTCTCCCCTTTCATAGGTATTCTCCCCCTTTGACAACAATGCCAAAAAGAAAAGAACTAAAACATAATTTGTTTCTGTAAGAAGTTATTTCCTGCTGTTGTGTATCAACTGAGTCTCGGTCAGAGCATTTGTCTTCAATTCCTGTTCCCTGTAATATTCTTTGTATTATTTCCAGTATTAATTCCAGTATACTTTTAGAAAACATTCTAAAGTGTATAACTCCAGCATCAACCCCCAAAAGATATTTAATAGAGTCATCGGATTGATGCTTTCACCGAACTTGGTCAGCGAGTAGAAGATAGGGGTAGGACCCCTAACTTACTTCTGAGATATTCAAAAGTGTCCTTTGGTAGTGGCTTGGTGAAGATATCTTCTATTTGCTCCTTTGTGCTAACATATTCCAACACCACTTTCTTCTCTTGAGATTCTTCTCTAAGATAATGATATTTGATAGATATGTGCTTTGTCTTAGAGTGCATAACAGGATTTTTTGAAATATTAATGGCACTAGTATTGTCACAGAATATAGTTACTATCTCGGTAACTTTCTCATTTATACCTTCCAACAGTTGTTTGATCCATGCAATGTTGGTACAATTCAATGTTGTAGCAACGTATTCAGCTTCTGTTGTTGACTGTGAAACACATCCTAGTTTCTTGCTAAGCCAACTCACTAGTCTTTCTCCTAAAAAGAAAGCTCCACCACTTGTGCTTTTTCTGTCATCAATGTTGCTTGCCCAATCAGCATCAGTATAAACTTGTAAATCAAAATAATTTCCTTTCTGATATACTAAGCCATAATCCTCTGTGCCTTTCAAGTATCTAAAAATTCTTTTGATTGCTATCATGTGTGTTTCCTTAGGATCTGCAGAGAATCTTGCAACTATACCTACTGCATGTGTTATGTATGGTCTGTTGTGAACAACATATTGTAGTTTTCCAATCATGGATCGGTAGAGTGTCTCATCAACAGATGCAGATTCATCATTCTTTGATAATTTACAATTGGTAGTCATAGGAGTACTTACTGGTTTTGAATCATCCATTCCAAATTTCTTCAAGATTTCCTTTATGTATTTGGATTGAGTAATGAAAATCTCATTTTTCATTTGCAGTATTTGTAAACCTATAAAATACTTTATCTCACTGATTAATGACATCTCAAATTCTTTGCTCATTTCATTTCCAAAGTTCTTGCATAAAGAGTCATTTCCACAAAATATAATATCATCAACAAATATGGCTAAGATCAGTATTCCATTTTCATCATTCTTCATGTACATGTTGATGTTCTCACTTGTCCTTATGAAACCAATCTTAATCAAATAAGAGTGCAATCTTTCATACCATGCTCTTGGTGCTTGTTTCAAACCATATAAAGCTTTGTTCAACTTACATACCTGATATTTATTATTGTCTTCAACAAATCCTTCAGGTTGTTCAATGAAAACTTCTTCTTCTAATATTCCATTCAGAAATGCAGATTTGACATCCATTTGATATACCTTGAAGTTTTTGAAAGCAGCATAGGCCAACAATGTTCTTACTCCTTCAAGTCTAGCAACAGGTGCAAAAGTTTCACCATAATCAATTCCTTCTTCTTGTGCATAACCTTTGCAAACTAATCTTGCTTTGTTTCGAATGACCTCCCCTTTTTCATTTAGCTTGTTTTTGAAAATCCACTTTGTACCGATTACATTTTTGTCCTTTGGTCTTGGGATTAGTGTCCATGTGTCATTCTTTTTGATTTGATCAATCTCTTCTGTCATAGCATTTACCCAATCTTCACTGTTAAATGCCTCTTTTACTATTCTCAGTTCAAATTCAGATATCAAACATGTGTTCTGTCTCAGTTTGTTCCTTGTCATCACTGGATCATCCTTATCTCCTATAATCTAACTTGGTGCATGATGTCTTCTAACATACTTGGCTAATACAGGCTCGGTAGGCTTTGTATGATCTTCTTCATCACTTGGTAACTGGATATTTTCTTCATTTTCTTCAATAGTTTTCTCGGTAGGACTTCTTGGTTGCACATAGACAAATTCATCATAGTCTTTTGGTTCTTTGGAATTTCCTTCATCATTTCTTTTTGCAAATTCATCAATTTTCACATTTTCACTTTCTACTATTTTGTTAGATGATTTGATCAGACATTTAAATGCTTTGCTTCTAGAAGAGTAACCTAGAAATATTCCTTCTTCACTTTTCTGATCAAACTTGCCATTTCTATCATCTTTATGAACATAGCATCTACTTCCAAAGATTTTAAAATAACTAACATTAGGTTTCTTGTCATACCAGATCTCATATGGTGTCTTCAAAGTACATTTCTTCAATTGAACTCGGTTCAAGGTGTAAACAGATGTGCTCATTGCTTCTCTCCAAAATGTTTGTGGCACCTTCTTCTCAATAATCAGTGTTCTAGCACAAACCACAATAGATCTGTTTCTTCTTTCATCTATTCCATTCTGCTGTGGAATTCTCGGTGCAGAGACTTGTCTTTTAATACCATGATCATTGTAGAATAAGTTGAATTCATCATATGTGAACTCTCCTCCTCTATCTGATCTAAGACATTTCAGTTGTCTTCCTATTTCATTTTCAACTCTTGCCTTGTACCATTTAAACATTTGAAAAGCTTCTGATTTTTCTTTTAAAAACATTACTGACATCATCTGTGAATAGTCATCCACAAATAATATGAAATATTTATCACCATAATAACTTTGAACTTTCATAGGACCATAAAGATCAGTGTGCACTAGATCTAAAATTCCCTTAGAAGTGTAAGACTTACTTGTAAAGCTTGATCTTGTCATCTTACCCATCTGGCATCCTCAGCACATAGCATTCTCAGGTTTTTCAAGACTCGGTAAACCTCTTACTATGTGCTTCTTACTTATCTTGATCAGGTTATCAAAATTTACATGATAAAACCTCTTATGCCATAGCCAGGTTTCATCAATCTTTGCATGCAAACACTTATTCTGAGTTGAGTCAAGGTGAAATGAATTACCTTTTGTTTGTGTCCTGGTAGCAGCTAACTTTCCATTCTTGTCATGAACTTTGATAATTCCTTTCTGAAATTCTATTTGGTAACCTATGTTGTTTAGCTGTGCTACACTCAACAAATTGTATTTCAAACCTTCAACCCAATAAACATCATTGCATCTTGTATTATCAAGAAGTGTTATAGATCCTTTACCTCTTACCAGACATGGTTCATCATTATCAAATCTAACATAGCCTCCATCATAATCTTCTAACATAACAAACTTGTGTTTATCTCCTGTCATATGATGTGAGCATCCACTATCTATAATCCAAGAATCATTAGTGTTTATGTAAGATATTAGGGCTTTTTCTTCATACCTTTCTTCATCTGATCCATCCTTGATAGCCACATAAACAACTTCCTCTGTATCAGTCTCATCTGATTTATCATCGTTAGATTCCTCATTAGCTATTAAGCATGTCTTTCTATCTCTTCTTCTGAAGTCTCGATGTCCTCTGTAATGGTTATCTTTTTGTCTGTCATCTTGGTAATCTCTCTTTTCAGTAAAATCTTTGTCAGGACAGTTAGAAGCCATATGTCCAATCTTATCACAATTGAAAGATTTCAAAGGTAGTTTTCCTTTATACTTACCTTTGCCTCTCGGTAACCTTTTGGCCCATAGTGCTTCAAACTCTTCTTGCTTTCTGATTTCTTCATATAGTTTGTGTACTTCTTCCATGTTCTTCTAAAATCTTTCACTTGCTCCATTGTGATCTCCTTCAGAGTACTTATACTTTCTTTCATTGTAATCATTAGATTCATCAAGATGAAAAGAACTAAATGCAGATTCAACTTTATTTACCGAAGATCCACTGTTATCAAAATTACTTAACTCAAATGCATGTAACTTACCAATAGTAGCATCCAAAGAAACTGGCATATTAGGTATAGATCTCAATTCATTGATTGCTGAGACTCGGATTGCATAAGATGGTAGAAGGGTTCTTAACAACTTACTTGTTATATCTTTTTCTTCAATAGTTCCACCTACTCCTTTGATTTGAATGACAATCTCCTTTAGTCTTGTACTGTACTGAGTTATGTTCTCACCTTCATTCATCCTCATAGATTCAAGTTGTCCTCTTAAACTTTCTACTTTTGCTCTTTGAACATGTTCATCTCCTCCATATACTGATATGAGCTTATTCCACATTGTCTTTGCATCATTGCAGTCTTCTAGATCATTAAACTCTAAATCGGTCAATGCAGATGTTATTTCAATCATTGCTTGAATATGTTCTTGCTTTGCCTTTATCTCTTCCATAGTCAATGGATAGGTGCTCGGTGTGACAAAATCATTCTCCAGATAGTATACAACATATTCTCCAACTCCTGATAGATGTAGCTTCACCCTTTTCTACCATGTAGAGAAACTTGACTTGTTCAGCTTCGGTGCATCCCTCTTATACATCTTTGGATCTTTAACTCAAGTGCCTTTAAACTTTCCTTTTGGAGTCCAAAGCTCTGATACCAATTGATAGTTCTAATACTTAATATTGTTAGGGTTCCCACAGATACTGAGAGGGGGGGGGGTGAATCAGTATCTGACTGGTTATGAGATTTTCTTAAAACTGAATATGCAAAATATAAAGTAACAGTATACCGGTATGCAAGAATTAATGCAAATAACAAAATCAAAGGCATCCACATGAAAAGAACACCATAACACAATATGTTTAACAAGGAAACCTGGTGTGGGAAAAACCTCGGTGGGATTTGTGACCCACAATATTCACTTACTGGTCAATAAGAGAATATTACTTACAATAGGGGCCTGCACATGCAGGAAGGCCAATTGCCTACAGCTCACTGCTCAACAAGAAGTCACACTGACTTACAAAGAGGATTTACACAAATCCAATATTCTGTACTACTTTACAATAGCATCTTCAATGCCAGATTCAGTACCGGTTCCTGCTCTGTTCTTTACATATACCCTTGACCTACAATTCGCACATTAGGTTTGCCTTATAATTTATTTATTACATTCTCTCCATATCCAACAAATGCCTACAATGATCTCTTTTATATACAAGAGTCATTTTACAATTTGCCAAGTCCGTTTACAATGATAAACAAAATATTACATATCAAAAATCTTGTCGGCCTCTGTACCGGTATACATATTTCCTTCTGTGTCGGTGTACATCTTATGTGCCGGTGCCAATGTTCATTGATTTTGTTGATGTCGGTGCACTATTCTGTTTGAGTAATGCTTTGCCGGTATAATGTCTTTGTTGGTGCCATAGGATTGCAAGGTTGCCTATGTAATGTTTTGCCGGTATAATGTCTTTGCCGGTGCCATAGGATTGCAAGGTTGCCTGTGTAATGCTTTGCCAGTATAATGTCTTTGTCGGTGCCATAGGATTGCAAGGTTGCCTGTGTAATGCTTTGCCAGTATAATGTCTTTGCTGGTGCCATAGGATTGCAAGGTTGCCATCAATGACAAAACCTTCAATCACACACAATGTCTCATTGGAGTGTCCATATGCCAACAATCTCCCCCTTTGGCATTGATGGCAACACTCATGAGAAATTTCAAAAAGATATCCAAAAATGTGTATACCAAAAAAATGCTACCAAAAATATGAGGGCTCCCCCTGAGCATGTGATCCCTATGTTTTGAATTTTCTCATCTACTACTCCCCCTTTGGCATCAATGACAAAGGTTAGTAGATTTGTAGTTGTACCAATACATAACCTCAACCTTGTATTTGGGTAGTTATTAGCTTAAGAATATCTCCCAAAATTAAGTTTATACCATCCATAAACTTCTTGCTCTCCTTTATTGCTATCTCAGTTCTGTGTACTGTACCGGTGAGATGCTGCAAGTGCTCTGCCGGTGTTTTGCTACCCTGTTTTAGTGCCTCTAAGATTTCCTTACGCAGAGATGCTAAATAGTCCAATCTTGGACTTAGTTTAGATCTCAAAAATTTTGCCTTGTTTATTATTTTCTCTTTTTCTCTTTCTAATTTAAGCAATTCTTCCTCAAAATTTGTTATCTTTTCCTCAAAAACTGATAATGATTCGGGTGAGTTAACAAAATTATCAGCAAGTTTATTGATCTCTTCCTGTACCTTGCTTACCTTTTTGTCTACATCTGTGGTCAAATTTTTTATCTTACAGGTGTCTTTATATAGAGTTTTGTATTCTTTCAATAAATTACACAGTTCCGGTAGAAGTGTGTCAAATTCCCTGCTACACTTCTTTATTCCTTCCTCAAAGAATTTCTATTTTTCTTTTTCTACACCTTCCTTTACAGTTTCTACCTTTGTTTGCTCAAAATTTCCAGAAATATATTTACAAAGTGTATCCAACTGGCCTAAAGAATCTTTGTTGGCTATATTACAATTTGGAGCTATTAATTTCAAAACTGGAATTGAATCATCTATTGCTTTATATGCTTGTGAGCTATAATCGGTTATTTTCTTGATAGAATCAAGCAATACCTCTGTTACAATTGATGATGACCCAGTAAACTAAGTGTCGGTGGAAGGGACCATGCTGGTATTGACCTCTGGTAGGTCTGTTTGTGTCTCCACAGTTTTTCTTGCATCATTTCTTACCGGTGGCATCTGTTCTGGAGCCTTTAGCTCTGTTGGTTGCTCTGTTTGTGTTCCAGATTCCTTCTTTTTCTCTGAATCTGCTACCGGCTGCTCTTGGTTTCCTGTTGCCGGTTGCTCTTTATTATCAGATTTATCTGTGGTATCCTTATCTACCACTATGTTGATTTTTTGAGTATTCACAGTATATAGGACTTCAGGATTAGGATTGTTATCCTCTGTGTCCATGCTCTCAGCTTCCGGTTGATCTTCTGCAGTTGTTTTTACCGGTGGAGTATTTAAAGGAGGTGGGGGCAAGTTGTCTCTAATCTTGATACTTGGCAGTGCACCAACTTTACCTTTCCCTTTGTCCTTTTGATATACCAGAATGGGCTTGGGATTCATATATTCTTCTTGTTTTTCTTTTTCAACCAAGAATATATCCCAACCATCTTCTATTTCAGTTGAGACTTCAGTAATTCTACCTGCCATTAATGATATTTGTCGGTGTGCAGTGGAAAAGACTGTCTAGTTGGCCTGAGCTATCAAATCATCAATTTCCTTAGGTGAGTTGGTCGGGTATACTGCAAGTAATTTTTCTATTTTTATTTTCTTATCCAACTCAATTATTCCTTGCCTTCTGGCCTCAAGTCTCTTAAATAATTCATCAGGAATTTCATTTAGGACTTGCATCAAAAACTTTTTATACATGTCCATGTGTAGTATAACACTTTCCTCAATTTGTCCTTTCTCATCTTCTGATAGGGTGTCGTAGATTTTCCCTATGTTTTTCAATTTTCCTTCCTCTGTGATTTCATCCAGTAATATGTCAAAAGGGGCCAAGTCAGTGTCTGTCTTCTTCTTCCTTTTGGGGGTCAGCTTTTTCTTAGGTGTGGCTTTCTTGACTGGAGACCTCACAGCTTGTTGCTTATGTCTTGTCCTTCTAGGTGAAGGAGTGGATACCAGTGAGGGGTCTCTTTTCCTCACAACTCTTTTGAAAGTTGCTGGCATATCTCCTTCTGAGGAGGTATCTACCAGTGATAGATGAGTTTCAGGCTGTTGGGCTGCCAACACATCTTCGTTTATGCCAGTTTTCTTTAGTACATCATCTTTTAAGGCTTTTGCTTGCCTGCTTCCTTTCCTCACAGATGCCTCAACTTTCTTTACTCTCTTCTTGGATTGAATTTGACTTTCAATGTGCTCAGCACTACCAAATACTTCTTCCTTTGGTTCATGAGGGGCTTCCAGAAGTGCTTTGGCATAAGTTTCCACTATGTGGTCATCTACTTCATACCCCATTTCTGTAACCCAGATTGTTCTTGGGATGACTGCTTCCATCTAGATCTCATCCTTTTTTATTACAAAACAAATGTCATCCTTGTATTTGTTGACAATTTCTTGTGATTGTCTGATCCTCTTATTCATTTTAACCTTTAGTGCTTGAAAATACTCATGGATATTCTTTTCTTTGTTTTCACCCATGTTGTTGAATAAGTCAGACAATTGTTTTCCTACCGGTATGTCAAATCCAAAATCCTTGTTGCCTATACCGGGAGCCTGTTTGGTTATATGTAGCATTAAGCATACAAGCAAATTTCCAAATCTAAAGGTTCCTTTCTTATCCTTCTTGATTTTTGCCAAGTTGTCAATTAACTCATCTTTTAACCATTCACAGATGTCAATTTTTACATTGTTCTTAACCATGTCATAAGCACTTTTTATGCATAAACTGGAAACAGAATTAAGCCTATTTGCATGAGTTGCTTTGTAACCTAGAATCATGCTAATGAATCTCACATTTGTATTGGCTACATCATTAACCCTCAATGATCTTTTGTCTGATGTTGCACCAGTTAGTTTCGTTACTAGGTCATTGGAGACCTTCTTGGTTTTGTCGGGTCTGGTACCGGTGGAAGGTAACCCTGTTACTGCTTTCACAGCTACCTTTGTAATTTTGTGCACTGAGTCAAGCCAAAAGAATGAGCCATGTACCCTGCTGAGAACTATCCTAATCACTTCCTTGGGAAATTCAGGAATACAGAGGATTTCAGTGAATCCTAGGGTTTCAACAATTTGGTGTTCAGGTTTCACATTTCTGGCATTGTCACATATAACAGATTTGTACATGTTTTTGATTTCTTCATCACCTAATTCCTCTATGTTGCAATGAATGTACATTCTAGGGTCTTCTGCATAAACAACACCCTTTGGAATTTGGGAAAAAGCACCTGTGTTGTCATCTTTCTTAGCTACCTCGGGAACTAGCTCAAACATGAGCCTAGGTCGTTTTATAACCTTGACTATTGTAGGGTTTGCTATGAATTCAGGTGTAGAGGAGGATGCCATGATGATAAATACCTTTTTCTGCCTTTGGATGGACTGATTGCTGAAGTGTTTTGCCTCTTTGCTTGGAATGCCTTAGCTCGGAAATCTTCACTCTCTGAAAGTTTGAATTCACGGTGAAATGAAATGGAGCCAAAAACTTAATTTATAAAGTCTTTTCTGCCACCTACCACATTAATTGTTTGCCAGTAATGTATTAACTCAACTTTATTTGTCGGTAATGAAGGATTTTCAACTTCTTTTCTCTAACCAAGGGAATAATAGCACATGTGTCATTAAATTGCCAAACCCTCAAGATAATTTTCTTCAATTTGATGAAGAACATCCTGTCGGTGGAGCATTGCTCTATCCTGCTGGTGGAGCATCATATTGTCTTGTCGGTGAAGTATTTGTTGGTTCTACCGGTGGAGGAATAACCCCAATATTTAGATTACCTTTTCTAATCCATTGCTTTGAAAATTCTTGCTTAACCTCTTCAACCTTTTATTTACCTTTCAAGCTAGTACTTTTGTTATCTACCGGTGTACCTTTACTTCTACAGAATTTTGCAATATGACCAATTTTTTTACATGCATAACAAGTTACATTATTTTTCTGAATAGCTTTCCCATAACCTATGCCAGTTTGTGTTCTGCATTTATTTGATAAGTGACCAAATCTTCCACAAACATAACATCTTACGTTCATTTTGCAATTTTTAGAGTTATGACCAATTTTGTTGCATTTGGTGCATTGATCGGTGGGAGGATTGATGTTCTAATAATTCCTAGATCTACATTCATTTGCCCTATGACCATATTTATTATAGTTAAAGCATTTTCCATTGAGTTTGTAAGTATTAGAGGGTCTTATCGGTTTGCTTTGATCCTGGGTATTTGCAGTACCGGAGCTTTCTCCAACTTCAAATCCAACTCCAGAAGTGTCACCTTTGGGTTTTTGATTCTTCAATAAGGTACCAAGTTCTTCTGAGCTTTTCTTGAATTTTTCTTTGTGTTGATTTGCAGTTTCCAATTCCCTTTCCAAGATATCTTTTCGTCTCATTAGTTCATTCGAGTCATTTTGAGTATGCATCAAATCTGTCTTCAACATATCATTTTCATAGCTAAGTCTTGTGTTCTCATTTGCTGCATCACTTAGTCTTCTGGTCAATTCTTCTTCATTCCTCTTTCTATCCTCAATCTCTTTGCAGAATCTCATAGTCATATCCTGCATTTCATTTTTTGCTGTCATGATCTCTTGTTTCAATTTGCTCATCATATCATTTAATGATTCCTTTTCATCATTTTCATTTTGCAACTTTTCACAAAGTTCTCTTCTCTTGTTTCTGGTAACAATAAGATTTTCTTGAAGTGCCTGAATAATGTCCTGAGCTGCTTTTAAATCATCTTCTAATTTGATATTTTTCAACTTCTCTGCATCATAGTCAGTAAGAGCTCCTTCAAGTTGCTTCATCAGATTTTCCATCTTTACCGGTGTCAAGATCTTCCTCAAGCTGATAGGCTTCTGAAAATAGAGGACCAGGCTCTGATACCAATTGTTAGGGTTCCCACAGATACTGAGAGGGGGGGGTGAATCAGTATCTGACCGATTATGAGATTTTCTTAAAACTGAATATGCAGAATATAAAGTAACAGTATATCGGTATGCAAGAATTAATGCAAATAAAAAAATCAAAAGCATCCACATGAAAAGAACACCATAACACAAGATGTTTAATGAGGAAACCCAACGTGGGAAAAACCTCGGTGGGATTTGTGACCCACAATATTCACTTACTGGCCAATAAGAGAATATTACTTACAATAGGGGCCTGCACATGCAGCAAGGCCAACTGCCTAGAGCTCACTGCTCAACAAGAAGTCACACTGACTTACAAAGAGGATTTACACAAATCCAATATTCTGTACTGCTTTACAATAGCATCTTCAATGCCAAATTCAGTACCGGTTCCTACTCTGTTCTTTACATATACCCTTGACCTACAATTCGCACATTAGGTTTGCCTTATAATTTATTTATTACATTCTCTCCATATCCTACAAATGCCTACAATAATCTCTTTTATATACAAGAGTCATTTTACAATTTTCCAAGTCGGCTTACAATGATAAACAAAATATTACATATCAAAAATCCTGTCGGCCTCTATGTCGGTATACATATTTCCTTCTGTGTCGGTGTACATCTTCTGTGCCGGTGCCAGTGTACATTGATTTTGTTGATGTCGGTGCACTGTTCTGTTTGAGTAATGCTTTGCCGGTATAATGTCTTTGTCGGTGCCATAGGATTGCAAGGTTGCCTATGTAATGTTTTGCCGGTATAATGTCTTTGTCGGTGCCATAGGATTGCAAGGTTGCCTATGTAATGCTTTGCCGATATAATGTCTTTGTCGGTGCCATAGGATTGCAAGGTTGCCTGTGTAATGCTTTGCCGGTATAATGTCTTTGCTGGTGCCATAGGATTGCAAGGTTGCCATCAATGATAAAACCTTCAATCACACACAATGTCTCATTGGAGTGTCCATATGCCAAGAAATATAAGTACAGATCCAATAGCCAACAAGATGAGAGGGGGGGGTGAATCATACAAACTTAATCATCCATAAAAACATCAAATTCAACCTCGGTAACATATATATTTGTCATATAACCAAAACTGTCAAACATGCAAACTCAAAAGCATATGAAGAATATAAACCTCATAACACCAAATTTAACGTGGAAACCCAAATAGGGAAAAACCACTGTGGGATTTCGGACCACTAAGAAATATACTCTTCTAGAGTATGCTCACGGTTAAAAGCAAATCATGTTAAAGATTACAAACACATTGCTAGATGTGACCCGGTTAAGGGATTTCCCTCAGATCTGTTAGGATCTTTAGAAGTGACCTTGTCAAAGGATTTCAAACACTCAATCAAAATGTCACCTTGCTAGAGGATTTACATATAAGACTGTTAAGTCCGCTTGGTTAAGAGATTTTCTGTCACTTTCACAAAACAACAGTAATAAAAATCTATCTACAACTTCACATCTAAAATGCTAAAGCAGATTCTTATTTGTTCAATACAATTTAGACATAGAACTAATCTTGTCTATCTGTTGGGCTTCTATACTCTATTATTCTAACAGGTCTTCAAGCTTTTGTGCTCGGTAATCACTATGTAGCATCCCTGTGCATACACTTGCCCACATACATTGTTTATCAACAGTTTCCTATTTATAAACAATTAGGTAACTGCTTAATCTCCTTGATCACATTTCCCATGATCAATCATAGCCATCAGATCTTCAATCTTATCTAGGTTCAATGCATCTTTCGGTCTGAAAATGTTTTACCCCACCTTGGAACTTGCATAATAGTCTTGGAACTTGTGCCAGGGTATTGCAGTTCAATCTGAGCTGTAGATCTTCATGCCAACTTTCCATTGCCTTAGATTCGTTAATAAACTTCTTCCACGGCTTACCAATCATTGATCCGCTCCAACTCATCAGCTTCTTTCATTAAATACCGCATGCAAATATTTAATGCATTCTGTTATAGCTTGGTTACAACTCGATAACAACTCGTTGAATACTAAACTTCACTCGGTAGACATTCAGCCTTTATTAACCGATAGTGATAACCTTAGGGTTTACCGACTAGGTTCCTTAGGGTTTACCGGCTAGGTTCCTTGCCTGATAACATAGTATAGTATTAACCTTTACATTTTACAACATATGTATGATGTTAAAACAATCTAAAACATCATGATCTCATCATTGTCTGACTTGGTAGTAGTTGCCCATTGAATACCTTATTCATCCCTTTATTCATCATATTCTTTCCTGTGTCTTTTACCGATTTCTTTATAATCTTCATATCATACTTCTCAAGATATGGGAACATCATACTGAATTAGAAAATCAATTTCTTGACATCAATGACAAAATAATAATATCAAGATATTAAAACATTTTTAATTAGTTATAACCATAATCATCAACAACCTTCTCTATATCCTTAAGAAATGCCAACATCTTTCATTGTCTGTTATAATGCAATATTGCCAACACATGTTGGCTACAAATAATTAATTATATTACAATATAATTTGCATAAACAAAACTTTATCTTATGTCGGCCTGAGTGCTGGTATGATTCATTATCGGTGTAAACTGGATGCCGGTGTGAATGAACTTTGTGTAGTTGTCGATGCTAGTATGTGAAGTCTGTTACTAGTAAGATCAATAGAATCCTGTAGAACCTTGTTACCAGTTGGTTGCCATCAATGACAACATCAACCATTCTCATCTGAGTGTGTAATGCCAACAAATCTGTCATCTAGTTTGATTGTAATAGAGGATAAATCTGCCTTTTTTAGGGTTTTTGGGAGATTGTGGTAGGGTAGTGGTCTCCACGCTACTAAATTCCCTTAACAACAATCTCTTGGATTTGTCTTATGCTTCACAAATTTTTTCTAGTCTATTTAGTAACTATCCAACCTCATTATTTCATGCAATTAAGCTCTCTAAGGTATTTTCTTCCCTTCCATTCTTGTCCTTATTCCTTTTTCCAACAATACCCACATTGGCATGCTCAATAGCACCCATATTGGCATGCTCAGCAACACCCACATTGGCGAGCTTTGACCTCAACTTTTCCATAATCTCCATTCTCTTGTGGTTTCATCATTTATTTTTGTCTTCCTTCCTCTCCTATTGGTATTTCCATTGTCACTTCTTTTCCAAATTCAATTTCTCCCCTTGGTTTCTCTAGTATTCTTATTGTCTCCTCTTGTCATAGGTGTTTTTATTTTGGACTTCTATCACTCCTTTATTATCTACCATGGTTGTTATCTAGTAACTTTTCTCATCGATCACATCTTTTCATGGGCCCCTTCTAAACCTCTTCTTCCTTTCCATTCCCCATCCCCTTGGTTTGTATCCCTCTCTCACAAGGTAGATGTCAAGAGTATAGTAAGGCAAATTTTCATATTCTTTTTATCATCCATTTATCTTTAAAATTTGAAAAAATTTCTTGTTGTCCTTAACAATACCTAACTAAGGTCCTAGCAATGAAACCAATGTTAATAATAAATTTGGGTAGATAGACCAGATTTATGAACCCCAATGAGTTTTTGATGTTGTAGTCTTAACCCCAGCATCGATCTTATTGAAGAAAATAGAGAATTAGATACAAATAGATGATTAATTAATTAAAAAAATAGTAAGAACATACATAACACATTAGAATGAGACTCAAAAGTAATTGTATTTATTCCATATAGCATATACACCCAATTATATCTCCTTATGCATTCATATACATTGCATCATATATCCTCATTTGGTATATTCTATTTTTTCCAATGCCTTTAATATATTTCCCTCTATTCACCTTATGACTAGTGATAAGCCTACAATATATTTGTACCTACTAGATGGGACATGACCCATACTTAGTATTCCTAGTTTACATGTTATATTCTCATCCCTGAGCTCTATAAATCTAATGTGGCAAGATGAAGTATAATTTTTGGAGGTTTGTCTAGCTGATCTATCAACAATTTATTTTAGAGATGATGATATTGGAATTGATAAGGTCTTGTACTATAAGCTTGAGATGCAAGCATCATTCAATATCATGGCTAGAGACTTTAAAGTACTAGCAAAAGGCCTTTAGATCATATGAAGTTAGAAGGGGTTGAACTACCCTAAATTTTTCTTTAAGAGTTGTTATAATATTGAATAGAGAGATTCAAACAATTTTCATATGGCCTTACTAAAGAGATTCAAATCACTAAAGAGCCTCACTGACTAAAAGCTTTCTGCCAAAGTAAATTACTGAAAATGAACTCAAGAATGCATCTGCTATGCCAAATAGAGTTTTGATTCTGGTTCTGCTCTATACCGGTTCATAGACTCTGAACTGCTATCGGTATCTCTTCTCCTCCAAGAATGCTTTCCAAGCTATCTGCGGATCATTGTATGATATAGCATTTGCATACAAAATGATCTCCATACATATATTATGCATCATACAGTCTTCTACATTCTCCTATATCCACATATATCATATGTCTCGCTCTCTTTACAAAAATAACCTAGCAAATTGGCCTATATACCTATTACAAATGATATGCCTTATGTTGGCTTACAATACATTTACAAAAATGTCGGCCTTGACAATAATAATTACAAAATGATTTAAGTAAATCCTCCTTCATGTTGGCTTACAAAGAAGTGTTGATGTCGGTGCCGATGTAGCCCTGAATGCTCCAAAGTTGGTATCTGCTGGTGTATGCTTCCTAGTGCCGGTTTATGACTTCCATCATATCTTGTTGCCATCAATGATAATAAAATTAATCCAATGAGTGTCAATTGCCAACAATCTCCCCCTTTGGCATTGATGGCAACACTCATGTGAAAAATGGATTCCCTGTCGATATGCTCCCCCTGAGCAATATACTCCATCTGAAATGTGTTCTTTTTATATTTTTCACATATGAACGTACTCCCCCTTTGACATTAATGCCAAAGACCAATGAAAGAATAAAAGAATATTGTTAGTTTCACTAGAGCTTAGCCATCTTCAAGATTTCTGGGTATGTATTTTGCAATAACTGAAGATATGTATCCCAACTGGATTTGAAAGTATCAGAAATAGATGCAAGTACACTTAGTGGACAAGTGTTTCTTTCTCTTGGATATCTTTCGGTGTGGGTTTAGCTATCATATCCATGCATTCTTTCTTGTGAACACCCAATGAATCTTGTATAGGACTTACCAATCCTCTTATATTTCTTGC
Source organism: Cryptomeria japonica (assembly GCF_030272615.1). Classification (NCBI taxonomy): domain Eukaryota; kingdom Viridiplantae; phylum Streptophyta; class Pinopsida; order Cupressales; family Cupressaceae; genus Cryptomeria; species Cryptomeria japonica. Next base: position 624,670,213 of record NC_081410.1, read on the forward strand.
TCTTCTCATGATTTTGCCTCTCTCCTTCTCAAAAGAAAAAATTTGGTTCTCCAAGGACAAAATTTGTCCATCAACAGATGTGGTTAGTGTAGTCAATCCATCAAAAGAGCTGGCAATTTTAGCCATCTTATCATATAACTCCTTCAATCTTCTATCTACATTATCTATAAGACTTTCTATGTTGCAACACACTTTGTAGATATTTGTACATTGTTTTAAACAAACCTCAATAGGGATAAGTTTTTCTTCAATTTTCTTCTTCCATGTCTCTATAAGCTGATCAAAAGCTATTCTTTTTGCTACTGTAAAATTGTCCAAAGTCTGTCGGTTTGCTATCTGCCTCAGAGATTGAAAATTGTTGGATATGTGCTATGTTAGAGTCTTGAGCTTACCAGAAGGGCTTTCTCCATCTTCAATCTGACAGTCAGGTAATAATCTATGCAATATAGAGACTGATTGATCAATTAATCCTTTATCCACATTACCTTCCATCAGTAATTTCTGAGTAGCCATCATCATTAATTCAGTTCGACTCAACTTAGAGACTGATTCCTTCTCAACTTGAGAAGTGTCAATTGCCAAAACCTTTGTTGAGGAATCAGTTTTACCTGCCGGTATGGACTCAGTGGTTACCTTGTCCATCTCAACCTCTATTGCACCAATGGCTTCACCACTTGGTGTAGTGTCGGTTACTATCAGTGGAGTATTATCCACAGTATTTCCAGTGTCCTGTACATTGCCTTGCTCAAAAATGGTTTGTGTCGGTACAAACTGTATACTCTCCTTAGTTGTTGATTGTGTTTGAATATCTATAGTTACTGTCGGTGGTGTCAAAACTAGAATTGAACTGCCTAAAATACCTTTCCCTTTTGATTTGTTAGGAATGGTGGAATATGTTGCCCTTGCAAATTCTTCTTGAGATGTGAGAAAGTCTAGATTTTTCTGAAAGAATATTGTCCATCCCTTACTTGTCTCATTTACCACCTCATTTACTCTTCCCATCATAAGACTTATCTGTTAGGATTTACTACTGAAGATAGTCCTATTTGTAGTGTCAATACACCTTTTCATTTCCTCATTATTTACAGTACCACACAATTCCAAAAGTGCAACTTCTTTGATTTCCCTATCCCTCTTGACAGTGTCAAGTCTCCTAGCTTCAAGTTTATTATACAAGGATAAAGGTATCTCCTTCAAAATTTTAATTAAGGCTTTCTTATAGATGTCCATATATAACAAAATAGCCTCTTCTAATTCACTTTGATCATTCTCTTCTAAATCTTCATAATACTTAGATATATTTTTCAACATTCCATCTTTTGTAATTTCATCAACAAGTTTAGCATAGGTCATTGTGGTCTTACCGGTTCCAGTATCATCACCCTTTTGATTTTTTCTTGTGGTTGTCAGTGTGACTGGTTTCCTCTTCTGCATAGGCTTCCTTGTCGGTGGTGGAGGTGCAGTAGGCTTAGTTTTCTTTCTGACAAGTCTCCTCCTAGGATTTGCCTTCTTCTCCTCTACCGGTGGTTTTACCACATTCTTCCTTTGTACCCTTCTGAAAGCCAGATGTTCATTATCCTCAGGATTAGAGTCAGAAATGATAGGGGAAATGTGAACTTGTAGCTTCTTCACTTTTGCAGTACCAACCTCTGCCAGTTTAGCTGCCTATTTAGATTTAGAGCCCAGATGAGTGTTTATCTTATAAAGCACATCTTGTACATATGTAGACATCTTTTCTATTTTCTTCTCTAACAACATCTTTGCATAGAGTTCAAAAATGCTATCATCTACCTCATATCCAAGCTCAGTAATCCAGATTTGCCTCGGTTCAACTGCTTCCATAAGAGTTTCATTAGTTTTTACCATGAAACAGATATCAGTGGAATACTTCTCCACAATGTTCTTTGAAATTCTCTCCCTTTTCCTCATGTTTTCTTCAAAAGTCTTAAAATACCCCCAAAGTTTCTCATCTCTGCTAGTACCTAGACCGGTGATAGCTTCCTTGATTTGCATACCTACCGGTATGTCATGAGCCCAATGCTTCTTCCCTATATCAGGTAGCTCATTTAGGAAGTAAAACATTAAACAAACAATCAAGTTTCCATATCTTAAGGTGCCTTTCTTGATTCCTTTGATCTTTCCAAGGTTTAACATCAACTCACTCCTCATCCAATCACATAAATCATACTTCACATTATTCCTCAGCATCTGATATGTGGCATGAATGCATGAACTAGCAACAAAATTCAATCGGATGGATTGAGTTACCTTGTAACCTATGATCATGCTTGCAAACTTTATATCTGTATCGGTGATTGTGCTTATCCTTATTGATCTACTGTCAGGTGTAGCACCGGTGAGTTTTTCGACTTTTGTGTTGGAAATTTTCTTGCCAGGTTCTTGTCCGACCCTAGGTTAGTCAGTGACAGCCTGAATTGCCTTCTTCATCATCATGTAAGGCCTATCCAGCCAAAATTTATTCATTGTGAACCCTGCTCAGAACATATCTGATCACCTCGTCCTTAAATTCTGGTATGTACAGAATACCAGTTAACCCTAGATCCTCAATTGCTTTGAATTCCAATTTAATGGTTCTGGAGTCTCCTAGTATCAAAGATTGATACATGTTTTGATGTCTTCAGTGCCCAAGTCCTCAAGGTTGCAGTGAATGTATTCCCTCACATCTTCAACATACATTACGTCATCAAAAACCCTAGAAAAATGCTCCCACGGAGTCTTCCTTTTTAGAAATTTTGGGAACCTCCTTAAATAATGGCCTCAACCTATCCTTGACTTTTACAATGGTGGGATTTGCAATAAAAGTAGGTGTTGAAGATCCAGATGCCATGTCAAGAAATACCTGAGAGTGAATGTCGGTGGAAGATTGATAACTGCTCAAAAGCTTTTCACAATGCTTCTGCTCGCTCTTGATTCACCTTTACTTCGCTCTAAATGCTTGAATGCTCGATGAGTGAAAATGAATTCACTTACCCTCTTTTATCAATGAATAAAACCCTAATTTCTTGTAATAAATGCTTCACCAACAACCCTACGGATGTCAGTTTCACAGTTATGTGTCGGTGAACCTTTATCGATGATGAACACAATTCTCCAAATCTCTTTCAAGATCTTCTTAAATCTCTTCAGGGGTAATATGCAAAATTTAGCAATGACTTTGCCAACCCCTAAGGCTTATGCCTCAGTTACCGATGGAATTTCCTGTTGGTGAAGGAATACTCTATTCTATCGGTGGAGTTACCAGTATAGATCCATCTCCACTTGGTTCTTCATATTTTCTAACCCATCTCTTGGTGTGATCTTGTTGTATTTCATCTACCTTTTGCTTTCCTTTCTCATTATCTTTGTCATTATTAATCGGTTGAGTCTTGCTTCTCCAATACTTAGCAATATGACCTATTTTGTTGTATGCATAACATGTAACATTGTTATTCTAAATTGCTTTGACATATCTGGTATCATTTCTTGACCTACAATGATTAGCAAAATGTCCAAACTTTCCACATGCATGAAATTTAACATTCATTCTACAATCTTCTGATCTATGACCATATTTCTTGTAGTTTGTGCATTGATTGGGAACAAAATTGTAGTTTTGATTTGCCTTATTTCTACATTGCTTAGCCATATGCCCAAACTTATTGCAAACAAAAAATCTACCATTGAATTTATAAGCATTAGATTGCCTTACCAGTTTCCTTCGTTCTGATGAGTTTTGCATATCGGTTGTCTGATCTTCATTCGTAGTACCAGAGCTTTCACCTTGTACAAATTCAAGTCCTCTAGAATCATCAATTTGTCTTTGTCTTTTCAATAAGTCATCCAACTGTGCAGCATTGATTCTAAACTTCTCTTTATACTCACTTGCAGTAGTCAAATCATCTCTCAGAGTGGTTACTTGTCTTTCAAGTTCTTGTTCATTGTTCCGGGAGTGTGCCAAATCAATTCTCAACAGATTATTCTCATGAGTCAATCTGCCACATTCATCAAATTTGTTCTTTAGAGATATAACCATATTATCTTCCTTATTCTTTCTATCCTCGATATCTTTTAATAACCTCATAGTTAGATCTTGCATTTCATTCATCATGGGCATGTTTGCTTGACTTAGTTTTTGACATTGTTCCTTAAGAGTATTTTTCTCCTCATCATCTGGTTGTTGCAAAAGTTCTTTTCTCTTGTCTTGAGCAGATGATAACCTTTCTTGTAGGATAAGAATGAATTCATTTGTAGAATTCAATTATTCTTGCAATTTCAAGTTCTTCATCCTTTCAGCATCATATTCCTCAAGAGCCATCTCAAGTTGCTTCTCCATAGCCATGTTCAAAGATTTCAGTTTCAGGATCTTCCTCAAGTTGTTAAACTTCTTCCAAGGTACCAGGCTTCGATACCAATTGTTGGGATCTAAGAACACTTAGAGGGGGGGGTGAATCAGTGTTATGCCAGAATGAACAATTTTTAACTTTTTAGACCATGCATATATAACGGTAAACAAATAAGCATATAACAAGAAGCAAATAAACCATCCACATAAATGAACACCATAACACACAAAGTTTATACGTGGAAAACCTCAATGAGGAAAAACCATGGTGGGATTTGTGACCCATAATATCAGTTCACTGGCCATATGAAAAGATATTACATATAATAGGCGCCTGCACTTGCAGGAAGGCACACTACCTAGAGCATACTGCTCATCACTAAAGAGCCTCACAGACTACAAGCTTTCTGCCAAACTAAATTACTGAAAAATGAACCCAAGAATGCATCTGTTATGCTAGATAGAGTTCTGGTTCTAGTTATGATCTGTACCAGTTCATAAACTCTAAATTGCTACCGATATCTCTTCTCCTCCAAGAATGCTTTCCAAGCTATCTACAGATCATTGTATGATATAACATTCAAAAACAAAATGATCTCCATACATATATTTTGCATCATAGAGTTCTGCTATATACTCCTATATCAACATATATCATATGTATCACTCTCTTTACAAAAATAACCTAGCAGGATGACCTATATACCTATTACAAATGATATGCCTTATGTTGGCTTACAATACATTTACAAAAATGTCAGCCTTGACAATAATAATTACAAAATTATTTAAGTAAATCCTCCTTGATGTCGTCTTCCAAAGAAGTGTTGATGTCGGTGTCAGTGTCGGTGCCAGTGTAGCCTTGAATGCTCCAAAGCCGGTATCTACCGATATATGCTTCCTAGTGCTAGATTATGACTTTCATCATTTCTTGTTTCCATGAATGACAACAAAATGAATCCAATGAGTGTCAATTGCCAACAATGGGCATGGACTTTTTTTACTAGTCACATTAGACTAGGAATAATTACTTCCTTCTAGGAAAGTAATTAAGGCTAGGATGTCATTATGAATGATATGCACAAGCCCTTTAATAAACTCAAGACTTTTTGAATGATTATTAATAATTTGGTGACACAATGACACTAATATGTTCTCACCTTGTCAAATTTTCTAATAGTTACCAAGGTATTAATTGAGATCACATATTTGGGAGTGAAATACATGTAGTGTGACCTCATGGTTAAAACTAGAGTCTGTATCATAGAAACTAGTATTATAAGAAACAAGTTGAACATGAATTATGAAAAGAGATGTTATATTTATTGTTCATTTGATTAAAAGGAAAACTAATAAAATTAAGACCAAACCTAATTGGGGTTTTTGCAACATGAGAGTAAGGCATTTTTAAATTTTGGTATATTGTGCAATTAATGATGTTAAAATATGAATATTAGGTCATGAAGATCATAATAAGGTTTCACAATGCATAACCAAAAGAGCGATGGAGAGAGAATTCAATATATATAATTAGAGAGGGAGAGAGACAAAGACAAATGGAAAGAGATAACTACAAAGGGAGGAAAAAGAGATAAAGCGATAGAAGTAGAGGGAAAGAGAGATGGAGAGGGAGAGGGAGAGAAAGTGTGTGTGTGGGGGAGAGAGAGAGAGAGAGAGAGAGAGAGAGAGAGAGAGAGAGAGAGAGAGAGAGAGAGAGAGAGAGAGAGAGAGAGAGAGAGAGAGAGAGATTAAAAAATGGTGAGAGAGAGTTAGAAAGAGATAGAAGGAGATGGAAGAGAGGAGGAGAGAGAGAGAAAAATGATTAGTGAGAGATATAAAGATAGAGAAAGCTTAGAGTATACTACACCATGTTTTATATTGGACACAAAATGGTAGCACATTTTTTGGAGCACAAAATGTGAGTACATTTTGTGTTGCACAAAATGCAAGTGCATTTTGTGTTTTATAGAACACCAATGCATTTTATGGTCTATACAACATGAGTGCATTTTGGCCTTGAAATAAGTTTGGATAATAAGTCTATATGTTTGGACTATTTATTTGCCTCAATTCCATTTATTTTTACCTTCATTCCTATTTCTCATCTTACAAGTTATCAATTTTACACGTCGTATAATGATTTTTAATAAAATTACTACAAAAAATTCACACATCTTCTAAGCTTTCTAACCATATATTTTTTTATATTTTAAATACATTAACATATTTATTTTTTAATTTCATTTACTAATGTTTCTATATTTCTCAAATGCATATGTGTTCATTTTTCTTTATATATTTTGATCTAGTTGTAATAATAAGAAAATAAAAAATAGGATTGCACGTATATGTTGAATTTGAACCCTCAATATTGTGAACCCTTCACACATTCACATGGGTTTGATCTTCATTTTTCTCCTATCTCCATTGATCTTGCTTTTGATATAAGTGTTTGCTCTCAAATTTGTATGCTTGCACAAGAGCTCAACGGTGAACGAATGTGATTGTGATGATGTAGCTTGATGTAGGCTAAAGTTAATTGGACATAATGTAAGTATGCCCCAATATTGATTGATTCTTTTAAAAAAAAAAGAGGAAGAAGCCTTTTATATAGAGAACATCTTAAAAATGAAGGGATAGGATTAAGAGGTCGGATAAAAGATGGTCGACTAAGATTGAAGGGTAGGTAGAGGAAATAATAAAATAAAAGGAATGGTTAAGATAATGAGGGGGAAAAGATAAATGAATTAATTGAATAAATTAAAGAACTTATTTAATAAATAGAGGGAGGCACCTAAATTAAATAAATAAAATATTTATTTAAATTAGGATAGAAAAAGGCTTAGAAGAGGATTAGTGAATTAATTAAACAAAGAAATATTCATTTAATTAATAGAAGAAAAGGGGATAATTAAATAAATAAAAATATTTATTTAATTAGGCTACAACAATTCTAGGTGTTTACAAATTGTTCTACAATTCATTTTTTACACATTGAAAAAAATTACATTTTTGAATATTTAGTGCAAGTTATGTGACATACATGCTTAGCGATGTGACTTTCAGGATGCATCTACTTTGAAAAATCATTAAACAAATATATGTTTACCCATGGGTTTTTAAAAATACTAAATGCAACAAAAAAATAGAGGGGTGCACACTAGACACTATGTTATGTTTTACTAAAAAAAAAGGAACTCTTTTATGTGTGTGAAACATTTCATCCTCTCAATTTTATCTATCTTTGAAAAACTTTTGTAGTTTAGAAACTAGATTTGAAGTATTACAATTTTTTTTTTGTATCTTTAAATTTTGAGTGCATGAATTTCAAATTACTCATCCAAGTTCGAGGTTAGCTAATTTCAAAAGAAAGAAAAAAAGTGGTCACTTTTGACCACCTTTTTGTATGTCATTTCTGTGCACTTACCCATAGGGTTCACAACAATATGCAATAAAGATGCAAAATCCTAATAAGAGTGATTAAATGATATCAAAATGAGATAAATGATATCAAAATGAGATAAAATATATTGTAAAAAATAAAAGATAATCCCAAATCAAATTTGAAATAGAATTAAAATCTAAACCTTAAAGCAAATACAAGGGTGGGGAGGATGTGTGCAGAATATGATAAATGAAAAATGATGCAAGACAAATACTCCTCCCTTCAGACTTACAACAGTCAAAACACAGGATACCCTTACAAGGACTCTTTGCTACCAAATTAATAGTCAAATTGCAACAAAACTTAAGCTTATATGCTCATCAAATTAGCAACACATAACTATAACTATAGCCCTAATTGGATTGATGCCTCTCTTTGATGCTAATTCTATCCTCTAACCCCTCTTGGGTCCTCACACCAAGTTTCAAGGTGTTCTGACAATCAAATCAGGGAAAAATTGTTAGATTTCTATTAGAACCCTAGTTATCCCAACTAGCCAGGTAACCCCATGAAAAAACTACAAAATCTTTCTAGTTCAGAATTTCAATCATCAGCAATTGGAAGATATTACACTACTCTTAATCCATCGATGCTCACCCAAACAGTTTGAATCCACACAACAACATATAAGTACAGAAATAGAGTAAATTGCAGAAACATGGTGAATTACAGAAAATAAGCTTCCAAATTTTGGTGCCAATGATTTCAAATTTGAAAAAAAAATAGTTACAGAATTACATTGCAGAATCCCAAGTTCTCCCCCTCTCTTCCCTTCATTACCAACCGTTTCTCATACAATTTATACCAAATTTTCTCTTTCTCGTCGTGACCGTTGGATTGCATGACTGTTTAAATTCAAAAACCGATAAGTCATTGTCGGACACAGGTGTCGGAATAGAAAAGCTGAGCTGGTAAATCACTGACGGACACCAGAATCGAAATAGAAATTCCAAACATGTCTTCTTGATCACCCATCGGAATAACTCTTCAAGGCGGAGCAACAATTTCATGTAATTTTGATAGAACAAACTACCCCGATGTTGCTCATTTCGATATAGCTTATGTCGAACGAGACATTTGAAGGTCTATTGGTATAGACATCAACCATCGACTAAACAACATTTGCCAATCCCGATAGAGAAAACTATCTCGATGACAACTTTATCAGGTTAACTATTTCGATGACAACTTTGATATCACAATGACACTTTATCGGGTTAACTATCCTGATGCCAATATTGATACCTTATCGGAATAGCCATTCAAAATCGGCTGAACAGGATTTTGCAAATCCGATAGTATAAACTATCCCGATAACAACAATGATACCCTATCAGTTTAACCTATCCCAATAATAGTAATGACAACTTTTTACCACAATGACATTTTATCGGTATAACTTATCCCGATGACAGAAATGACAACATTTTGAGCAAGTTTACAAATTTGAAAATCATGACTCCAATTTTGACATACAGACCCCAAAACATGAAATAACATTACTAAAGAAGTTGAGAAAAGACTTCAGAGATCCCAAGAACACCTGCAAGCAAAATACCTTTCACAAGAGAAGAATGGAGGCAAAAAGCAATAATGCATCTAAAGAAAAAGATTATCATTCAGAGAGGGAATCAATTAAATGAACAAGTACAATAAAATCCTTATAAAAGGATATTAGCAACCCTAAAGGTGTGCAACCCTAAAGGGATAATGAGTATTTAATAATTAGAATAATTATTAAATACCTACAATATTATTAAATGCCTAAGTTTAGCTTAAGCGTAGAGTATAATAGACTAATAATTAAATAAATATTATTAGCTAATACATGATAACTCTAACACCCCCTTAAGATGAACTTAGGGAGTAGCTAAAAAACTAAATGCATGAAAGCAAAATGCAACTACATGAAGAAGGCAAATAATTTGGGTCCCAGCAACAAAGCCTGATGAGGTACCCAATTACAACCAAATCTCTATGAACTGGAGAAATAGAGAAAACCACGTGGGAAAAAACTCCACTCCAAAAAGAGATGGAAAAAGCAAGTGAAGGACTGAAGAAGCCTCCAAACAAGAATGTTCTAAAAAGATAGGAACAAGAGAAGAATAGAAGAATCACTGAAGCATGAAGAACCTAAAAACACTGTCAAAGAATAATTGTCGATCTGAAGAACCTCCATTGAAATAGAAGATGATCAGGTAGAGAAGACTGTAATCTGCATGAGTACCCTCAAATAACACTACTTGAATCAGATGGCAAACAAAGGCAAACAACGAAACTCAAAGATACAGATGGCATAAAACACCAAAGCCTGAAGAGCTAATCCAACGAACCAAGGAAGCATTAGAACAACAATAGAAACCCCCCATAATGCAGACAAGGGTGAGGGACAGGTTCACTTAAAAGGACGGCCAACAAGAACTGCATTACGAAAAACCAGGAACATCAAAGGTGCAGAGAAAGTACATAGTGTCATGGAAGAAACACTCACTTGACACACATCATGAGGCTAATATCGTGAAAGGAACACTCACGTGACAAAGGTAGATGGAAAACAAAGGCAAATATCAACCCCCCCATGGCACTTTATAAGTAGTGCATGTACAATAAGGCTAAAAATGTGCAAAATACCAAGTATACAATGCATGATGGCACTTTATCTCAATGTGTTTGCATAAATAAAATGCTACAATGATCAAAAGAGACAAAAGACTGGAAATAAAAATAACAACCAAAGGCGAGACATCCTACTCAAAGAAAGAGATCTCAAGACTTGAAACATCGAAGATATTCACCAAAGTGTTGAAAAACAAAAAACTGAATAAAATATACTTGGAGTAGAATCTGGAAAGAAAACTCATATGAATGGAAAGAACACAAAACAAGCTTTCCAACGATATAGAGTTTTCAAAAAACGGAGTTTGGATGCTCAAGTTATGTCTCCCGGAGTGCAAAAATGAACTTATGGCTTTGACAACAAAAAACACCATCAAAAAATAAAAATCAGAAGATCAAACCTCCATATTTGAAGAGAGCTAAAAAAGAGCTTTTCGACGATATAAAGTTTTTGAAAAAACGCCTCCGTATGACCAAGTTATGGCCAAAAGAGAAAAAAAAAAAAAAAAAACCCTCTTTTAGGGCATAAAGAGGGTTAAAAATAAATTAAAAATTAATGATTCTTCTGACGAATTTCTCGAAATTTGTGCCCAAAAAAAGGCAAAACAAAAAAAAGGTCTAGAACCCAAATTTGTCGAAATTTGACAAATTTTATATTGAAATGGGGGTTTTTGGGTGTTCTGAGCTCAACGGTGAGGTCTGTTTGAGCCCAAAATGCCCAGAAACAAAAAAGATCCCCAGATACAAATAAAAACTCTAAAAAATCTTGAAACCCTCCTCCAAAAAATCTTTAAAAAATTCAAGAACAAGTAGCAACAGATGTAGGCTCTAATACCATAAAGAAGTTGAGAAAAACACCTGCAAGCTAAATACATGTCACAAGAGAAGAATGGAGGCAAAAAGCAATAATGGCTCTGAAGAAAAAAATTATCATTCAGAGAGGGAATCAATTAAATGAACAAGTACAATACAATCCTTATAAAAGGGTATTAGCAACCCTAAAGGTGTGCAACCCTAAAGAAACCCTAAAGGGATAATGAGTATTTAATAATTAGATAATTATTAAATACCTACAATATTATTAAATGCCTAAGTTTAGCTTAAGCATAGAGTATAATAGACTAATAATTAAATAAATAATAATTAGCTAATACATGATAACTCTAACAAGTACAAATGGTCTCAATAGACCTTATTGAATCAAAATAGACCTAACCCTAACTCCTAAGACTCAAAACCTATTTACTAGACTCCAAGTGCTCATGCACCAAAAAAGAACACAAAACTGTAAACCAAGGATGTATCAATGAAGCATATGGATGAAAAGATCATATATGAAAATAGTATATTAAATTAGAAATGTATAGATTTAAAAATATTTATAATGATGAGAAACCTTAGGAAGAGAACTAGTTCATGTATGATTGAGAGACTCACTAATTATAAAAAGCTTCAAAATAAACTTTTTGTTAAATATTAATTGAACTAATCCAATAGAATAAAAACATGAATGATTATACATTGACCTACATTAATTAAATGATTGTTATGTGATAATGTATTATGAATTAAATGGTAAAGGATAGAGATTAAATGTAGAGATATGTACTTAGGTCTGGGTACAGGATGGATAGATGTTTGGTGTGACATTGAATTATGGATGCCTTAGATTTGGAAAATTGTCATTTCTATATTTACCTTGCCTTAGGACCAAAGAACTATGTCTACACAATGGAGGTTTGAATCTATAGATTAATGTTAAATTTGTTAGGGTTTTAGGCAAACCAGAGAAATAAACATTATTAAAATAATGTAGAATAAGAGAGGAAAAACAACAAATCACAATAACACAAAGACTTAACATGGTTCACCCAATGTGGGCTACATCCACAAAGAAATAATCATCCACTTATTTTCTATTATCCAACAAAGAGAAAATTACAATATGATGACTTTACATTACACAACCACTTATTTATCAAGCCTTTTTGGCTATTTACAATGGTCGGTTTACATGCCAAAATAATAGCCAAATCCTTTATTAAATAATGAGAAAAAATTTCTTTGGGGGAGTTGCCTCCAATCCTCTGGCCAAGGGTGTTGCCCCCAATAGCCCCCACTAGGGGCATTGCCCCCAAACCCCTACTGTGGGCTCCACCCTTGGGACCCCATCGAGGGGATGAGCTCTCAAGCCTCGCGGGAGGGGCTCTAGCTCTGTGCAATCCCTTGTTAATTGATTTTTGGAGGGAACACAGTTGACAAAGTCACCAAAATTTAAGCCCAACAACATGATCAATTGCCACATACCAACAAAATCTATATTTACAAAAGTTTTGTATAGTCACAAAAATGATTTGGTATTGTATGAGTATCACTAGTCTATGATTTGTGTAATTGACCTTTATTTGCTATACCCTTTTTATAAATTAAAAGACTATCAATAATTAAAATTTCTTTGAAGGGATATCATTATGTTGCGAGGAGACATGTTCACCTAGGTCAAATTCCAAATATTTATATAAAAGATCAAATACAGTGGATTTGACTTGAGCAAATGCTCTAGAGTGGTGTCATGTGGAACTAGGTTCATTTTAGTAATCCAAATCAAAATTCTCTTAACAATAGCTTGTTCCTTTGTAAATATGAATGGTATTTAATGTTATATGATGATCATAAATGAGTGCAATTGAATGCCTTTAAATATAAGTACAAATCAATAAGTTGCATAGATGCATGCTTATTTGACTTAAGGTGGAAAAGAAATGGATGAGGGTGAGCCAAAATTTGGATTCAAATCTATGCCCACTTAATCAACCCTTACCTTCATAGGAATTACTTGTGATGTAGAAACCATCAAATCTAGTGAATACCATATTGCATAGAGATAGGTTTATGAGTAGGTTTAATTGATGCATAATTATGGTGACTACATAAGAGTATGTACATGTATGAATAAGTAAATGCTAGGGGAATGAGCTTGACTTTGCATGAAATTATGACATCTCTGATATGTAGATGTATTAAGAAATCCTCCCAAAATGAGCACATAACTAAATGAAAAATTATATGGGCATGCAAATTTCAGCATTATACTATTATTTAAAAGAAGAGTTTTTTTATTTTAAATGTATCTATGTGTGTATGTAGTGAATAGACCTGTTTTTAAGTAAAAAATAAAATAAATAGTATCTATATGCCCTTTTTGTCTATCTACTTATTTATGTGCATGAATGTATATGTAATTTAAATAGATATTAAAGAAATGATATTCACATCAATATCGATAATTATATTCTAAACTAGCATAGATAACTTACATACATCTATCTAAAGATGTTAAAATTGGTAGTCTTGAGGTGTCTATTAAATTTGGTATGCAAGATCAAAAGATGTCGCAAAACTAATATCTCTCGATATCTTTTAAGGATGCATTTAAGATATCTATGTTAGTTAAACTCTTAGGATACCCTACCATGTCTTTTCAATATGTTGGAAAAAATATGTTGAATTTGAAAAAAAAAAAGTGAGGGTTCAATATTTAATTGAACTCTAAACAATAGCATACCAGTATTGCATAACCTACTCTCGTTACAACGTGCTAGAAATTATAGTATAATTTAATCAATTAAAAGTACTAAAAATATTGATTGCTACAAATACAATACTGCAAATATATGTTATGGTCAAGTTCATATAATTTTTAACACTTTAATTATGATAATTGTTAGTTTACCCAAAATTGTGTGTGTTTTGTTAGGTAAATTGTTGTTTTAAGGATCACTTCCTTTGAATAAAAAGAATTCAAAACATATAAATTAGATTATATAAGTAATAAAAAATAACCCATACAAGGTGGGAAAAATTCCTCTCAACACAAATTAATGTCCATCTTAAAAAAGCCCCCCTTCTTATTTGACAATCTAATAATAATTACTTTAATACTTGTCAATTCTAAGTGACATAATATCTAATTACTTTAATACTTGTCAATTCTAAGTAACATGATATCTAATTACTTTCTAAGTAACATAATATCTAATTATTAAAATAATATTTAATTAATGATGCCACCATAGTGTGAATTAATATCAAATTTCAAAATCAAGTGAACCCGCCATGAAGTTTGGGGGTTATAAATATGAATGAGTGAAGTACAAGTTGAAGTTCCCTAACATAAGGGATATGTTCACCTATAAATCAGCCGAATGCATTAAAAAAGAGAGAGAGTTTAGTAGTTGTAATTAAAATAATTAATTATAGATGGACTTAATTAAATACTTCATTAAATCATATACAACATTCTCTATCTTTAAAGAAATACATAATAAATAAAATCTATTTTTTAAAAAGAAATATATAAATAAAATATATTAAATAGCAGTGTCATATATATATATATATATATATATATATATATATATATATATAGATTCTATCTTTTTTAATCCTCACCCTTTATAAATTATATATTGTAATGCAAATTGTGTAAGATATGAGTTTATTCACTTTTAAAACATTCCTTTTTAAAAAGTTTTTAACTTCTCGTTTAAGTCATGTATATTAAAAATCATGTTTTCAAATTGTTTTTATGATTTAAAGTTTTTTCTTAAAAATTTCATGTTATATTGGTTGGAAATTTTGGTTCACAGTGATATAACTTTAATATATCATATTTTTTATGCTAAGGGAGGTGATGTCAAAATAATAGTGACATTTTCTACTAACATAGTATTTTTTATTTTTGAAGAAAGTTGAATAAATAACAAAGAACAATTAAAAGACAACAACATGGCTGTTAAAAACAAGAACATAGTTTTTGAGGGAGAGTAAGCATGCCATTAACAAAGTTGAAAACAACAATACGTAGATTAGAAAGGCAGTCACTCATGTCTCACTCAAAAATATAATTTATCCAATCTCGATAAAACTTCAAGCAAACCTTAGCAATGATCAGCTTTGTAGTGAGTCTAAAATTGACTCCTAAAAACTTCTCATAATAGTTGATTGGTTGTAGATGAATATGCTTGTTTGTCTAGCCTCCCCTCTTCTCTTCTATGGCTTGACATTTCAAAAAGAAATCATATTCCTACAAACTTCTAAAAAATGTATTTCCTCCCAAATTAAATACTTATAAAAACTCTGCATCTTGGAATTCTTTCTATGAGTATAAAATCCTCATTTATTTCCCATGTTAGAAGCCTCCATAGATTATACTATTTCTCTTTTTTTTTTTAAAGTAGGTGCATGAATCATTAACTTGCTTTGACTTAGTGACCAAGACTTAAGGATATTCATTTCACTAGAGCATCAAGGCATGGGGTAGGTCGGACCATTCGGACATATCTTTTATGCCAAGAATCAATTGCATGAATCATCAACCTCCTATGACTTAGTTCCAAAGGCTAGAAGGGATATCCATTCTATTAGCTTAATGCCAAAGATTGAGAGATTTTGTCAAGTAGATATTGGGTACCTAAACCATTGACCTCCTTCAGCTTAGTATCAAGGATTAAGGGGTGCCATTCCACCAAACATCGAAAGCATTCAAGCTTCTTCAACTTAATGCTAAGGATTGAGGGATGTCCATTCTAATAAGTATTGAGTGAATGAATCATCAATCTCCTTCAACCTAGCGCCATGACTTGAAGAATGTCCATTCAACCAAGAATAGGTGTTAGTGTCAAGGACAAAGTGATATCTATTTCACCAAGCATCGAGTGCAAACATTTGACCTTGTTCAACTTAGTGCCAAGGACTAAGGGATATCTATTTTATCAACTTATTACCAAGTATTGAAGGATAACCATTTTACAACCTCATCTCTTATGGTGTTGGGATTTTGCACTCAACAAGAGTTGATCCCTAGTGTACTCTTTGTGAGTCAAACATTCTCACTAGTGGGCCAACAACAATTTGACACTTCTTTCAAAATAGAAAGGAAATGAATCAAAACTATCCAAAAATATTTCAAAATGTATATTTAGATAATATACTTTTGCCAACACTAATTTGATATATATGTTTAACTTTTTTATATAAATACCTTTTGCTTTAAACTATTTATTTTAAATGCAATCATCTTAAAACAATTAGGAAATCAACAACAATAAAAAAAGATTTATCTAAGCAATGCAAATTGTAATCATAGTTTCCCTGAGAGTGTTACATGTCTTGTAGCTCAAAACAAAATAAAAAAAAAATCATTCTTACAAACTTCTATAAACATATTTCTCCTCAAT
This sequence comes from Cryptomeria japonica, assembly GCF_030272615.1. Taxonomy (NCBI): domain Eukaryota; kingdom Viridiplantae; phylum Streptophyta; class Pinopsida; order Cupressales; family Cupressaceae; genus Cryptomeria; species Cryptomeria japonica. Next base: position 624,686,855 of record NC_081410.1, read on the forward strand.
AAAATACATCTGAGAAATATATGTCTTGAAAATTGCTTTTATGACTAAAAAAACCTCATATCTCCTCATTTACACAATGCACAAAAGCACAAAGCTAGTTTTGTCATTTATACAACTAATATTTTAATGGCATGACAAATATCTCAACAATTTTTCTGGCCTCGATGTTTAATAGATGTTATAGTAACCTTGAAACTCATAAAACTTTCAAACGATACTCTATTTAAAATCATGAAATTTCCACAGTCCATGTATGTTAGTTTGAATTTTTCTAGATTTTACAGTGTAGATTTTGTATGACCAACATTTCAAATCAAACTCCATGATCTATCATCGGAGCATGAAAGCAAGAGAAGAGTGACTTCTCTCTTCTCTTGCTTTCATGCCATGATGATGCATCATTGAGTTTGATCCAAAATATTGGCAATAAAAGGTCTACATAATTAAATTCGGAAAAAATCAAACTAATACTCTATTTAAATTTTTTCTTTCCTCTCAAGTTAGATGCACCTCTAAAATGCATGTTTTAGAATTACTTCTATGACTAAAAAATCATCAAATTTACATCCTAAAAGTTAATTTTTACATTGGTTGGAAGGCTTGGTTCATAACAATATATATTGTCTAATATACCATGCTTTATATGCTAATGAGAGCGATAGACAATGCAAGTGCCCCTCTTTCTAACATATTCGTTGATTAGTTGTGGATGGGTAATGTTATTTCTTGGCCTCCCTTGCCTTCTTTTGTGGTTGAAAAACCTTTTAAAAATCCCTTCGTACAAACTTCCAAGGAAACATCTTTTCCTTCAAGTCAAATATGTGTAAAACTATATAATTCTTTGAATTATTTTTACAACTAAAATATCTACATTACTCATTCTATAAAAATAATCTCGCATTAGAAGGAAGGTTTTGTAACAAATATAATCTAATACATAACGACTTTATATCAATAGAATAATATGACCATCGAAGTGACCCTCATAATAATATAATGATTGATTGATTGCTTGTGTCATAGAATTTCTTCTATGACAAGAAATCTCCATATCATCTCCTCTTTAAACTAAACTCTCCAATCATCTCTTCTTCAAACAACTTCATTCATCTAGACAATCCTCATAGCATATCCTTTGGGATAATCCTCATAGCATATCCTTTAGGACAATCCTCTTCTTTAAACACCTTAATGTGACTAAAAATCCTCATATTATCTCCTTAAAAGGCATTTTTATTCTTCTTCAAACACTCTCATTTGATTGAAAAATCTTCATATCATCTCTTTTAGGGCAATCATTTTCCTTAAAACACCTCAATTTTAAAATCGGCATACCATCTCATGCATGTGCCTTGTGAATTACTATGAATGTGCCTTGTGAATTGCATTATTCCCTAAGCATGAATTGCACTCTTCATTCCTTGATGAAGGGATAATGATAATTATGTAATACAAATTGCAACTTTTGATTCCATTTATGTTCCCAATGTGGAACTGGGAAAGCCAAGTATTGGCCAAACTTCAATTTGTACTGTTAAAGTGGGAACTGGCAAAAGCCAAAACTTGGCCAAACTTGGCCCAGTCCCATGTGTTGCAATTATAATCTTTAACACCAATAATGATCGCCATGAGGATAATCTCATTATTAAGCTGCACTAAGACTTTAAAAAAGACCTGAGCCAAAGTGTGCCTCCTAAGGCTATCTCATCATTCTCTCATTTAATATTCACAAACTATTTTAAAATTTGAAAGAAACGAGAAATTTGGTGGGGACTATGAATTATGACAGATTTGAGCGCTTGACACAATGGCAAATGGGTGTGACAGATCATTGTCGATATTGATTGTTTGCCATCCATCCTTGACAACAAATTTTGTGTGATTGTATGATTTTTCAATTTGGTAAAGTTTAATGGGGACAACCCATATCACTATTCTATAGTAGAAATTTGAAATCTCTTGAAGAAGAGTTCAACCACCAACAACAGCAAAGAAATAAGTTGAGTTCTTCTTGATCTCAGCAAGAAATTCGGTGAAGATGGCATTCTCAGGAACACAGCAGAAGTGCAAAGCATGCGAGAAGACAGTATACTTGGTGGATCAGCTCACAGCTGATGGTTCAGTCTTCCACAAGGCCTGCTTTCGCTGCTATCACTGCAAGGGGACCTTAAAGGTACATTTCATTTTTAGCTAAGGCTTATATATTTTCTAAATATCCTGTGCAGCAAAATGTATTGCTTTTGCTTCTGATTGTTCTAGGGTACTCTGTTATTTCTCTGTTCATGGGCGTGTTTAGAGCTATTGCATTAATGGTTAATACTCGCTTCTGGTCTTGCCTTAGTAAAAACAATGAAGGCTTATGTATGGGATAGCATAGGACAGACAATAATATTGAACATTATTAAGACTAATAACATTAGATTTTCACAATCTATTATGTTGATAATTTGAGTTTCTAGATTCAATTGTGTGAGAGCTTTTGCATCAACCTTTTGGATCACACTGATCCATAAGGAGAAAGAGAAATGGTAAGTTGCAGACGAAGACACTAAAAAGGAGTGATCCATTATGTTGATAAATTTGTGATTTTTTAATTTGATTGTGTGAGAGTTTTGCATCAACATTTTGGATCACACTTCCTGATCCATCATCAGGATGAAATAGCGCATAAGGAGAGGGAAAAATGGTAAGTTGCGGACCAAGACACACTAAAAAAGAGTGGTGGGGAGGGGGAAGAGGGAAAGGAAGTACACAGAACTCAAACAATACGTTAATTGAGTCCTTACTACTAGGAAATCTAAAAGGTACTTTCTTGACACCCTCTGCAACAAAATGGATTGGGTTTGCCACAATCTCCTTAGAGTGCTGCGGGGTGCTCTGTTTTTCCACTTTTCCTATGTGGATCAAACTGTCTAATGTTATATTTATTCTTAATGCTTTGATTGCACTGATCAAACATTTTCTAGGAAAATATATTCGAAGATCCAAATTATGGGATAGATGATCAGACAATACCCTTTAATATTATCAACATTGTTTCAGCTCAAAAAATGGAGCTTCTTGGCATTTCGAGCGATTCCTACTGAGTTCTTCCCGCCTTCCATATCAAATGACAATGGCTGATGCCACCATGAAACCAAGCCTTCAGAAGTACGGATATGAGATAACGTGTAATGTCCTTTATGCCAAATTGATCTATAAGGCCTTTGAAATATATCTTTTTTTTTAAGATGATTAATTGATGTCCAGTTTTTAAATTGATTTTATCTTGATTTAAGAATTCATGCTCTAGATTGTGACTACAAAGTACTAGAATCAGGTTTTTGTGGGTCCGTACTTGTGGGTAGACTATTCACCTAGGGGAAGTAATTCATTAATATTTGGTTTTGCCAGATAAATGATTGCCTCTGTTGTTTTTTCTTCTTCCTTCCTTTCTTAGTAATGGGTTCTATGCATGCCTATCTTGATTTAGACGATGTTTGCAAATCACATGTACCAATCTGCTACACATATGACCTTCCACAGATTAAGATTGTTTTAGCTCAGTACGTAGGGTTTCGTGGCATTTGGATTGAGTCCTATTGGATGCAATCCTTTCACTTTCAGTGCAAAAGGGTGGATGCCATATGAATAAAGTCCATTGGAAGCAGCATCCATCGGTGAGAACAATCACATTTAGGTTTATGTGTGTCTGTTCTAGTGGGCAGTCTAGTCACTAAGGGCCCTGGTTCACCCTATGTTTGATTTTGCTGGATATACAACATTTTTGTTGCTTTCTCCTTTCTTTTTGATGTTACAGGTTTCATGCATGTCTATTTTAATGGAATGAACCCAAATGGTGTATATGTTTATATGTGCTCATTGCATGTTAAGTGGACCCAAATTTTAACTAAACTATAGATACTTCTTTAGCATGAGAGTTCACAATATTTTCGCATCTTGTGTTTGTTAAATTATGTTTAAATCAGCACAGAGTTGCCAGATACTTCTCCACCCCGATCTGGATACACATATCCACATATTGGATATTCAATACAGATACAATACTCCGGTTATGGATAACATATCGAGACATATCCATAAATGAGCCTATATTTGAACAGTACATGGCACCATACCATTTGGTGGTGTGTCCAATTTAGGATTTATGCAAAGCATTCAAAATATGAAAAAAAATATAAAAAGCTGTAGACACATACAAATCTCTAAAGACACAAAGTCAAACATAATATAACAAAATATAAACAAATATTTTTTATTTTATGTGCTATACCCTTAGATATATAAACAATTGAATATATGTATATTTCTATATTGTAGCTAGCTGTATTGTGGTATCTAGAAAATTTGTCATATCCATCTGATACCGTATACAGATCCAGCACCACAGCTGATTCCATGCAACTCTGCATCAGCATCTACACATGATTTAGCTTCCAATTCCAAGATAGATGCCCCCACTATGAACGAACCTTTGGCACAGCTATCAAAGGAGTTTCGCTGATCATGACTAAAGAAGTTCTCGTTTTTGCCGATGCTTGATAGGGTAAAAATATAGAAGAAATTATAAATTAAAAGACAAACACTAGCCTTTTTCATGGAGGCAAAATTTCTTTTTCTTGGCACTTACCACTTGTTTCTGGGCTTATATATAGATGGTTACTTGGCTGAGAACATTTTAGTTTGATTTTTCTATGCTTTATGGTAATTTTGTTGCATGTATGGGTCACATATCCTAGCTTTATCCTTGATTTTTTAAATTCTTATGTCCTCTTAATGCATATTTTAACTGAATCTGTGCAATCATTCATACCCTTGCAACTTTGATCTTCCCTCATCATTGAACTACATGCCAATATATTCATTATATGTTACTGTTTTCCTTCATCCTGATACTGATTCATATACAATGCTGTCTCAGCTCAGCAACTATTCTTCTTTTGGAGGTGTCTTGTATTGCAAGCCTCACTTTGATCAGCTCTTTAAGACAACTGGAAGTCTGGACAAAAGTTTTGAAGGTACCTAAAAGTTTTTCGTTTTTTAATTAATGAAGAAAAGCTCATAAAAGTTTAATCAAGCCAAATGCATTTGTGTTAAATCTTTTTGATACTTTCCTTGTACCTATCCTAATAAGAATATTTGTTCTTGATCTAATCATTCTTTTCATTATTCCTAGGAACTCCAAAAGCTGTGAAAAATGACAAGTTGAATGATGGTGAGGTATGGTATTACTCTATTACTCTTGGAAAACTACCAAACCTCCAATATTGTCATAATTCTTAGCATCTGATCAAGTAGGTTTCAATGTATAGCACACATCTAGTCAACTTCAAACAAGAAGTTATACTTCAGGACTACTTATCATTCGTCTCCCAGGATAACAGGTTTTACAATAATCTCTTAGTTATAGAAACTCAATCAAGCTTGCTGATATAACCATGAATCCATTTTTTTCTTTTAACATGAATAAGGAGACAATATTATTTCATTTTCAAGGTTTAATCGTCCATAGCTTCATAAAGAGGGTAGAAGCTATATGTACATAGTTCAGCAATGGAGAACCATTAGAAGAAGAGCTTTTTTTTCATCATTGTAACTGCAATGTACAGTAATATAAAGCTTAATAAATGTATCTCTGTGATTAGATTTAAAATCTGTAAAGCATTCTTGTAATCTGAGAATCTATCAGCAGCAAAGAATCATTTTAATAGTCTCCTCATCATCAGATTTTCTTGATTAGCAAATTGATCCTTGATGCTAACTAGTTATTTTTCTCTCTCGTGTTTCCTGATTATTTATTCAATGTGTAGATTAAGTCCCCCAACAGAGTCTCAACCATGTTTTCTGGGACACAAGAGAAATGTCTTGCTTGTGGAAAGACAGCTTATCCTCTTGAGAAGGTAATATTGAACCCTTATTAACTTTGAAATATGCTGAAGAATGCTCAAACTTGTCGAGTCTGAGGCAGAGGGAGAGAAGTTCCCATTGATCCTCTGATATATTATTATATTCTAATATTCTAAAGTTACGGTGGAAAATGTTTCTGAGACTAACATATACAGATGGGATTAAGAAGGGCCTGACTGGACATGCTTTTTTTTTATGTTAGGTTTCTGTAGAAGGCATGGCATACCATAGAGTATGTTTTAAGTGCACACATGGAGGTTGTGTTATCAGTCCTTCAAATTATATTGCACTTGAGGGAAGGCTTTATTGCAAGCACCACCATAATCAGCTCTTCAAAGAGAAAGGCAATTATAGTCAGCTTATCAAGACTCCTCCTGTCAAAGGCGCATCAGAGAATTCGGTGAATGAGTGATCTGAAACTGAATGTTTTATCGGATAATCTTTGGTAGATTGATCCTTATTTGTTTGTTTGTAATTTAACATACGATATCACATGATTGGTGGGGCATTTACCTCTTGTATTGGGGATTTAATGGTGCTGCATTGGTGTTTCCAACTTGCCATGTTGATAGGAACATTTGAATGTATCAGAGTAAGGTGTTCGTTGAGAAGCATATGGTGTGTTGACTTTATGCCCAGAGAATGCTGCTGTTGATGTTAAGCAGCTATTTATGATTATCAGTAAGCATATCTTCTTTTGCATGTATAAGGCGGTAATGCAGTTTGTTTAGTATGAACTTATTAAGGCAGCGTGAAAGACTTCTTGCAGAACAGAGGACGTGAACATGTTGGTCAGTTGGGATCTTATTGCATCTTTTAAAACCTCTTACAAATTTTTTTGTGAGTTGAGATTAACATTACAGAAGGCATTCAGATTTGTGTATAATTTTCTGTCTAAGTTATCCTATGAGTGTTTATATCTTTGTTTTTGCCTTCACGTTTTGATCTTTCTCAAGAAAAATGTTAACTTCTTTCTTTTGCTAAGTTTTTCATCTTGGAAGGCATGAAATATGGTTTGGAATTCTCTATACTTATAAATATGATTTTTAGCTCTAGAATAAGTGATAGGCAAAAAAATGGAGTTATCAAGAGAGTTACTTCGTCTTAGTCATTTGTTAATTGTACTGGAACTTGGAAATTTCCTTGTTCCATTAGTTCCAGAAGAGTCATAATCTAATTTGTCATGCTTCATTTTATGTTTGTAGAATTTGTATCCAAATGGTGAGGAAATTACCATGCAACACAATCATCAGATTTTCTCAAAAAAAGACTGCCTTTCACTTCATGACTTTACCTTAGTGCTGTTATTCATGAAATTGCCTGATGCAGCAAGTGATTGTATCTTTTACACATTTCCTTGGGAATTGCAGACTGGTTGGGATTAGATGCTTTTGGTTTATGCTTTAATCCCTTCATATTGTTGAGACAATGAAGTTCTAAAGAATCTTATATTTTTTTGACAAGTTCACCACAATTTCTCATAGAACGTATGGTTATTTCATGCAGGTTGATGATTACAAAAGTTTTCTGTTTTTATCTGTGCTACCTTGTTTCTCTTTACAAAATTACAGCTGATACATATTTATTAACGAGGGTACATAATACATATAAAATCCAAAAACTAAGGATTCAGACCAATCCATATGTTTACAGATTGGATATCAATACTTAAATATAATGGCAACAGACTATAGCAGAGAAGCTAGGTGTTATTCTAGACACTGACAAGTATTTCTAGGAAAGCAAGTGATTTTGCATTAGTTCTCCTTTGTAAACTTGATGTGTGCAATGTTTCTATACGTCTCTAATGTAATGTCCCCTTTTCTAATTATTTCTTAATTGTAGTTTCTCCCTTTGTCAAGTTTTGCATATGTGTCCTCCCTCTTTAATCCCAGTGTGCTTATCAAGTTTGAAAGTTGTTAAGGTCCCAAAAGTTTGTAAGTGTGGAGGTATGTTCAATTTTGTAACTGTGTGCAATTTGTCAGAGTTTCGGAGTTTCTCTTATTGTTATGCCTTTTCTCCAAAACTCCAGTTTTCCTCTTGTTCCTGTCAAAATATTGGACTTTTCCATCCAGGCATACTTTTCTTCTATTCCCCACTCTTTCCCTTACCTTTATTCCCCACTCTTTCCCTTACCTTTGTCAGAGTATCACATTTCTCTTTATCAGTATGCCTTTTGCACAAACCCTGACTCTTTGATCCTTAAACTAAGTTACCTATTGGACTCAAAGTTTCAACTTTTCCCTTGAGTACCTTTTCCTTGGTACCCCCAAACTCTGATCCCTAACACTGGACACTATGTTATCCCATTGGGATTGCAAGTTCAGATATGTTTTTGTTTGGGTTCCTAGTATGTCATACCCACGATCCTTGAACTTTGAATTTTAAAACTCTCGCCTTTTCGACGATTCACTCCGACTGACCTCCCTACAGAACCTATATCATCGTTAATGATTTGATTTGGCCTTATGACTCCCTGATTTGATTCTTCCATCCAGATTACATTGTTTAATTTTCAGGGCAGAGTTTCATATATACTTGTGGGGTTGAAGGATGAAGACAACCAAGCTTTCATTAATGTGCTGGTTACATTGCATCTCCAAATTGTCCTCACATAATCTAAACCATTATTTTGGGCAAGATTCAATACTTATGTAGATTTTACTGATATTATGAATGAATGAATGCAATCATTCTAGGATTGAATCTACACAGAAAAACTCTGGCCAAAAACTGTTCCGAGCGTTTGTGTTCAAGAAATCAAATCTGAGGACAAGAACTCTTGGGTTTTCTTGAGATCAGAGAGCGAAAACTCTTTAATTTCAAGAGTCTGACGAGGAAACCTCTTTGGCCCTGTAGAACAATCTCATTTTAAAGGTGTTAATGAGTTTCAGAGTGACAGATTCGGCTGCTTCAATTTATATAACTTGCAGATTGTCATGTGTTTTAAGTAATGTAGTTTCAGTGTCTTTGTTGCCAATGCAGCTGTTGTTCCAATGGTACAACAACATATTTTGATGTATTTTTGGAGTTCACTAAAGATAAGAAAATTTCTGGAATTTGTCTTTCTTTATTGGCTCCATTGGTTAAGATTGAATTGTCAATGTGATGTGTAAATGTGAAGAAAAAATTTAGGTTTGCAGGTTGAAAATGCTTAATCTAAAAATTATCAGCTCAAATTATTAGTGGGATTATTATGTCTAAACACGTTCCCTTTTTTGAGATTTGTTTCCTTGTGAGTTTTTGCAAAGTTTTGACTACTCTTAGGCATGAATGAATGAATGATTTTAGTGATGTCTTCGAGACTAAACAGTCTAAGGTACCAAGGAATAATAGTTCTATATCATCTTCATACTCCTTTCAATATTGGATCTTATGTTATGGATCATGACTAGGAAGCTAGCATTCTAGTTAATCTTCTCTCCATAAAATAGATGGTGCATGTTGTCAATCTTTAAACTATTTTCATACTGAATACGGATATCCTCATAAGCTACACATTCCATCAGAAAGTGTCATTCCGTCTCCACCACACCTTTATTGCAAAATTTGCAAGTTCTCTCTTCCCAAACTTCCTTGGGTATCTTTTATCTGCTAGTCTCACATCTAAGATGATGCGATCCTATCCTCAATTGTGCAACTAACAACCTTGCTTTTCCTTTAATAAATGCCCCTATATATTTTTTCACCATGTTCACAAGTTAGGTTAAACTCTTTGATGTAGTATGTTTTTTTTCAACCAATGTGATTGGTCTACATGGCAGGCCTAAATTTTTCTATCACAAAGTTTTTATATTTCTTCATTGGTATTAGGACTTTCATGTAGCTCGATATTCCACTTGCTCAGCCATTTTTTTGTTTTGCTTCATCCAGGTTTTTTTCCTACGGTCTAGATCCTCCTCCATAGCTATTTTGGGTCAAAGTTGGTTATCCATATTTTCAGACTTCTTTAAATAACTTATTAACCGGGTCACCACTGCTACCTCCAATGGAAAATTGCTTGCTTCAACCAAAAGAATTTCACATGGGATTGTGGTTTTAACTTTGAGATTGTTTGTAATTAGAAGCTTCTGGATTCTTTCTAATTGTCTCCAACTGCAGTTTGACATGTTGTTGCCCCATACTTCACACCCATAGAGGGCAACTGACGTAACCAACAAACCAAAATGAGTTTTCTTGGTTTTCTAGTCCTAAAGTTTAGCTTGTTTGCACCTATTTTGGAGTAGGTATTAGGATTTCCATCCTCCCTAATCCTTTTCGTCTTATAAGTCTCCCAACTAAGCTTATAGTGGAAGTCAATCCCAAGATATTTGTACTCTTTCACTATTTCTAACGGGTTGCCTTCAAAAAGAAAAGTAATTTGTTTGTCTTTCTTATTTAGAGAGGAGATCATGATTTTGGTCTTGGTAATGTTCACTTACATCCTAAACTCTTGACAAAAGTGTTATAATACCTTTAAGTGTTCTCTTAGTCCATGAATTTTTTTTTGAAATTAAGATAAGATCATCAACATATAAAACCAACTTCACCACATAGCCTGTCAGTTGGATCCTAATGCAGAGGGTTTGGGATGTTATATCACTTTCTTGGTTTTTACTCAAAAAGGGGTCTCCAGTTGGTACCATCCAATGGACCAATGTCTTTAACCTTCTCAATGTTTCTAGAGCTTTCCCTAGATCCTTCCCAAGGATATCTTCAGTCAAGACAACTCAAAATTGACAAGGAGTCCCCTACCCCTAAGGTTCCAACACTTCAACCAAGGACACCTAACAACCCCAAACCCCAAGCAACGGGATCTTTACTCAAAAGGTGGAATCTAACCTATGTGAGTCTTTACACATGTGTTATATGGCATTTGCATTGATCTTGACCCCTTAGATGGGTGTTTACTATCCCTTTGTATCTTTTCCCCTTTTGGACCTAGGAAATAGGGCTACAAGCAATTAGCCCTCTATTTGGACTTTTCTTGATTTGTCTCACAACCGACTTGAACAACCCCCTAAATAAATTTGATATTAAAATACCCTTTTGGGCATTCTACAAGATTCCAAACTTCTGCATCTGGGTTTTGAGTACAGATGGTCAAACCCTACTGACCCTATTTAGTCTCTTCTAGCTGGTGTTGGGGTTCAAGCTCACAAAAGATTCACTAGTCACAAAGGAATGAAAGGATAACACTTTCCAAGGGTCTATACTTGTCCAAGGGTCCTTCTCATGCCAAGTTTGGCCATCCTTCAATCGGTTGTTCAAGGTTTCCACCCTCTTTTCCTACTGCACAAGCTTGCCACATGAGCGATGTCAAGCCTAGGGCATCATCTTAGGAAAGACAAATGACACTTCCTATCTCCAAAACCACCAGGAACATCTAGTATACATGTCAAATCAACATCCTCCCAGGTTTCAGGTTGATCCCATAGAGAGATGTTGATTTGTGTCACTGTTTGCATCCAAACCCTGGTTTTGAGGGTTTTGTCGGGCCGGTGGGATAGAAAATTCAGTTTCTTCCAAACCCGAAGGCTTCAAGACCTCATATCAACTCCAAATGGACGGTGAACCTCTGCTATAACTTCCCAAATGTTGAATTCATTCCCACCATTCACAGGGAATTATGCAAGAACAGAAAACTCAAGAAAAATGCAGGAAATCACAATAACCATTTGCTTTGAAGACAAGAAATTCATTCAATGTCATCTCTAACCAGTAGGCATCATTACTCTAGGCTTATATCACGCTAAGGAACTCCTCCAACTACCTCCAACACATATAATCAACCAACTAACCGTTGGAATAACCACATTTCAAAATCTTGCAAGAAAAGTTATTTAAGACAATAATGCAGCTTTTGTCAACTTTCTACAATTCGGTCTTGCCTTCACACCAAAGGTCAAGAATGAACCTACCACACATTGCAGACCCCTAAACACCAAAAAAACATATAAAATGCCCATACAAGGCCTTTGACCAGGTTGGCACACCTCGGGGCCTTAAGGCTTATTAAATTGCCTAGACCTAATCAATAGGCCTTCAAACACACACATTGCACATGCTATTCCTAACATAACCATGAATTGAAATGATGTAGACACATGTCAAATTAAGTAGACACATGTCCTAGTGCCCCTGCACCATACTCCCCTAGACAAGAAAACTCAAGTCCCTTGAGTTGCCAACCGGTTGATTGTGGTTCCATGCTTGAGGATATGACTTCCACTCATCCAAGTAGCTTCAAACTCAGGAAGCCCCTTCCATTTGACCAGATAGTCTTGGTACACACCTTTCCTTGTTTTTTTTATCACCTTGGAGTCAAGAATGCACTCTAATTCCAATGGCTTGCTAGGCGGTAGATCCTTCATCCATTCTACATCCTCTTCCTCAAGAGATGAATCAGGTGCTGCATCTTGGAAGGATCCTTTGAAGGTTGTCAAATCACATACATTGAATATGGGAGATATTCCCAAGTCTACTGGAAGTTCAACTTCATATGCATTGTTGCCAAATTTATGAACCACCTGGAGGGGTCCTATCTTCTTCATGAGCAGTTTAGAGGGTTGGCCATTAGGTAACCCTTCTTTCCTTAGGTAAGCCATCACCAAATCCCCTACTTTGAACTGAACATCTCTCCTCTTAACATCTTCTCTGAGTTTATATTTATCAGTACTCTGTTGAAGTGAAGCCTTAACTTGTTCATGAATCTCCTTCATGGTGACTGATGCTCTGCACAAAGGATTAGAAAATCTGTTTGATGGCAACACACACAAGAGCACAAGAAACAAACATTAGTGTTAGCAACAAAAGATTATCCTAAACAAGCATATCAAGAGAGATATTAAGCATGAAATAGAAAGCATATAAACATAGAATAAAATAGCTAATCAAGATGCTCATAGTTGCTCCTCCCTTGTTCCTCTCCTCTCCAAGTCCCAAATGAGTGTAGCTCTCAGCAGCTTTTTGCATTATGGATGCTTATGGAGGATTGAGATTTAATATTAAGCTTCAAATATGAAATGAAAAGCTAAATACTATGCTATTGATGCTAAAATGATTGATTTTACCAAAAAGACAAGATTTTAGTTATGCTATGCTAAATGCTCTCTAAAAATGTCTATAGCCTAAATGCATACAAGTTTTCAGGATCTGGATTATGAAGGAATGAGCTCTATTTATAGGAAAAATGGAGCAATGGATGGCCAGGATTGAAAGGTTTAATCAAGGGTCAAGCTTGAAAGTTGGGGATCCATGTGCACAATTTGCACCAATGAAATGGTGACAAGTGTCAACATAAGATTGGGTTGAGAGAAGAGGTTGGAGGCATTAAATGCCTGAGGAGACCTCATGGTTATCTAGAAGGTAAGGGTCAAGCCTAAATTAGGATTACCCACTGGATTAGAAGTTAATGCAAGGATAAACCTTTGTGCAAATGATTAAGAGATAATCATGGTCAAAGCATTAAAGACTTGATGAGACCCTTGGGTTGGGTAGAGGTTGAGTCAAAACAAATGTTTTAACCATGTAGGAGGGTTTGGGTTAACCATTAATGGTTTTTGAAGACTTTGTGGATTAAGTGGTTGAAGGTTGAAAGCCTTCAATGGTTATCAAAGACTTTGAGCCATTTAGTGGTTGAAGGTTGGAAGCTTTCAAAGGTTATCCAAGACTTTGAGACATTTAGCGGTTGAAGGTTGAAAGCCTTTAATGGTTATCAAAGACTTTTAGGCTTTGAGAAGTGACTCCATTTTGCTTAGGAATGTGACAATAATTAGGGGATGGATTAGGCTAATTAGGAAGGGGTTAGAAGAATCTAGAAGGGGATTAGATTTTGCAAGTGGATTTGGTGGGTGAGGGAAAATAGGATTTTATTAGAATAAAAATTCATTTATTTCAATAAATGTGTGCAAGTTGTATTTGGATAAATATTCAAATAAATATTAATTTATTTAAATGAGAAAAAGGAAGATAAAGCATTTAAAATGCTTGAAGACTTTGAGGGGAACCATTAAAGGCTTGAAGATTTTAAGGGAAGACATTAAGTTTGAAGATTTCAAAGCCATCAAGTTTGAAGACTTTAAGGGAAACCATTAAAGGCTTAAGAAGACTATAGAAGGAAGCTATCAAGTTTGAAGACTTTAAAGCCATCAAGTTTGAAGACTTTAAGGGAAACCATTAAAGGTTTCAAGTGGGTGAGGATAAATAGGATTTTTAAATAAATAATTTATTTAAAATAGTTGTGCAACTTGCTTTTGTAGGAAAATACAAGTGGGTGGAGGATAAAGGTGATTTAAATAAATGATTTATTTAAAAAAGTTGTGCAACTTGCTTTTGTAGGAAAATACAAGTGGGTGGAGGATAAAGGTGATTTAAATAAATGATTTATTTATTTAAATGTGAGAGGTGGGATTTTGGGGGATTTAAATAAATATTAATTTATTTAAATGTGAGAGGTGGGATTTAAATAAATATTAATTTATTTAAATGTGAGAGAAGATTTAATTAAACAAATATGATTTATTTATTTAATTAATGGTATGAATTTGGTTAAGTGAATTAAATCAAATAAATTGAATAATTTATTTAATTAATAGGAGAAGAGGGTTAAGATGAATTAATTAAATATTAATTTAATTAATTATTAATTGATGGTTAAATAATCAAATAAATACTAAGTATTCATTTAATTAAGTGGACAGATTTATATGACTACATTTGCCCCTCTTTGAGACGGTGCAGTTTATCGCGTCGTTTCAAAGAAAGAAAAATAGGTGTGAAGAAATGCCCCATAAAATGTAAATTTAATGGGTGGTATGCCCCCTCGAGAGATGGGCCAATTTTTATTTTTTTTTGAAAAATCGGGCGATCTCTCGAAAAAGAATGAAAAGTGGAGGGGAGGTAGAATAGAAGAAATTAGCAACAACAATGAAAGAATGGAAGAAAAATAGAGTGAATACGGAGAAACAACAAGCCAGCGAGTACCCTAAGGTCATGCAAGAGATACATAGCAGATGTAGTGTGGGGTTTGGATTGATGTTATACAATTGATCAAAATTGGTTGGACAATCTAGTGCAATCGGTTTAATTGCCCCAGTCAAGTCAAAGCGTGACAGTTGATGTCAGTTGGTCGCTTGGACATGACAAAGTCTGAGTAAGTGAATCAAAGTGACCTGATGTGACTTAGACAATTGATATAATTGCCCAATGAAGTCAAGGTATATGAAGCAAAACACTCGTTAAGACGTAGACAATTGATGTAATTGTCCGTTGGATTGTGTTTGATTGGTTGATCAATTGATAGTATGTGCGTGTGATGGATGGTTGTGGGGAATCATGGCAGCCCCGTTGAGACTAGGTCATTGTGATAAATGCCCGATGTAGTCTAGGATTACCATAATCGATTACTTGTTGAGACCCGAAGATACTTGATCAGAGTATCTGTTGATAGTCTAGGTGTGCATGAGTTGATGTACCTGTGTAGACAGAGTAACTGGCTTAATTTTGTGGATGAGTGAGGATGGGAAGTGATGAAGGGATTAGGATGATGTTGACGATCAAGATAGGGAGGGTGAGGGGGGATTCGATGTTAGATAGAAGATATGGAGGACTAGGACTGAGTCCTATGGAAGAAGAGGAGTAAAATAGAGTATGCATTATTATGACTATGTATGCATGATATGCAGCTATTATGAATGTATGGATGGGTGGAATGCAACGAAATGCAATATATATAGATGAGATGAGATGATGATCCATAGTGCTTTATTTTTCATCATTGAGCTTTAAAATGTTGTAAGAAAATACAAGCAACTTGACATAAAGATTCAAGATGATCAAAGTATTTCTTACATGGATTTGATATAGCAAGTTAATACAAGCAACTTGATATAATGGATCAAGTTGACCTGAGTATTGCTTGCGGAACAGGCAAGGATTATCTCCTTTCATGCATGACTTGGATCGTCCTCCTTGATCTTAGACTGATCATATCCTGAGACAAGTGCATACCGTAATAAGAGATAAAACCTTTATCCAGTTTGGATGAGGTAGGAGGAACCAAAGAAAAAGCATTGTACCTACAAACAAACAGTATATACATAAAGAATAAAGAATATAGATCCTTGGTAATGGTTCATGCTCATATGGTTGAGGTATACGCTATAGTCAGCAAGTCGTAATGATCTATGACTGCATTTGGCATAAGATCACGTAGCTTGGTGAACTTCCCATGTAGACACCATTAGTACATGCCCTAGAACTTCATCAAAAAAAATGCGCAAACGATACAAAACAATGCTGCAAGATCCTGATACAGATAAACAAACGATTGTACTCACAAATCAACCAAGTATTTGATAGCTTAACATAATTTTCTTGTCAAAGAAAACGTCACTTTTGTCTTTGTTTTGGTAAGGAATGATGCATCCATGTTTAAAGACAGTTTCTGATTTGTTGGATGTGGATTGTGTGGTCGATTGATAAATGGTCATTGTGTGAGTAGTTTGTCAATGTTTATTTTGGTATCTGTATGGATGGGTATGTACAAGGTGTTGCCATGTTTTTGTGTTATTTTTCAATGGTTTTGTCGATGTTTTTGGATTTTGAATTGTTTTGAATGTTTTTGGTATTTTTGCGAGATATTTTTGAATGTTTTTGGATTTTTGATGATTGTTTGAATGAAGAACTTAATGAATCATAAGATAATGTAGAATCCACTTCCATCAATAGGTTAAAGGCATTGCCCCTAGTTTGAGACATGACTATGAAAAAGCGGGATGCAAGATGTATGGAGTACTATCATAATTGCAAAGGAATAACAAGCCATGGTTGATGGATGGATGGATGGATGTATGTATGAAGTAGATATGATCGCAATGAGCCTGAAAGACAATGGAGCCATAGCCTTTATGAGTGGCACCTGTTTTCCAAGCTTTCACCATCGTACTTACCCAAGGTGCCACCGGAGTGGTTGTTCACTGTTTGGATGCATGATTTTTCTTTACTTTTTTTGAATGTTTTTGTATTTCTTCATGGACATTTTTCTGAATGTTTTTGGTATTTTCTGGTATGTAGGGGAGCCTGATGCTCTGTACAGCTTAGGTATAAAACCGTTTGAGGTGCATGCTGTTGATTGGATCTGCAAGCGGTTCTCCTTCTGATGTAGCCAACTGATATGCCCCAGACCCGAACACAGCAGTGACAACATATGGGCCCAGCCAGTTTGATTCAAACTTGCCCTGATGTTTTTAGTTTGGTTGGTTGCGAGGATCCTCTCATAGAACAAGATCACCTACCTCAAATGTACGAGGTTTAACTCGGTGATTGTAGCTTCTGCTCATGCGCTGCTGATAGGCTTTGAGGTGATTGTATGCAGCTTGTCACTTCTCATCTAGTAACTCCAAGTCCTAAAGACGGGATACTCTATATGCTTCATCATCTATCAGATTATGCAAGGAAACCCGTAATGATGGTATCTCAACCTCAATAGGTAAGATAGCTTCTGCACCATAGACCAATGAATAAGGAGTTGCACCTGTAGGGGTTCGAATGTTAGTTCGATATGCCCATAGTGCCGGATTTAGTTGAACATGCCAGTCACGATCGGCATCATTGACTGTCTTCTTTAGGATCCTCAATATGTTTTTATTGGATGCTTCGGCCTGACCATTGCCTTGTGGGTAATAGGGAGTGGAAAAGCAGTGTTGGATATGAAATTTCTCACAAAGTTCGCGGACATCCTGATTTTTGAAAGGAAGACCGTTATCTGTGATGATGGACATGGGTACACCATACCGGCAGATGATGTAGTTGAGGATGAATGAGGTGATCTGCTTGCCGGTGACTTGGATAAGTGGAACAGCTTCGATCCACTTTGTGAAATATTCGGTGGCGGTAATAATGAATTTATGGCCATTGGATGAAGATGGATGGATTTTACCCACAAGGTCAAGGCTCCATTGACAGAAAGGCCATGGTGTCATGATTGGTTGCAGTTCCTGGGCCGGTGCATGTATCAGGTCGCCATGAACTTGACATTTCTTGCATTTCCTGACAAAGTAGTAGGAATCTTTTTCCATAGATGGCCAATAGTATCCAGCTCGCATGATCTTCTTGGCTAGTGATGGACCACTTGAGTGAGTCCCGCAAATTCCTTCATGTACCTCTTCCAAAACCTTTTTTATCTCATCCTGTTCCAGACATCGAAGGAGAGTACCATCAAGACTACGTCGGTATAGGGTTTCGGCAATAATGGTATATCGAGCAGTTTGGCGAATGAAGGTTTTTCGTTGGTTATTCGATTGGTTGGGAGGAAGGGTATGATCACGAAGATAGGTGTAGAACTCACCATACCATGGGGATTCAGAACCAACAAGGTGACATATCGTTTCAGATTCAGGGATATCATAAGCGGGGATCCAAAGCTGTTCTACCAAGAAATCGTAGCGTGTTGAATTTTGTGGAAGATCTAGGAGAGATGCGATGGTAGCCATAGCGTCAGCAGCTCGATTCTAATCTCTTGGTATCTGCTCAAAAGTGATAGTAGTAAATGATGTCTTTAGAGTGTCCACCATTTGCTTATATGGCATGAGTTTATCATCCTTGGTTTGATATTCATCTGTTGCTTGTCGAATGACTAGTTGGTAGTCGCCATATACTTGTAGTTCTTGTAATTTCCACTGTACGGCTAACCTGAGTCCTGTGATCAAGGCCTCATATTCTGCTATGTTGTTTGTGCATGGAAATGTGAGCCTGTAAGACTTTGAGATGCTATCACCTTGAGGTGTGATAAACAGAATGCCTGCCCCCGAGCCGTGCCTAGTGTATGACCCATCAAAATATAGTTTCCATGGTTGTGCTGTTGTGATCATGAATATCTCTTCATCTAGAAAATTGGAAATAAGAGGATGATCACCTGTGAGTGGCGCATCGGCCAACTGATCTGCAATAACTTGACCTTTGATAGCTTTACGGTCCACGTACTCAATGTCAAATTCACTTAGAATCATCACCCATTTGGCCAAGCGGCCTGTCAATGCTGCTTTGTTAAGTAAATACTTGAGTGGATCAATCTTTGCAATGAGTTGTACCTTGTGTGTTAACAGATAGTGCCTCAGTTTAGTGGCTGCTAAGATTACTGCTAGGCAAGCTCGCTCAATAGGTGTGTAATTGAGTTCATAGCCAACCAGTGTGCGAGAGATGTAGTATATAGCACATTCTTTGCCTTATGCATTATGTTGTACCAGTAGTACACCCAATGCCGTACTTGTTGCCGAGATATAGAGTAACAATGGTCTACTTGGATCTGGTGGCATCAGCAATGGTGGATTCATGAGATAGTCTTTAAGTGTCTGAAATGCTTCCTGGCATCGAGCATCCCACTGAAAGCGGATGTTCTTGTGTAGCAGATGTGTAAATGGGTGACACTTATCAGCCAATTGTGCAATGAATCTTCGGATGGATTGAAGCCGTCCTTGTAGTGTCCTTAGCTGACTGATATTCTTTGGAGGTGGCATGTCCATGATTGCTTTTACCTTTGCTGGGTCGACCTCAATACCTTTGTTTGAGACAATGTATCCTAGAAGCTTCCCGGAGGTTACTCCAAAGACACATTTCTTTGGGTTGAGTCGAACATGGTATTGTTCCAGTCTATCAAAGATTTTATCTAAGATGTGGAGATGCCCTTCTCTAGTGAGTGATTTTGCTAGTAAGTCATCAACATAATCTTCCATCATGGTATGCATCATGTCATGGAAGATGGTGGTCATTGCTCTTTGATAGGTTGCTCCTGCATTCTTTAGACCGAAAGGCATTACATTCCAGCAATATGTGCCCCATGGACATGTGAAGGCTGTCTTATGTTGGTCCTCTGGTGCGATCTTTATTTGATTGTATCCTGAAAAGCCATCCATGAGTGAAAGCATGGCATGTCCTGCTGTTAGATCCACTATGATGTCAATATTTGGTAGGGGGAAATCATCCTTAGGACAGGCCTTATTTAGATCTCTGAAGTCAGTACAAATGTGGATGCCCCCTTTTGGTTTTCCGACAGGCACAATATTGGAGATCCATTCTGCATAATCAATTGGTCTAATGAAACCAACATCCAGGAGTTTCTTGAGTTCTGTTTTGACTATCACTGCAATCTGGGGATGCATCTTACGAAGCTTCTGCTTGATAGGTTTGGCTCCTTCTGCTACGGTGAGGTGATGCATGACTAAATCAGGATCAAGCCCAGGCATGTCTGCATATGACCATGCAAAGTTGATCTGACGCTTCTGGAAGAACTCTATAAATTTAGGTTGTTCCTCTGGAGTGAGAAGAGATGCCAGATGTATGATATGAGGATTTTCAGGAGTCCCCACATTGTATTCTTTGGTTTCCTCGATGAGAATCGTTGATCGTTCCTGTTGTGCATTAGCAGGGAGAATGTCAAACCCTTCATCCTCAGGTGCCTCAAAGAGGTTTTCATCGTTGGATACGCTCTTTCTTTTTACTTTTGTGGGATCAAACAGTGCCACAGTGTGGTTTTCACTGGAAGATCCATGTTTCATTGTTATATTTTTGCAGCTGAAAGGTTTGGCATCCACCCCGAAGTATGTTGCGCTATTAAGTTCAATGGCGAATCCAGCTTTGTGATCCCCGCTTGGTAGATTATCCCGTAATTCCAAAAAGTCAATGATAGCCTCATCGTTTTGGAAGAGGTCAAGACATGGGGGATTTGGTTGGTTCCATTCGATGAGTTCAGGGTGGACAATGGGCATTACTTCATCGACTAGATTAAGTTCGTTAGAGGTATCAGTGAGGGTCAAGACAGTGTGGTGAAGGTCGTTGATGGTACTTTCCCTGTCAGAATCAGGCGTAGGATGAGACGTAGGGTCTGTGGAAGATGTTTCCAGCTCAGGAACCCAAGTGGTCTTTATCTGTGCTTCTCCGTAAACAGGGATGTCTTTGCATGGTGGAGGTGGTGATGTCTCTTCCTCATCTGAAGTATTAAGTTGTACAGAATCGAATTCCCACTCATGTGAGTCGGTCTCTGAATCACTTTCCAGCATCCGATTGCTATACCATACTGGGATGTCTTTAGAATTAAACACGGCAGGTGTGATTGGTTGATGTACCTTTGTAGTGATCGGTGCTACAGGAAGTTTGATGGGGATAAAAGAATCTGGCACAGGAAGTATCGGCAGTGTTGACTCAGTGGCTTCTGCAGGAACTGCTGGTACCATAGATGCTGCTGCGGATTCTGATATAGTTGCTGCTGCTAATGGTACTATGGATGTAATGGCTGTTGCGAATGGGATTACTGGTTTGATTGGTGGGATGATTGGTATTGTAGATGGTGGAGTTGTGAGCCTCGATGGGGCAGTGGGGATAGTGCTTGATGGTGCTTTGATTATGAAAGGTGTCCTCTTTGCAGTAGGTGGGCAAAATGGTTTGCTGGGTTTTCCTTTGAATCTGAGTTTAGGAAGGATCTCTTTTTCAAAGCCTAGGCCTGTATTACCTTTGGGCTTGAATTCTGGTAGCAGAGGTTCATGTCATCCTTGTTTGCAGTATCCCAAAGCACTCTGACCATCATATCCCATTCTTTGCATAATAAGAAGGCCTTTGCCATATTGATCCGTAGGAAGTGTAACTCGCGGTATGTCAGTGGTGATGGGATCTTTATAGATCCATTCCGCCAGGTCCTCATCTTGTGTTTCTTCCTCTTGACTCTTTCCAAGAATGAAAGGTGTCAAAGCACATGCTGGTATGTTTAGTGGTTGCTGGAGTAACTGCTGTGGTTTACCATGAGTTCTAGGAGAAGTGGGCATTTGTCCCACACAAAAGAGTTGACTCAAGTTGTATTCCCCAGGACCTTCCTCTGCGATCTTCATCTTAAGCTTTTCTTGCTTCGGTATAGTGGTGTTTGAACTGGCAAGAGAGGCGGGATTTATATATGATGTGGAGGAAATGGCTTCTCTATTATTAGGAACGGTAATCTCTGGTTTATGGCTGATATTATGGCAAAATGCAAAGGGATTTGCATCACCCAGGATTGTGATCTCTACACCGTTATGTGGGAACTTGATACATTGATGGTAGGTAGATGGAACAACTTGCATGGCATGTATCCAAGGTCTCCCTAATAATAGATTATATGGCAGAGGAAGGTCCAGAACCTGACAGATGATGTGCTTTACTACAGGGCCCACTCGGATTGGTAGTACCACAGCTCCTTTGGATGAACGCTCTGCATCATCATAGGCCTTGATGGTGATCTTCTTGGGAGGATCCACTGATTCTATTGCATATCCCAATGTTGTGACCAACTGTAGTGTGCAAATGTTTAGGCCTGCTCCATTATCGATCAAGACTCGCTTGATCCTGTGTTGGTTGACAAAGCCTTCAATGTGGAGTGAGGCGTTATGAGGTTGTTGGAACGAAGAGTTGTCACTTTCGGAAAAAGTGAGACAAGGTGATGACTTTAGATTTCCAACCATGGCTTGAAATTGGTCCGTGTTCAGGTTTGCAGGGACTGACGCCTCTTGGAGTGCTTGATCCAAGATTGTTTTATGAGAGGGTGACAGGCGCAAAAGCTCCAAAATGGATATAAGTGCAGGGGTTTTGTCTAATTGTTCCACAAGATTGTACTGCTTTGGGACGGAGGTGGTGCCTTGTGGAGCTGCCTTGATGGTGACCTTGCCACGACGTGTAACAACATTGCAATTTGAGGTGGGATTTTTGAAGGTTATGGTTGCAATTTGTTCACTGACATCATACAGGTGATTGACAGTGTAATTATACGCAGTTTGCGTATAATCAGTGGTATCAGGACCTCGTCTGGAAGTGGAAGGACCCCTTTGATCTTGCGATGGAAGTGGATTTTTGAACATCTGATGATCATTATTGGTTGTTTTTGGGTCATGCCCTTCAATTTCAATTTCTCCTCGATCAATAAGATCCTGAATGAGATCTTTCAATCGGTGACAATTACTTGTCTTGTGTCCTTTTCCTTGATGGAACTCACAATGTTCAGTATCTCTCCACCATGCCGGTTTGACTTGAGGCTCATAGTTTGATAGCTTAGGTAGCGTGACCAAATTTTGAGAGAGGAGTTGTCGCAACACTGTTTCAATGGGTTCCCCTAAGGGAGTGTATGTGCGTTTTTGTTTTTGTTGACGAGGTCTTGGTTCATCGTGAGATGTGATGCGACCTTGATTGGAAGGAACATTTGTGTTATTCTGAGGTGGAGGATTTTGTCCTACAAACCGAACCACAGGTTGTGCATTTTGGATAGTCCGAGCATCCACAACCCCATCATTGACAATATTCTTGTTTTTATTCCAGAAGTTTGGTTTATCGCTATTGAAGCACGGGCGAGGACCATCTTTGGGTTCATTAAAGATTTTGATGAGTCCTTTTTTGATGAGTGCCCTTTCACATTTTATACCTTTGGTGATCATATCGTTAAAAGAATCTGTGTCTTTGACATCCAGGTGAAATTCCATTTCTTCGTTTAAGTTGGAAATGAAAATTTCCACTAGTTCTCGTTCAGGTAACTGAAGAGAACGTCTGCTAGACATTTGGCACCATCGTTGCAAGAATACTGAGAATAGTTCACCTGGTTTTTGTTTGGTATTGCATAGATCAGCCATGGTGATGTCGCGTTCAATGTTATAAGAGTAATGAGATAGGAACTTCTGGATGAGTTCCTCAAATGTTCTAATGCCACCTAGTAGTCAGGAAAACCATGATGTGGTTGTTCCTCCCAAGCTTTGGGGAAAAAGGCGCATTAGGTAGGTGTCTTCATATGCCACTTCAAGACAAGCGGAATGAAATTCTCGGACATGATCACGGGGATCCCCCTTTCCTCTATATTTTTCAAATTTGGGTGTTTCGAACCCGCGTGGAAAGGGTGGCATATAAAGATTCCTATCAAAAGGATAGGGACAGATGTCATTGAGTGAGAATTGGTTAATCTTGACACCACTATGAAGTTGTTGGGCGAGATTCTCGACTTGTTGCTGCAACATCTCCATTTCATTTGGAGGAGGAGGTGGTGGGTTACCTCGAGGGATGTTATATCTGATGGGATCTCTACGCCCTTCCTCCTCATGGCGACTTTGTCTTTCCGATGCTTGTCTTAATTGGGCAAGATCAAAGTCTGAGGGGAGTTTGGCTCCTTCTTGAGCAAGTCTTAAGAAGTGAGCATCCGCATTGCTCCTGAGTATTTCGTCAAAAAGTCTGTTAAAGAGAGGGTTATGCTGAGCCCTTTCTATTGTTGCAGGAGTGGGAGTACTTGGGTTTTCGTCATCTGCATTTCCTCCAAGTGCTTCTTGAAATTCATTGAGATTTTCCTCTTCTTCTTCTTCTCTTTCTATTTCTCGTAGTCTCGACTGTGATCGGGTTTGAGCCATTTTGTTTGCAAGTTTGTGTTTGAAGTTGATTGAAGATGATGATGAGTTGGTGATGAAATGAAAGATTGATGGTTGGTGATTTGTGTTGTATGGGGATCTCTAGCACTTTAAGGTAGATGTAACCGAAATTCCTTCTTTGAATTGCTTGTTTGTTTGATAAGTTTGGATGTGATAAGGTGTAGAGAAATCTGAGATGTGTTACAGATTTTGACTACCTAGCAATGAGAAGATTCACTCATGAACTAGTTTTAACCTGCGTAGATGTGTCTCTTAGGATGAGCTTATCCTAGATGTAGAAACAATCTAAAAAGTGATGTGATGTGTTTGATTTCAAGCAATATCTAAAAGAGAACTTGGGACAAGAACCTCTTAATGTTTTGAGAGTTGGGATGGATTGATGATGAAGTGATGATGTATGAGTGAGATGATGGATGTTTTTGTTTTTCAACTTCAATAAAAACTTTGGGTTATAAATGGGACAAACTCTACCTCTTCCCTTTCAGGTGTTGTAGGTATTTCTCAAGCTGTGTTGTAGGTGATGCAGATGTTGGGGAAAAAGTGGGGATTAATCTTTCCTCCTTGATTTTTGTGATAACTCAGAGCTCTATATTGCATAAAAGCTCTGCGGTTCAACGATTTTGAATCAAACTCGTTTGTTTTACTTTGAAGGTATAGACGCATGCGATGTAAAAAGACTCTATGGGAGACAAAGATTTGTCGATTGATATAGAAGAATTTCCTCCTTTTGATCAAAGCCTTTGAGCTCAATGGTCTCCTTTTCAAGTTGATATTCTGATGACACTTCTTCTTTCGCAAGATGTGAAGAATGGTCATAAAAGTTGTGACTCTGTGTTGTTTGCACTTTGTTTTTGGTATTTTTGGTTGTGTTGACAGATGTTGGATGAATACTTTGTTTTTGGGATTGATTTTCTGATTTTTCTTTGACAAGAAAACAAAGCAAGCACCCAAACACAAAATTGTAGCCTCAAAGGCACAAATGAGTATGGGTCTAGATCAACCCAATCCTTGGACTTGTTTTTGACCCTTCCTTTAGATTTATTTTAAGGTGTATTTCCAAAGCCTGAAGTTGGCTCAATTTGCACTAGGTCTGTAAAACGAACACACTTCAAACACTTTTTATCCCTAAGGTCAAATGGCCAGTTGTGATAAATTTAGCCCACATCTTGATATTTCTTCGACTTTGGTACTACATACCTTATGAATCCCACCGTGGCAGGTAAGGATGTGATATACTAAGTCTTGCACGAGCATAACAAATAGATGATCCCTATGATGGGGGAGTCACCACTTTTATCAAGCCACAAGTGACTTTTCAAAAAGCTATGTTTCTACTCAAGGAAATATGTATGGTGAGTATCTTGGGAGCAAAACCATCTATGCTCTTGCACTAAATTATATCTCAAATATCCTCAATCAATAGAACGGGTGGGATACTATTTAAAGGTGTTTAGTCATGTTCGATGTTTTTGGACATAAGTTCATTCTGCAGTGACTCACTTAAGAGCCTTGTAACTGGTGGTGGGGCCCATTTGTCCTTTCGACCAGTTACACTGTAGGAACAGCTATACCCAAGGCTACAGCTTTCGCTCACACCTGATTTCTATAGCGGCTCGAAGGATTTACCACTCAAGGTCGTTCCCAAGAGTGATGTGTCTCTTGGCAGGCCTCTCTTAAAAAGATAAAATTTTGAGTGTTACTAACACTTTTCTCTTGCACCTAGGACCACGAAATCCAAGGGAGAGGATAGTGTGTGTTAGAAGTAGGACCACTCGACCAACTCTTTGCACAAGTGTGCCAAGCACGAAAAACACTTGTTCTTTTTAATCTACCATTGCAATGTGATCTAACTATTTGGAGATGTTGCTCCAACAATCATGGTGTTCTTTTTAATTTTCAAAGGCAATTGTTTGAGTAAACTAGAATTTGAAAATCCTGGTCAACTTAATGAAAAACACGTTTGCCTGAAGTAAAATTGCTTTAAAAATGAGACAAGTTGATTGTGAATTTTATTTGCACCAAAAATGGAAGTGTGGATTGTGAGTTTTATCTTGATGCAAGAAATAAAATTTGCCTTGTTGATTTTAAGCACCAAAACGAAGTTTGTTTCCTAACTTGCAAAAATAAAAATAAAGTTGTTTTTGTGTAAGTTTGTGGTTCTTTTTACCTTGGAACAATGAAATTCTTTTTAAGAGCCCCAAACAAATGTGTGATTCTTTTTTTAAAAGCCCAAATTTGAAATGTGAAGTTAATTTTAAACCAAAATAAAAAGTGAATTCATTTTTAAAACCAACTTCAAAAAACAAGTTAGTAAAAATATAAATCTACTTTTTAATCTAATTTAAATCTGCACAAAAGAGAAAAATAGTTAGTAAAATCCGCCTATTTGGTGGGCTTCTACAAGCCTAATTTTTATTTTTTTTTTGGTTTTTTTTTTTTTTGGTTACAAGGTGATTTGTACAACGTTTTGTTACAATAGCGCTAGTCTGCGTTTGAACAGAGGCACTATTTAACACAAACGCACTAAAAGAAAGGGAAAGACAAAGAAGGGAAAAGCACTGAAACAGGGTGAATAGCGCCAAAATAATGTCAAACGCACCAAAACAGTGTCAAAAGCGCAACCTGTGTGACATTTTCAACATTCAAACATGTTATTGGTTAAAAAAAAAAAGTTGATCTTTTTGGTGTTGGATTCACGTCGGGTTCACCAAATGATGCTCTGCAAAAAGGATTAGAAAATCTATTTGATGGCAACACACACAAGAGCACAAGAAACAAACATTAGTGTTAGCAACAAAAGATTATCCTAAACAGGCATATCAAGAGAGATATTAAGCATGAAATAGAAAGCATATAAACATAGAATAAAATAGCTAATCAAGATGCTCATAGTTGCTCCTCCCTTGTTCCTCTCCTCTCCAAGTCCCAAATGAGTGTAGCTCTCAGCAGCTTTTTGCACTATGGATGCTTATGGAGGATTGAGATTTAATATTAAGCTTCAAATATGAAATGAAAAGCTAAATACTATGCTATTGATGCTAAAATGATTGATTTTACCAAAAAGACAAGATTTTAGTTATGCTATGCTAAATGCTCTCTAAAAATGTCTATAGCCTAAATGCATACAAGTTTTCAGGATCTGGATTATGAAGGAATGGGCTCTATTTATAGGAAAAATGGAGCAATGGATGGCCAGGATTGAAAGGTTTAATCAAGGGTCAAGCTTGAAAGTTGGGGATCCATGTGCACAATTTGCACCAATGAAATGGTGACAAGTGTCAACATAAGATTGGGTTGAGAGAAGAGGTTGGAGGCATTAAATGCCTGAGGAGACCTCATGGTTATCTAGAAGGTAAGGGTCAAGCCTAAATTAGGATTACCCACTGGATTAGGAGTTAATACAAGGATAAACCTTTGTGCAAATGATTAAGAGATAATCATGGTCAAAGCATTAAAGGCTTGATGAGACCCTTGGGTTGGGTAGAGGTTGAGTCAAAACAAATGTTTTAACCATGTAGGAGGGTTTGGGTTAACCATTAATGGTTTTTGAAGACTTTGTGGATTAAGTGGTTGAAGGTTGAAAGCCTTCAATGGTTATCAAAGACTTTGAGCCATTTAGTGGTTGAAGGTTGGAAGCTTTCAAAGGTTATCCAAGACTTTGAGACATTTAGTGGTTGAAGGTTGAAAGCCTTTAATGGTTATCAAAGACTTTTAGGCTTTGAGAAGTGACTCCATTTTGCTTAGGAATGTGACAATAATTAGGGGCTGGATTAGGCTAATTAGGAAGGGGTTAGAAGAATCTAGAAGGGGATTAGATTTTGCAAGTGGATTTGGTGGGTGAGGGAAAATAGGATTTTATTAAAATAAAAATTCATTTATTTCAATAAATGTGTGCAAGTTGTATTTGGATAAATATTCAAATAAATATTAATTTATTTAAATGAGAAAAAGGAAGATAAAGCATTTAAAATGCTTGAAGACTTTGAGGGGAACCATTAAAGGCTTGAAGATTTTAAGGGAAGACATTAAGTTTGAAGGTTTCAAAGCCATCAAGTTTGAAGACTTTAAGGGAAACCATTAAAGGCTTAAGAAGACTATAGAAGGAAGCTATCAAGTTTGAAGACTTTAAAGCCATCAAGTTTGAAGACTTTAAGGGAAACCATTAAAGGTTTCAAGTGGGTGAGGATAAATAGGATTTTTAAATAAATAATTTATTTAAAATAGTTGTGCAACTTGCTTTTGTAGGAAAATACAAGTGGGTGGAGGATAAAGGTGATTTAAATAAATGATTTATTTAAAATAGTTGTGCAACTTGCTTTTGTAGGAAAATACAAGTGGGTGGAGGATAAAGGTGATTTAAATAAATGATTTATTTATTTAAATGTGAGAGGTGGGATTTTGGGGGATTTAAATAAATATTAATTTATTTAAATGTGAGAGGTGGGATTTAAATAAATATTAATTTATTTAAATGTGAGAGAAGATTTAATTAAACAAATATGATTTATTTATTTAATTAATGGTATGAATTTGGTTAAGTGAATTAAATCAAATAAATTGAATAATTTATTTAATTAATAGGAGAAGAGGGTTAAGATGAATTAATTAAATATTAATTTAATTAATTATTAATTGATGGTTAAATAATCAAATAAATACTAAGTATTCATTTAATTAAGTGAACAGATTTATGTGACTACAGTGACAACAAAATCTTCTCCTTGGGCACTCCTTTTGTCCATGCCTCCAAGATCTCCGAGTTCAAGTATCCCCTTGGCATGTAGGCCATACACAACCTCAAATGGACTTCTCCCTATGCTCTTATTGACTGAATCATTGTATGCATATTCAGCTTGTCCAATCACTAAATCCCAACTTTGTCCATGTTGCTTGGTAAGGCATCTAAGGAGATTGCCAAGAGATCTATTAACCACCTCAGTTTGTCCATCAATTTGAGGGTGGTATGCTAATGAAAATGATAGATTGGTACCTAATTTCTTCTAGAGAGTCCTCCAAAAATGACCAACAAACTTAGAGTCTCTATTAGTGACAATATTGAGAGGTAATCCATGTATCCTTACAACTTCTTTGAAAAACAGACCTGCAATATGAGATGCATCATTTGTGCATTTACATGGTACAAAATGAGCCATCTTGTTGAACCTATCAACAATTACAAAGACAATATCAAACCCCCTAGGATTCTTGGGCAATCCAAGTACAAAATCCATACTAAGGCTTTCCCAAGCCTAGTAGGAATCAGTAAAGGCTGATACAAACCAACATTGGTTGAAACACCTTTTTCCCTTTGACAAATAGGACAATTCTCCACAAATATTTTTACCTTTGCCTGCATCTTGGGCCAAAAATAAAACCTTGATACCTGCTCTAAGGTTCTGTCCAAACCAAAATGACCTCCAAGATAGCCATTGTGTTTCTTTCTAATGATATTCTCCCTTGTAGAGCATTGAGGAATGCATAATTGATGCCCCTTGAAGAGCAATCCATCCTGCAACATAAAATCAGAAAACTCAACATGAAAAGAGTCAGCAAACTTAGTACATACATCATATGCATCCTTGAAATCATGATCCTCCTTGTACATGGCCTTAAGAGAATCAACACCAACACTTTGCAACTGAATTTCTTGGACAGTGAGGGTGATGGACTTGAAAAGCACTGAGAGGGGGGGGCGGGGGGGTGAATCAGTGACACCAAATAAAACACTACTTCAAACACTAACCGATAGATGAACTTAACCAAGCATTTAAACAAAATACATGCTATCGAAAATGATATAACAACATCCACAAAAAGTAAAGCATCCACCATAACACAAGTGCTTATACGTGGAAAACCCAAATAGGTAAAAACCACAGTGAGATGGAAGTCACAAGTTAACTATCTATAGTAATAGATAACTGACCG
Source organism: Cryptomeria japonica (assembly GCF_030272615.1). NCBI lineage: Eukaryota > Viridiplantae > Streptophyta > Pinopsida > Cupressales > Cupressaceae > Cryptomeria > Cryptomeria japonica. The sequence continues at coordinate 624,717,088 of NC_081410.1, forward strand.
GTTAAGATCTACAAAGTGCTCTACTAGAAGCGAATCTTATTAGAGATCCCAAATCTTGATTAGAAGCTTATACCCTGTTAAGAGTACTACCATGTTAGGAGTAACCTCGATGGAGGATTTGAGAATCCAAACTAATGGATCACCTTGTTAGAGGATTTGTACAATGAAGCTTGCTAGATCTTACCCGGTTAGGGAATTTGATTCTGTTGTAATGATTAGAAAACAACAAGAATGGTTTGATTTGTTCTGAGTAGCACAATATTTGCTTGATCAGATCCTTCTAAGTACATTCAACATTGTTCTTCATCTTAACACTTATCACTCTTCAACTCATTCTCTATTCATATCAAATGATTCACTAAGATGTCTTTAAATAGACATTTATATCTTATGTCGGCCTAAGGAAATCAAAACACAATTTCCTAGGTGTAATGTATCTAGACAAGTGATCAATAATACATCACAAAAATGACCATCAAGAAGTTGGTGCTGGTAACTCATCACAAAAGTGACTGCCAAGAAGTCGGTGCTGGTAACTCATCACAAAATCAGATACCGGTTAGAACAGTCAATACCGGTTGGAACAAAACATGTGAACTATTGTCCTGAAATCTTCCGCTTGATCTCCATCTTCATCTTCACCTTCATTTTGATGCTGACTTAGTGTAGCCACAAGTTGTCTCTTATGCACATACCGGTTGACACAAAGTACTGGTTAAAGATAAACCTTAAACATACCGGTTAACAGTGTAAACCAATTGAAGTTACACCAGTAGTCAATGTAATCATATGTGTGTGTGAGAGTGTTTCATTAATGACAATAAGTGATGAATACATTAAAATCATCATCAAGCCAACAATCTCCCCCTTTGGCATTGATGACAACACTTAAAAAAATTTAGAGTAATACAATAACGCTAAGTGTGCATACACAACAAATTTACACATATACTCATACTTCCCCTTAATGCAATACTCCCCTTTAATACATGCATAAATACAAAATTTTCAAAAAAACACACATATATATTTCTACTCCCCCTTTGACAACAATGCCAAAATGAAAAAGTAAAATATATACATATATATAGAAAATTTGTATCAAAGTGTTCAGCATATATTAACAACTTAAAAGAGTTCATGCATTGGCTAATCTCATAAAAATATCATTGAAGTTCAGCTTCATCTGTGATAAAGCATTTTCCCATTATTCCAGTATGTTAGCAGTGTACTCAAATGTAGACATCAGCTGGGAATGGAATTCTTCCATTGAGTCTAGCGTGCAAGCTTTAGGAGTAGCAAGAATAGCTTCTGCATTGGAGTGGGCTCTTTGAAGAATGTCGACCTGTGATGTGAGCAGACTCTTGAGCTCTTTTAGAGATTGGAATCTCTTAGCCTTCTCATTATCATTCTTGACCAATCTGTCATGCAAATCATCTATAGACCGGTTAAAGGCATGAATGGAGTCCTGGAGTGGGACATATGCCTTGCATAACCTTTCCATTTCTTGCTCGGTTTCAACTTCACTCTTAGAAATGTCATAATAAAAGAAAGAAACATTGGAGGTAAAGGCAAGATGCTTTCCTCCAGATTCAATAGCTTTTCTCAACAGACTTCCATTATGAGATAAAGCCATTTTGCCACTTTCAATGTTCTTTGCCAGTTTATCTCCATATTTCTTCTTGTGGCTCTTCTCAGCAAACATTTGAGCAGCATATTCAAGTGACTTGATTTGATCAGATGCATCTGCAACTAACTGACCAAGTTTACTAATGGGTGTAGGAAGATGTGCAACAACTGTTTCCAATAGTAAACCAAACAAAATTTCTACTACATTATGGATTGTCTCTGCTTCAATCCTTTGCTCTTTCAGTTTTTTCTTATGTGCTCTAGATTGCATAACATTAGCAATCTTCATCATTTCTGACGCGCTCAAAGTTTTCATATCAATGGGTCCTGAAATACTTAAAGCGTCATCATCATCATCTTCAAGTAGTTTCTGCTTCGCCGGTTCAGGAGGTACATTCTTAATGATAGCTCTCTCTATATTCTGCTCTATTGTCTCTTCAGGTAACTGAGTGACAACTTTCTCAGTAGACTCCTTTTGAGTATTTTCAATGACCGGTCGAGATTGGGGTTTCTCGAGTCATTTTGTTGCCAGTTCAGTGTCCACTTTTAGTTGATTAGCCGGTTGATCAACTAATGTAACCTATATTTTAGTAATTGTAGGAGGCTCTATATCTGGTGCAGTGTTGTCTCCAGATAGGTCCATTGTGTTCTGAACATCTTCATCAACAAGAATAATGGAATCATCCTTCTTCTTGATTGGATAGACTATGTCAGGTTGAACAATCTCCTCTTCATCCATTTCCGATAAAGGAACATCATCTGTAGTATCATCCTTATTTCTAGAGTGGGCGAGTTCTTCCCTCTTTTTGATTACACAGGCTAGCTGATGTGTTTCAGACTCAATAACTGCCCTTTTTGCATTAAGAAGCTTCAATATTCTCATTTTAAAATCAAAATATACTTTGTAATGCTCAACTAAAGCACTAATTCCATCCGAGGATAAATTGGGAAAATATTGTACAAATATTTCATCAATAATTTTCTTTTCCAATTGAATAGCTTCCTCCCATTTATCTAAAAGAGTATTATACAAAGAGATTGAAATATCCTTTTCCAAGTCATGTGGAAATCTATTGTAATAATCCAAATAAGTGATTACTTGTTGAATGACTTGCTTCTGCTCATCTTCAGTGAAAGAATTAAAATATTCTTTGACATTGTCAAACATATTCCTTCCTAGCGTTTTCATTGTTCTCTCAAAAACTGTGTCAGGTTTGTAGGTAGCAATATCAATAGGTGTAGTTTCCTTTGGCACTACCTTTACCTCCTTGGGTGTTCTACCGATTTCTTTTTCCTTCTTTGGTTCTTCTTCAGAATTTGTTCCCTCAGACTCTGGTTGCAAAATCAATTTTTGATTTCTCTTCTTTGGTGCACTCTCCTTCTTTACATATACTTTAGGTGTCGGTTCCTTTTTGGTTAGGACACTCTGAGTCACCCTTGTGGTCTTTTTCACAGGAGACGTTTCATCGGGCTTCTTTTTCTTTCCTTTCACATTAGCTATAAGTATAGTACTAGTTTCTATTGGTGCAACTTGGACTACCACAATGTCCAATTTTTCCTGTTGTTTATCTTTAGGCGGTGCTAATAGGGTATCAGCATAGCCAACCAGTAAATCATGATTAACCTCATAGCTCATATCTCCCATCTCTTCCTCTCTGGGCTCAATTTCTTGCATCAAGCAAAAATCAGTGGTAACAGTGAAGACTATGTCTTTTACAAAATGTTTTACCACATCTTCGGGTAATCTCATTCTCATGCTCATCTTTTTCTGAAATTCATTAAAATACTTATTCAAGGCAACTGAAAAAGTATTCTTCATAGGCTTAATGTTGTTCTTAATCTGTGCATTGACCAGTAGGTCTTTTGACCATTCAATGTCTCCAATTCCCAGTAGGAAGTTCTGGAAATAGAAAAATAACTCAGCTAATAGCTGACCATATTTGAACTTTTGAGTGTTGTCCTTCTTAATGGATTGCAAATTTTGAAATAATTGCACTTTGATGGCTTCACAGAGATCATAATCTGCATTATCAACAATCATTCTATGTGTTGTATGAATTGTTGCAGATGGAACACTATTAAGTCTACTGGAGTAAAATACCTGGTAGCCTATCACCATTGCTACTAGTTTCACCGAAGGGTCTCTAATATTGTTGATGGAAAAAGCACACTTATCAGACGTAGAACTGGTTAATTTGAAGACAGTATCCTTTGAAATTCATCTTAGCATAGGAATTTCACCGGTTGAGAAATAACCAGTTACAACCTGAATAGCTTCCTTGGTTATTGTGTGAGTCCTTTCTAAATACATGTTCTCTCCGTGAACTCGACTCAAAATGATTCTGATGTGTTCTTCCTCAAAATCTTCAAGAAAGTAGGCAACATTATGAAAACCTTTTTCAAAAACCCTAGCATATTTATTTTCAATCTTTCCGTTCTTATCACATAGTGATTTCAACTTGTGTATAAATGTGTAGTGTTCCTAAATATTCTATCTTGTAGTCTATATAACTGGACAAGTCACCTTTGACCACAACACTACTCGAGACCTGCGACAAACCATTATAAGACATAATTTGATCTGCCTTTAGAGATTCCTCAGGATCAGTAGTGATCATCAATCTCTCTACAAACTTAGAAGTAGATGTCATTCTAGATAAGCAAGTTTTGAAGTGGTATACTCAAAGAAATACCTTGTTTCTTTCACGTTGCTCTGTTTCCTAGTTGAAATGCCCAAATCCACACCAGTTCGCCTCTCTACAACTTTTGATTCAACTTAATTTCTCTAATCACGAAACAATTCGCCAATTGACAACAAGACAATCTTATTTGGCTATGCAATCGCTTCAAATTTATTTCTTGAAAGAGTTAGGGTAAAAATGACAAAGTAATACTTGCTTTTATCCTTTTTACCGACTACAATAAATGCTCACACTTTAGGGTTACAAACCCTAATTTCACCGCTCAAGTGAAATACTGGTTGATAACATGTCAACAAAAAGTCACCAAAATTCATGATTCAAAAATTCTTTCCTGCTCATTTTACAAGGGGTTCGGAGATGTTTTACCGTTAAGCTCCCCTTAGCCATGTTAAACAGGCTTAAGTCACCGATGTTGGGCTCTTTTCACTAGGTGAAGGAACATTTTCTTCTCCAAGCGAGTCATCACTTTTCTTCTTCCAAATCTGATTCATATCCTCTCTGGTTTCCTCAACATCAACTTTCTGCTTTCCTTTCTGATCCTTGAAAGAGTTGACTGGTTTGCTATTTCTTGATCTACAAAATTTTGTTGTGCCTCGGTTTGTTGTAGTGGTATTAGACCATACCAGATGATCTCCAAGGTCCTCCATTTCCTCTTCATGTTCTTCTTCTGTAGTTCATAGCCACATGACCAAAGTTATTACAGAAGGTGCAAATAACATTTGTTACCTTTTCCATCTCGAATGGACTAAACCGGTTGCCGTAGGATCTTTGCCAGTTCAAGTTTACCCAGTTATCAAAGTTCCTTATCCAGTTACCATTTGGTCTTGGATGCATGTGTGGTATATGATTGTTTGCTCCATATCTGCACTCAACATGTCTATGCCCATACATTCCACATGTGAAGCAATGACCTTCAAACTTTCTTGACACATACCTAGCATTAGTATTGTAATTTGCATTTCTTTTAGGTTTTTCTCTACAGACATTTGCAGTATGACCAAGTTTATGGCAAACAAAGCAGACAGGTTTAAAAACCTTCTTATCGGTAGTCTTATTGACTTTAGGAGTAGTTTTGTTCTTTGGATAGTTGCTCTTTGTACCGAAGGATTCACCTTTTTTAGTTGTATGAAAACCAAGTCCAGAGATATCACCCTTCATTCTCTGTGATTGAATTTGTTCTTCCAGCACGGTAGAACTTTTGACAAACTTCTCCAATTTCTCATTGGCTTCAATAAGCTTTTTGACGAGATCTTCATTATGCTTAGACAAGTTTTGTTTTAGAGATGATGTCAGCTCAAGATCTAACTTTAGGTTCTCCTTTTCTTCTATTTCAGCAATCAAGTTCTCATGCATAGTGTATTTTTCCTGTTTGATCTTTATAATCTCTTGATCTCTTTCCTTGATAAGGTCTTCAACAACTCCTCTAGCTTCCAGTTCCTGACTCATGGGGATAGTGAGACCTTCTAGCTCTCTCCTTAGATTCAGTTTCTCACCATGCAACTTTTCAACTTCTTCTGCTAAAGCTTCAATATTGGCTTCATCTGAAGAACTATTATCAGATATTTCTAATAGTTTTTCATACAACTCTCTCCTTTTGACTTGAGAATCTTTCAGTTTTCCCCTAAGGGATTCAACTTCATTTCTACTAGCTTCTAGCTCTCTAGCCATCTCGAAGTAGCTCTTGTCCCCCATGGTAGTTTCAAGACTCCCTTCTAAGCGGTTAGGCTTCAAAGAAGTTAGGCTCAGATACCAATTGATGGACTTGAAAAGCACTGAGAGGGGGGGTGAATTGGTGACACCAAATAAAATACTACTTCAAACACTAACCGGTAGATGAACTTAACCAAGCATTTAAACAAAATACATGCTATCCAAAATGATATAACAACATCCACAAAAAGTAAAGCATCCACCATAACACAAGTGTTTATACATGGAAAACCCAAATAGGTAAAAACCACGGTGAGATGAAACTCACAAGTTAACTATCTACAGTAATAAATAACTGACCGGTTAAGGTCTACAAAGTGCTCTACTAGGAGCGAATCTTGTTAGAGATCCCAAAGCTTGATTAGAAGCTTATACCCTGTTAAGAGTACTACCATGTTAGGAGTAACCTCAATGGAGGATTTGAGAATCCAAACTAATGGATCACCTTGTTAGAGGATTTTTACAATAAAGCTTGCTAGAGCTTACCCAGTTAGGGGATTTGATTATGTTGTAATGATTAGAAAACTACAAGAATGGTTTGATCTATTCTTAGTAGCACAATACTTTCTTGATTAGATCCTTCTAAGTAAATTCAACACTGCTCTTCAACTCATTCTCTATTCATATCAAATGATTCACTAAGATGTCTTTAAATAGACATTCATATCTTGTGTCGGCCTAAGGAAATCAAAACACAATTTCCTAGGTGCAGTGTATCTAGACAAGTGATCAATAATACATCACAAAAATGACCATCAAGAAGTTGGTGCTGGTAACTCATCACAAAAGTGACTGCCAAGAAGTCAGTGCTAGTAACTCATCACAAAATTAGATACCGGTTAGAACAGTCAATACCAGTTGGAACAAAACATATGAAATGTTGTCCTGGAATCTTCCGCTTGATCTCCATCTCCATCTTCATCTTCATTTTGTTGCCGACTTAGTGTAGCCACATGTTATCTCTTATGCACATACCAGTTGACACAATGTACTGGTTAGAGATAAACCTTAAACATATCGGTTAACAGTGTAAACCAATTGAAGTTACACCGGTAGTCAATGTAATCATATGTGTGTGTAAGAGTGTTTCATCAATGACAACAAGTAATGAATACATTGCAATCATCATCAAGCCAACAGAGGGTTCTCCTTCTCAAAGCATCTGCAACCTTATTAGTCACACTCTTCTTGTGCTTGATGGTAAAGGTGTAGGGTTGGAGTTTGTTCAAGCCACTTGATGTGCCTTTGGTTCAACTTCTCTTGCCCATTAAGAAAACTCAATGCATGGTTATCAGTATGAACAATAAACTATTTTGGAAGAAGGTAATGGCGCCACTTTTTGAGTACTTGCACCATGGCATAAAGCTCCAAATCTTAGGTTTAATACCTTTGTTTATCCTCATTCAACTTCTCTGAAAAGAATGCCACCAGATGTCCTTCTTGACTAAGGACTGCACCTATTGCCTTCTAGCTTGCATCACATTCAATTGTAAAAAGTTGATCAAAACTAGGGAGCCTCAAGGTGGGAAGTTCTGTAACCTTCCTCTTCAAAATCTCAAAGCTTTGGGTTGCTTTCTTTGTCCATTCAAACCTGCATTTGATTCCTCCTTTTATAGTGTTAAGGATGGGAGCATGTAAATATGACTAAATCCCTTGATGAACTTTCTATAAAAAGTAACCAATCCATGAAAGCTCTTAACATCACCTACTATCCTAGGTGTAGGCCAATTTACAATAGCATCAACCTTAGAAAGATCCATTTTCAAACATCCATTTGAAACTACAAATCCTAGATGCACCAACTCAATTTTCATGAATTCACACTTCTCTAGATTGATTACCAATTTCTCCTCATGAAGCTTTCTCAAACCTTATCCAAATGCTTCAAATGCTCCTCCTTGGACCTGCTAAACACCAAGATGTCATCAAGATAAACAGTAACAATTTTCCAATAAATTCTACCAATACCTCATTCATGAGGTGCATAAAGGTACTAGGTGCATTTGTGAGGCCAAATGGCATCACCATCCACTCATATAAGCCCTCATTGGTTTTAAAGGTTGTCTTCCACTCATCACCAGGTCTGATTCCAATCTAATGGTAACCTAACTTCAAATCAATCATTGAAAAGTAGCATGACCCTCCAAGATAGTCCATTATGTCTTCAATCCTAGGCATAGGAAACTGGTACCTAATTGTGATCTTGTTGATGACTCTAGAATCAATGCACATCCTCCATGTTCCATCCTTTTTTGGTGGCAACACAGTGGGTACAACACATGGGCTCAAGCTCTTCCTAATCAACCCCTTATCCAAAAGGTCTTGCACTTGTCTTGCTATCTCCTCATTCTGACTAGGAGTCATCTTGTAGGCATCTTTATTAGGCAAGGTCACTCCAAGGATTAGATCAATTTGATGATTTATTTCTCTGATGGGAGGCAAGTTATCAGGAATGTCTTTGGCCACAACTCCCTTATATCTATCCAACATGGCTTGCACATCACTAGGAATCTCTCTTTTCTCACCATTTCCTTGCTTGGACTCATCTTTTGGGTGTAAAACTAAAGCATAGCCTTGGGTCTCTTCTTGTTTGAGGACTCCCAAAAACTCCTTTCCACTAAGCAACATGACATGTGGACTAACAATCTTCTCTTCCCCTTGATCAGGTAAAAGGATCCATCCTAAACTGTCTACCATTCTTGGTAATGACATACACATTTTTCTCACCATCAGTTTGTGCTTTGACATCATACTGCAAAGGGTGACCTAACAATAGGTGACAAGCATCCATACGAAGGATATCACACAAGATCATATCCTTATAGTCCCCCATTTCAATATCTACCCAAGTTTGTTCATCTACTACTACATGTTGCCCCTTGTTAAGCCAGGACACTCTATAAGGACTCACATGTGGTAACCTTTTCAATTTTAAATTCTCTACCATTTCTAAAGAAACAATATTCTATGTGGATCTAGAATCAACAATCACTTTGCAAACCTTACCATGAGACTTACAAGTAGTTTTGAAGAGTGACTTTCTTTGTGGGGACTCTTTGCATTGGGGTACCTTCAACAACGTTCTCCTTAGCATAAGGCTTTCTCCATCCAAGGTAGGACCTGCATTTCCCATGGGTGAATTGACACTTTTTCCATCATCTTCTTGCACAAGTTGAGTCCTTCTTTGCAGTCCATGTGAGCTAGAAGCTTTCTCTAGGCATCTACTCATAGTGTGACCCACTTGGTTGCAATTGTAACATTTACCAGTGAAAACACCAAGTCCTCTACCTTGGTTTCCTTGCCTACCCCTACCAAAAGGTCAAGAATGAACCTACCACACATTACCGACCCCTAAACACCAAAAAAACATATAGAATGCCCATAAAAGGCCTTTGACCAAGTTGACACACCTTGGGGCCTTAAGGCTTATTACACTGCCTAGACCTAATCAATATGCCTTCAAACACACACATTGCACATGTTATTCCTAACATAACAATGAATTGAAATGATGTATACACATGTCAAAATGAATTAGACATGTGTCCTAGTGCCCCTGCACCAGATCCCTTCACCGTCCATTTTTCTTTACCAAACATCCAGGTTATTTATGTATAAACCAAACAAGGTGGGGAAAGAGGGCATCCTTGTTTAACTCCAATGTCACTACCAAAACATTTGAACATTCCCTCACTTGTTTTTATTTTTATCTCTACCCTACTCATAAAGTATTGGCATATTGTTGGCATAATTGATGAAGGCAATAATGAGGAGATTATTGGCATATGGAAATGATGATGAGATGAGAAAATGACAGGTAAAGTTATTGTTAGCATAACCAGTAAAGTTATTTGATGGATACTGTTGGTTAGATGCAGTTGATAATAGTTGTAAGTTGTTTGATGACTTTATTTGTGTTGTCATTGATGGAAACCATGTTTGTTGAGTCATCTAAGTCATCTAGGCCTACCAGTAGAGGAATGAGTTTTACAGCAAGGTATGCAAGAATAGTGTGATGATCAAGACACCAGTATGGACAATTGGTGAAGAGTTAGATGTTGTGTTTTTATAGGAGTGTTGAAGACAGGAACATGAATCTATGTACCACACCGCATCAGCAAATTTAGTATATTGAGTGAGTTATGATTGACTATCATAAACTCTGTGAAGAAGAATGTATATCAGTAACAAATCTGTAACCGATAATGATTTTTGGTTTGGCAGTGAATCTTATCATGTTCATAACTTAGTGATGACATGTCAGAATTCATGTGTAATGATAAGATGGTGTTTGAGCATGTACAAGGATCAGATATCTTGGGAAACAATGAAGTGCTTAGTAGAATGTGACAAAGGTTTGATTGCTTATCAAATCGATGTGTGGTGATGTGCGGTGATCATTCAACAGTTGAAATTATCTTGAAATTTGTTGTAATGATCTATAATGTATTTTGGCAGACTATTTTGTCGCGCTTGATGTAAATTAAATTTATTTTGAATGTCGTTAGGGTTATGTAGCTGACCTAGTTGAAAAGTGTATTAAGGTCAAGTTTGAGAAGAGATTGTGTGTTGGTGGTTTGAGAAGAAGAGTGTGTCGAACCAAATTGAAGAGTCTGCATGTGCAAAGCAGAATTGAGATGAAAAGGATCTGTACTAGCAAGCAAGGAAGTGTTTTGATTAGATCATTTGCCATGTTGTTCCCTAACAGTTAGAGGAGTATTGAAATCCCTTAATCGTGTAGATCCTAACAAGTCTTATTTGTAAATCCCTTCACCAGGTGGCTCATTAGATTAAGTTTAAAATCCTCTAACAAGGTTACTCCTAACATGGTAGAGCTCCTAACAGGGCTAAGGCAAAATCCCTTAACTGGGTGACTCCTAACAGGGTCTTCTCTTAACTGGGCATATTGTAAAGCTCCTAACCAGGCTAGGCCTTTAACTGAGCACATTCTGAAAGAGTGCAAATATTTTGTGGGTGCTAATTCCCACCGTGTTTTTTCCCATTTGGGTTTCCATGTGAAAAATATTTATATTTATGTGGTGATGCATTATTGATATGTTGATTTGATATAATTACTTTATTTGCATGTTGATGAACACTTAAGTGAATGGTTTGATAAATTAGTTTAAAGGACTATTTGAGTAGTTACCAATACTGGTTTTTGAAGTGTTTTTGAAGTATTATATGAGTTGTTTAACTACCAATTCACCCACCCTCTTAGTAGTTACCGAATCCTCATAATAACATAAAGTTTATGCATTGCCACTTTATACACATCTTGGATATCCAATTCTTCCATTTTGTTCTATAATTTGTCTCTAGGCACCGTGTCAAACACATGTCAAAGGCTTTCTTAAAGTCCACAAAACAACAATAGGCTTCTTCATTTTTATTATCCCATATTTTTTCTATCAGATGTCTAAGGGTGATGCAATGATCAATGGTAGAGTGTCTAGGCCTAAAACCCGCATGCCCTTTTGATCTTTTACTTTTACCTTCACCTTCTACCCAACTACTAATTCTACATTTTATCATGCTCCCAAAAATTTTGCCAAGAAGGGGGTTGACCATAATAGTTTGGTAGTTGGATGGGTTATTGATATTCCCACTCTTAAAGAGAGGAATGACCACATTGGTAGTCCACTCCACTAAAAAAATTGTCCTTAATGACACCATTGAAAAGTCCTTTTATATGACTAGCAAGAAGCTCAACTCCCCATTTTATAAATTTAGCCTAAAGCCCACCTATCCGCTAGTTTATCACTTGCTAAATTCTTTATTCCTTGTTTGATATCATCCATTGCGAAGAGTTCCACAGATGTGTTCACTATTGTGGGGGAGGGGGGAGTCTTTCACATGTATCTGCTCATAAAGGAGCCTCACGTACTCTAACCATTGGATATCTGCAATAATGTTTTCAATATATTTTCTCCTTTGATGCAGTTCCTTCCAAAATCCTTTGTGATTGTGTTTTCCAAGAAAGATTAACTCCTTTCTTCTTGCATTTACATTTTTTTATTTATTATTATTCTACCAATTTTTCATATTTCTTCTTGTTTTCTTTGCTCGATTCACTCTCTTTTAGAGATCTCTAGTTTTCCTTACATTCTTCATCATACCACAAGTTTGCTAGAAAAATATTTGCAACCCCATTCTTGGGGTGAGACCTTTTGCATGCACTTAAGGTCTTGTAAATTATTGGAATCAATAAACTATAGTTAACATGATCACCTGGATCTCATTGGTCATTTAATTTTCTATGTTATTTTTTATAACACAAAATTGTTGCTTAAGAGTTGCACTAAGTATTTCTCTATTTTCTTATTCATGAGGATTTTTCCTTTGGGAAGGGTTTTCTTTTACATGCAAAGAGCTTGTTTATTGTGTGGATTAATTGGGGCAAATTCCAACTTAACAAACTGTAGAGATATATCATCATATTTCATCTCATTAGGGTAGTCCCTAATATCAAACTCCAATACTCTAGAGATCAAATTTTGAGAGCAAATTATGTAGTCCACCACACTTTGACCATTATAATTTTTGCATTTGATACCCCCTAAAGCTAGTCAACATCTCATGCCATTGCAAGTGACCATGCCAAACAAACTTCACAACCCCAATAATTCTGACCCAAAGTGTGCCACACCCCCATTTCTATCTTGTGAAGCTCTTTCCCATGGTCAACCTCCACCTTCTTCTGACCATACATGATTGCTTCCCCTCTTTCTTCACTTCTCATTGGAGAGATTGATTGTTAGCTATCCTTGCATTAAAATCACCCATTAGCACTATTTATTCTAACGAGCTGAATAAAGAGAAATATTTTTTCAGTGAGGCATATGGGTCTTCGTTGTCTAAATTACTTCTCTTATAGATCTTTATTTTTTGGGGAGCAAAGTAGCAAGAAGCCCCTAAAAGTTGCATCATTCTCTGTTATTTGTTGCCAAACGTATTGTTTATTTGGATTCTCTTTTTCAACTTTTGCGATTCCACACCATTTTTCATTTATTAGCATTGTGACTCCCCATGTCTTTTGCCTGTCTCATTCCCTTTGGTCCAAACTAAAATTTTCTTGTAACCTTCAAATTTTGGGACCTTGCAACCATTGTGCTCATGTATTTCTACAAGAATGGTAATATCCTTCCCCTTTGTTATGTGCTCCACTACAAGACCTCTTCTCCATGGATATCCTCAGTAGTTCCAACTCACTGCATATAAACAATCCTATGGCACCACCTTGCTTCTTATTTCTTATTTGAGAAATGATCACTGATTAGAGCTTCCATGTTCTTTAGTCATGCCCACTTTCCCTCATCTCTTCCTGTTTTCACTTTTCCCACTCTTTCCTTTGTTCCTCCTACTAGGTAAAAGTCAATTCTTTGTTTAGATAGATTTGTGTACCTCTAAGTAACCCTCTATTTCTGGGGATCATATTCTTATCCCCCTATATTTCTCAAGATAACTCTTATATTCCTATCTCCTCCTCCCTCTATCTCCTTTACAATCTTGTTTACTTGTTGAATAAACCCTATCCACTTCAACTTATCTTTAAGGAAGTCCCTTACTAGGATGTCGGTTCTTTCTTTTTCACTGAAGTCCCTTAAGACTTTGATAATGATATTTGCATGTTTTCCTTGCTTGTTCTTCCTTTATTTGTATTTTGATTTGTTTCTCAATGCTTCCTTTTTGTTTGTTTGATGACCCATTTACAACTTGTGACCATGATTTGTCCCCTTTATCTAATCTCTTAGCTGATTTTATTTAGTTTCTATGTTGGTTTATACTAATTAAATCTCTATTTGGGCTGTGTCCTCTTCCTTTATCAATTTTGACTTCTTATTTCCAGTTATTCTTAATTGTTCTAATTCCTATTTCACAACAGACAATTCTTCTTGTCTTGTTTCCATTTTAATTTGCATGTTTGAGATTTATTCTCTAAGAGTTTTATTTTCTCTTTCTATTTTTGCATTTGAACTCTACAACTTCGTTTATTATGTTGCCTTCATACCATCTCTTCTCTTCTAAAATTTTGAGCCTCTTTTTCATGCCCATGAGTTCTTCCACATATGGCTCAGATGACCACATTAATGGTGTTGATGTGAGCCTATATAGATCTTTACTGCCATGTTTATCTACTTTTCCATCCTCTTTGTTCATTGTGAAAATCTTGTATATGTATATGTGCATGCACATCTACATGTACACGTACATACATACATACATACATACATACATACATACATATACATATACATATACATATACATATATGTGTGTGTTCTATATATATATATATATATATATATATATATATGCATATGCTTATACATAATATATATATACATATACACATACATATACACATACATATACATATACATATACATATTTAATAGTAGAGATTATGTTAGCTTGTTTATCCTAAAAGGCAACCCTATTTTATAAGGATATTACATTACAACCAAGCATTATTGTATTTTGTGAGAGATTGATAGCTATCAAGTTAACTTTGAATCTCTAGTTGGCGATACTCATGTAACCTCTATCAAGTTTCCCACTTCATGTGACCTCTAAAAGTGATTTTTTGTTAGCATTTAGATATGTGTGGTGGATAGTCCATTGAAGGTTTGAATTAAGAATAGGGAGGTTATATACAAGGGGGTTTGATTTAAAAGGTTCTTATCTAACCCTCTTTGAATAAAACACTTTATATGGAACCCATCGAGGCTCAAATCATTAAATTTTCTAAAAAATTATGATTTCAAAGAAAAATTAAGATGTCCCATAAGTGGGACATGCTATTGTGGCAACACCCTAATCAAAAGGATAGGAACAGATCTCTTTAGAGATATATGATTTGTAGTCTATCCCATCTTGGATTTATTTGACCAAATCCTTCATTGTTTTTCATTCAAGGTCAAAAGACATCATTGTGGGTGGTGGAGGAGGACAATACTTACATCAATGGGCATAATATTGTGTGTAATGGTTTTTAGGGGAAGCGATATTTGGTTTTGTTTCATGTTTCCCAAGGGCTTAATATTGAGTTTAGGGGGTTGATTGATGTTACAAATGGTCATTATGGTGGTGGATGCAAGAGAGGTTTGCTAGTTGGAGATAGAAATAGATACATACTCTACTTGGGAAGTACAAACATGCATGCAAACACTATTTTGCATAAACATAACATCTAGTGATAGTTTATTGTGACAGTCAAAGTATGATTTAGCTAGCTAAGAACTTGACATTTTATATTAGGAGCAAGAAATAATGTACAATATCACTTATCAGAGATATGGTCAAGGATGGCATGGTGAAGCGGGTCAAGGTAGATACTTTGATGAATGTTGTGGATTATTTAACTAAGCCTATGAGCACAAAAAATTTATATAATGTTCTAAATCTATGTGCATCTCAACACCTAGCAATTAAATCATGATGATCAATACTCCCTTTAGTCTTGGAAGGTGTTCGACAAGTGGGAGAGTGTTAGGAAAATGGTGTCTCAACCTTATAATTAAAATAAGTTAATATATTGAGTGTGAGGGGTTACAAGGAGGGGAACCCTCTTGTGGGATTCGAGGGGTCGAGATGACCCCCTTAGTGGGGTGTCTTGGGCTCACATGCCCCAGTGAGGGTTTGAGAGTAGCACTCCTAAAATATACTCTCTCTCTCTCTCTCTCTCTCTCTCTCTCTCTCTCTCTCTCTCTCTCTCTCTCTCTCTCTCTCTCTCTCTCTCTCTCTCTCTCTCTCTCTGTGTGTGTGTGTGTGTGTGTGTGTGTGTGTGTGTGCGTGCAGACACACACATATACATATACATATATGTATGTATACATACATATACATGTACATGTACACACACACACACAAAAATTGTAGATTTAAGGGGTGCTACTCTCAAACCCTCACTAGGGCATGTGACCCCAAGACACCCCACTAAGGGGGTCATCCCCCTCGAACCCCACAAGGGGGTTCCCCTCCCTTCAACTCCTCACATTCAATATATTAACTTAGTATAATTATAAGGCTGAGACACCATTTTCCTAACATTCTTCCATTTAATTGGTTGACTGGACCAGAATACTAAGAGGGGGGATGAATCAGTATTCCCACTCTTTTAAAACTTTTACTACTATATCAATCTCATCTATTAATCTCGTTAACATGAAACGAAAAATGGTGAGTTAAAAAATAACATAACCACAAATTGAACACCAGATTTTATACGTGGAAAATCCAAATGGGAAGAACCACAAAGAGTGTTAACTCTCAAGATAATATAACTAGTTATATGGTGTTTACAAAAAGGGCGGCTCACTACTGGATGGCTCAATTTCAAAATGCTCACTGCAATAGATATAAATGAATTGAGAAAAGTTGTATCTCTGAATGTATGAAGTCAATTCCAAGATAAGCTCATATTTCACTTCACAAAACTCAAATGAAATCTAGTAAGAGATCACTGCACCATTGTCCACAATTGCATGCAACAAGTCCAATAAGGGATTATTGCACTACTCTACCAAACCAACTACTTGTAGCAGATCCGGTAAAGTATTACTGCAACACTTTCCACACTTTGACTCTTCTTCACACACCTTCATTCATACACTAACTTTGTCACTTGCACACTTCTTATTTTGCTATGCATCACAAGCATACTCCGTTGAATACCATGCACACACACTCTCCCATTACACACACACTGCTCTTCTTCAATTTCCACACTATGTATATATTTTCCCACATTCGTACATCTTCTTATATATATTGATAAGAACATGTACCAAGATACTATGTCGGCCAAGTACAAATGATTTACCCAATAATGCACTACTTGGATCAACATGTTATCCAAAACATGCCTCAACCAAAAAAAAAGATGAACAAGCCGGTCTTCACCAATCTTCTACATGCTTTCTTCACATTCTTCATTTACCAAAACGTATGTCACAATTACCATAACAAAACAAGGGTCTACGGGACCCATAGAATCAGACCCATAAGCACAAACTCCAAGCACAACAACTCCCAAACTCCAAGATACATATACCACAGATTTTGGAAGATGATACAATATAATCATTCAGATAGCAATAGATACAACTGACATGACTAATATAACTGATACCATAAATCACACAATTAATACCGGAATTGGATACGAACTATGATAAGAAAAACACAGGATTCTGGAGAATATGGTCTTCTGAAAATGACTCTAGTGGATCATATACATACCTATCTTCCACTATTTCCCAACTTGCAATACCAAAATAGCTTATGCCACATCCGGTCCTAACCAGATCACTGGGTTTGACATCAATGACAAAATTCAGACAAATCCAACAATCTCCCCCTTTGTCATTGATGACAAAACATCGAAAAGAATAAACTCAAAAAAAACATAATTGCGCATAACTCCCCCTTACTCCTATATCTCCATTTTTCTTCCTTTCTCCTTATTTCTCCATTTACCTCTCTCATTTACCTTTCTCCCTTTTTGACATCAAGGACAAAGGGTGCCTTTAATGAAAAAGAAAAGAAAGAAAAGTAAATGCATTCAACAACAAAATTGTCAAAATTGCATACCAACTCAAAAAGATTCTCAATTGCTTTTCTTCTAAAATATCTGCTTGTATTTCTCCTTAAGATTTGGAAGGATAATCTTCTAGGACTAAACAAACAATTTAATACTAACAAGAAAACTTCTACATTCCACCAACACATTTGCTCATACTCAACAATATCATCAAGCAATACTAAAAGTGCTTCAGTTTAGCTTCAATAATTTCTTTTTCTTTCTAGAAAATAATCACATAATCTTCTCTTTTCCTTTACAAGAATAACAACTCAACCTACATGGAATTTACCTTTTTCCTTTTCTCTCGGTCCTTATCGCTCAGAAAATCAAATGACTTGTCAATAGAATTTAATTCTTCTCTAACGATTTCAATCTTTGCTTTATGCTTGACCATAGCAACTGGCCATGAAATACAATACCTGTAGACCTTGTTGGTACTATTAATACAATCTCTCATATCATTTATGCATATGGATAAAGTCTTCCTAGCATCTTCACATTTTTCCTATAATCTTACATGTTATTAGCTTCTTCTTCTTAATCTTCTTCTTTTTGTTCTACAACTTCCTATTCTTCCTTAACTACAGGGGTTTCTGAATCATCCAACTCAATGACTTCTTCCTATTTTAGTACTTTCTTCTTCTTCTCAAGTTTTAGAGAACCAGAGGACTCAATCTCTTTCAGTTTTCTCTTTTAAGAGTTCAGACTCTCCTTATTCGAACCAGTGGCAGGGGATACAGGATCAATACTCCACATGTCCAAAAATGATTTGAAATAAGAATCATGTGTGTCTTCTCTCTTATCCAATCCATTAAGATATTTAAATATTTTCCCACCAACTGGAGCTCCAAATTCTCATAACACATTCTCCTTAGTTGGAAGAGATCCCAAACAATACATAGCCAAACACACAAGTAACGAACCAAACCACAAGGGATAACCTTGTTCTTTTGTTATTATGATATTCTCTAACAATTGATTCTTTAACAGTTCACACAAATTGAACACAACATCTTCCATAGCAATCTTATACACAACAATTGCCGAAGTAGAACCTTCCCTATTTTTGAAATAAATTTTATAGGATATACCATATGCCACATACCTCATAATAGGATTAATGATTTTGTCGATTAGCAATACTCTTTGATCACTTGTCACATCAGTAAGGGTTTCAACCTCCTTGTTCTTTACCATCTTCTTAACTGACACACTCCCACTATCGCATTGTCTAATAATAGCTGAAATAATGTCCTTCGAGATCAGATAGGGTTTATCTAAAACAATACAATCATTTTGCACACAACTCGGGATCAACCTGATTACTTCCTCAGTGTCTAACCACAAGAACTCACTCCACAAATCCATTCCTTTATGACTCAACTCCTTGATCTTATGCAAATCTGCTTCACTTAGGCTCCTTTCCATTTTTTTGATCCTCTATGTCAAATTCATCTAGATGTACCTTTACCAAAGATTGAAAACTTTTGCTACTCGATTCTCTGACAATCATTTTTTGTTCCATGATTGCTCTACTTCTCTACACTTCGCTCTTTAATTGTTGCTCATGTTCTTCAAACAATTCTTCTTCTCATAATGATGAAAATGATATCAAATTCCCAAATTTAAGTTACCAATTTCTTCTAGGGTTTTGCTGCCAAAAGATGTCTTGTCAATGTCCTCAACACAAACATTGAATTATCTGATTGCATCTCTAACACAGCCATGTCAGACCAAAAAAATGAACTAACTTAGAAAAGGGGACCAAAATATTTTCCTCAAGAAACTCCCCATTAGCCAAAGCAATATGCTCAATTATCAAAGGAAGAGGTGCATGCACCGAATTTCGATACACCGAGCTTGCTCTCATTATTCACTTCCTTCTTTCTCCAAACCATGACTTCCTTCTTCTTTGATTCACTAGACTTCACTTCATTCTTCTTTGTCAACTTCTTCATACCATCTTCATTTTTGCACTAATTAGCATAATGTCTGGATTGCTTGCACTTGTAACAATTGATGTTCCTCTTTACTGAATTTGTTGAATGTGTTCTATATCTGCACTAATTAGCCTTATGACTGTAACCATTGCATAGATGACAATATCCATGAAAGTTATTGTTTACCTTTTTTATTCCAACTGGATTATGATTCTGACTCATAGCATGAATTATACAGTAATTTTCTTTGTGACCAAACTTTTTGCAATTGTAACATTGAATGCTTCTACAATCTGCATGACCAAGTTTATTGCATTGAAAATAATAACCATTAAATGTTGGGTACCTTCATGCATTTGGTTGATGAACCGATAGTCTCTTTGCAGTAGATCTCTGATTTCAGGTTTTGCTTGCATCTTCAGGTCTAATTTGAACATTCACTAGTCTGAAAACCTAGTACAGTCTTGTCTGAATGAGCTTTTTGCATCTTAATCAAATCTTCCAAGAACTTACAACTTTCAAGGACTTTATTTTTTGTCTTCAGCTTCTTCACCTCTCGTTCCATCTTCTCACATTCTTCTATCTTCGTCTTAATTGATTCTTTTAGAGTTTCTTCTATCTTGTTCTTCTCCTCAATCTTCATCATCAGATCTTGAACATTTCATTCATTTGCTTCAACTGATTGTTAACTCCCTTATGTCTCAACTTGAACTTTTGGATCTGTTCTCTTAGCTTCTGCACACATTCATTCTCTACCTTCACATTCTCTTTCAACTCTTCATTCTCAGATTCCACATTTTCTAAATCTTAGAGAGTTGTCTTCAATTCCTCATCGTGACGATATTCTTCAGTCATGCACATCGGTACCATGATTCAACCATCAAGGATCTCCCTCAAGTGATTAATCTTTCATGAAAGGGACCAAGCTCTGATACTAATTGTTAAATTGGTTGAATGGACCAAAATACTGAGAGGGGGGGTGAATCGGTATCCCCACTCTTTTAAAACTTTTACTACTATATCAATCTCATCTATTAATCTCATTAATATGAAACAACAAATGGTGAGTAAACAAATAACACAACCACAAATTGAACACCGTATTTTATATGTGGAAAACCAAAAAGGGAAAAACCATGGAGAGTGTTAACTCTTAAGATAATATAACTAGTTATATGGAGTTTATATAAAGGGTGGCTCACTGCCATATTAGAAAGCGGCTCACTGTCAGAATGCTCATTGCAATATATATAAATGAACTGAGAAAAGTTGCATCTCCAAGTGCATGAAGTCAGTTCCAAGATAAGATCATATGTCACCTCGCAAAACTTAGATAAGATCTAATAAGGGATCATTGAACCACTATCCATAATTGCCTGCAGCAAGTCCAATAAGGGATTACCGCATTGCTCTACCAAACTAGCTACTTGTAGTAGATCTGGTAAAGGATTATTGCAATAGTGTCCACACTCTGACTTCTTCACACACCTTCACTCATACACTGCTCACACTGTATGATGCTCACACACTAATTTTGTCACCTCCACACTTCTTATTCTACTACACATCACAAGCATACTATGTTGAATACCACGTACACACACTCTCTCATTGCACACACACTTCTCTTCTTCAATTGCCACACCATGTATATATTTTCCCAAATTCTCACATCTTCTTATATATACCAATAAGCACAAATACCAAGATACTATGTCAGCCAAGAACAAATGATTTACCCAATAATGCACTGCTTGAAGCAATCCAAAACATGCCTCAACCCAAAAATATGATGAACAAGTTGGCCTTTACAAATCTTCTACACGCTTCCTTCACATTCTTCATTTACCAAAATGTATGTCACAATTACTGGAACAAAACAAGGGTCTATCAGACCCATAAACTCGTAACCATAAGCACGAACACCAAGCACAACAACTCCCAAACTCCAAGATACATAGACCACAGATTTCATAATATGATACAATATAATCATTCAGATAGCAATAGATAGAACTGATATAACTAATATTGGAACCCACATAGCTAATATTAGAATTGTATATAAACCAAGATAAGCAAAACAAAACATTCTGGAGAATAGGGTCTTCTTTAAATGACTCCAGTAGATCATATGCATACCTATCTTCCACTGTTTCTCAACCTGCAATACCAATACTGCTCATGCCACATTCGATCCTAACCGAATCACCAGGTCTGACATCATTTACAATATTCACACAAATCCAACATCTCGCACTTTTCAAACACCTTCCAAGAGCAAAAGGAGTATTAATCATCATGGTTTAATTGCTAAGTGTTGAGATACACATAGATTTAGAACATTATCTAAACATTTTGTGCTCATAGACTTAATTAAATAATCCACAACATTCATCAAAGTCTCTACCTTGACCCACTTCACCATGCCATCCTTGACCATATCTCTAACAAGTTATATTGTACATCATTGCTTGGTCCTAATATCAAATCTCAAGTTCTTAGCTATCTAAATCATACTTTGACTTGTTGTCCTCGTTTTAGTTTTACGTGAAAATAAGACAACCCCTATAAATTTTTCATAATTCGCCCTCTTTTCTTTCAAAGTCAAGAAAATGAGATATTTTGGTCGTCTCATTTGTCATAAAAAATGCATTGCTCGATGTTGAAATTCCCTCATTGAGTTAAAATTTTGAAATTTTAACTTATAAAGTGAACTTCCCTATTTTGATGCAAAATCAAGTTTTAACTCCGATTTTGCATTCATTTTGATTGTATAGTTTAAAATCGGATTCTAAGTCTGACTCTACACTTTGGAATCAATTCGAGCACTGTAGTTGGCATAAAATGTGTATTGTAATGTTTGATAATTTTGGTTACCCGACAATGTATGTATTAATTAATTGTATTAAGTGGGTTGTAATTCTTGAGTAGTTATGTGTCGGTTGATTCACGGTTCTGTACCTCTCAACAATCGTCGAGTCCTTTAAATATGTCATGTACTGCCAAGGAAGTAGTACAATATAGTCATGTCTATTGTAATCCCTAGTCGACCATCTCTGGTCTCTTCTCTGAAATAATTGCATGTGCGAATAAAGATATATTTTACTATCATGTTTGGTATGCATTGTCATATACATTATTATTTCTTGTATTTAATTTATCAGTTGTAGCGGTAAACATTTTGGCGTCATTGCCTTAAAATAAATTGGGTCAAACTTGAGTGATTCATGTTCGTAGACCTCATTAAAGGTGAGAAGAGGCAATAGGGTGGTGAAGACCAAAGGATTAGATGATCTGTCGACCCTTGGTCGAGGGGAGCACAAAGACAAGTCGAAGCTTGGAAATACTCGAAGTGTTGGGATGTTGGAGGTGGACGTGTAGAGGGCACGCGCGTGTCTGAGAGTGCAAGGAAAGCACTGGAACGTAGCAGTCGGTACAGTCCATTAGAGTGTTGGGGACGTTGAAGGTGGACATGTAGAGGATGCTTGTGTGGTTGAGAGTGCAGGGAAAGCATCAGAACATAGCAGTCGAAACAGTCCACCCAGGTCAAGTACACAAGGTGAATCCACACAGTACCTTCTAAGTGAAAACAACGGTGAACACCCAGGAGAAGCAGAAATTGTCAAAGTTCACGGGGGATGGATCAGAGGACCCCATACGACATTGCAAAACATGTATAACCATTTGGGAGGCAAATGGCCAAGATGACCAGGATTACTGGTTGAAGGCGTTTCTAGCCACCCTTTGGCCTTCGGGGAATGGCAATTGATTGGTATACCGATCTCGATGCCTAGTACAAAACAAGATGGAACAATCTGAAGAAGGCCTTTGAGGAGGAATCCAAACTACTAAGGGATGATAATGAGATCGTGGTTGAAATCTATAATGTCAAGCAAGGGAAAAATGAGAGTGTGTGCGCTTACAACCGTAGGCTCAAATAATTGTTGAACAGGATGGAGAACCTGCCAACCAATGGGTTGATGAAGAGGTGGTTCACAGAGGGATTGATACCCATGATGTGCAAGCAGATGAAAGTAGTGCCTTCATCCTCGTATTTCCATGCTTACAATCGGGTGATGAACATCGAGAGTGAAAATAAAACCTCCTCTCAAGAGAAGAGAAAGACCGACAATGATGAGAGCCCAAAAGGTAGCAGTACCGACGAATCCAAAACCAAACGATCCCTTTGACGGGATATGTTGAGAATGATGAAAGAATTGAAGGCTGAGAAAGGAACCAACAATGAAGGTAATTAACTATGGTGAACTAAGTGCAAAATTGAGGGGGCGCACGAAAGGTAATTGTCCTAAAAATATGTTTTGTGACACAAGTCCTTCACACAAGGAGAGTCTAGACCATCAAAATCATAGAATGTATCGCCAAGCGGTTATGGAAATCAATGAGGGTGAAACCAAATACAATATGACTCTAGAGGAAATCTTATCATACAGTGCTGACAATATAGTGAATGGGGACACTTTGCGAGAGATTGTCAGAACAAGAAAGATCATTTACAATTATTATGCAAATGGTGTGGACCAAGTGACCATGAAGACACTAACCGTCCAAAGCAGAAAGGGGTAAATATGTTGGATGCCAAAGAGCCAGATGAGAAGGTACTTGCAATCATGAGGTTATAGAGCAAAAAAATAGTGTACCTTGATCCTCGTACAAAGAAGGAAAGACTCTGAGAGGAAAAAATGGATGTTGAACGAGCGATGGTGGATGAGCGAGGGGCCTCACATGATGCTGCCAGTACTCCACCACAGTTGGATTATGAGAAAACTATCATAAAACTAATGTTGCAATCTATCGCACCAGTACGGGTATCTGACCTTCTGTAGACTATGCCTCAATTGAAAATGGCCCTCACAAATATAAATGACGAAAATATCATCTGCCAGGAAGAGCCGGCGGCAAAATCACCTAGCACATCTTCCATGGACTAGCTAGCAGCAAAACCATCTGGCCCATTGGCCACAGACCCCATGCTTCTCACTATGAGTATTGGTTGGGAGCTAGTTATAGTAGAAATGGAGATCATGGGATGGAAGCTGACCAATACCATCATGGATGGTGGCTCTGGAGTAAATGTATTGTTGGAAGAAAATTGGAGGAGTTTGGGCAAACCAACTCTTTGACCACCATCATTCTAGCTTTTAGGTGTCGACCAACATGGTATCAAACCCTTGGGAACACTTATGGCACAAAAATTTGTTATCGGCACCCAACATTTCTTCCTCGACTTCATCATCATTTCACTAGAGAAAAAGGCCTATGATGCCCTCTTCCGAAGATGTTGGATAATCATGGAAAAGGTAAATCATAACTGGAAGAAGAAGAACACACTCTCCGTCGAGAGTGAATGGCGTAAATATGTGATTGACTTGAGGAACCAGGTGGTGAGTGAAGAATTGGCATCCTCCGACTCAGAGTCTGAGGGAGGAGAGTTAGGTATGAATGAAGGAAGGAAAGACATGGAACCCAATGAGGAAGGGATGCTCGAGTTAGAAGACTGCTCTGACTATGAGATGAGTTTCTTGAATAGATTATTTCACTGGTAGATGGAGGATTAGGAAGTTTCCCACCTCATCTGTAATATGCTACAGATTGGCAGAATTGAGGAAGTGCAAAGTCTGTCATACATTATTCATCCTTTCACATTTGGTGTGGGAGTGTCTAGTCTATACAAACAGTTGCCAAGGGAGTCCAGGCGGTACGATCAATTATCGAGTGAGCTTAGACTGTACGAACAGTTGTTGAGTGTGAGTGGGGAAGTGTCTAAGGTGTACAAAGAAGATTCGTAGATCAAGGATCAGAAATTGGATACCGTATAGCCTTGTGGAGCTAACTCGGAAAAGTTAATACGGTACATCAAACAGTTCACATCAGTTGAGAATAATTCCACTGTACGGTTTGGACACACAAGCCAAAGGAGGTGCAATGCACGAGGAATCGTACAAAACTATACAGGTCAACACAAGGAGGGAATTAATAGTCTGTACGGAAAACATCCGTACACAAGAAACAAGAATTCGTACAGAGGGTGAAACAAAGCATACAAAGGTAGGAGGAGTCATCTATACAGGATGTGTAGAGTTTCATGGAGGATTTTATATGAGGTATGCAGAGTTCCATACGAGGGCGAAAGGAATCCGTACATTGAAAAGAAAGGAAATATGTACCAAAATTTGCATGTAGTTTGAGGGAGTTCATATGGAGCTGACAAGAGATTTTGGAAAAGTCCATACGAAATTGTTAGAAAAATTTAGGGAAAGACAAAAAAATCCATACAAGAAATCGGAGGAAGAAATCCGTATGAAATCCATACCATAATAGAGGAAGCAAATCATGAGGGAAATCTATACGATGACCCTATCACGGGAGTATAAGTGATTCAATATGGTCGAACAGTTTGGCGGGAGCTGAAGGACAAGCCTAGGCCGTAGGGGTCATCCATCAAACCGTACATGCACATAAGTGTGCAGATCGTACATGTTATGTTTTAGGTCATACACAATATGTATCAAACTGTGCATGGCTAGGTCATATGAGAAGGACAGAAAAAGTAGGTGGTGGGAGTGAAATCTAGATTTTTTGGCTTCATTGACGATGTTTTTGGTGCCTTAAAAAATCACAGAAATAATGTGCTGCCCCTTGACCCCGTTGGGGGAATTGCCCCCAAACCCCCTTTTTATTTGGTAGGTACACTACATGTTGGGGTTGTCTAGTACAAGTATTGGCCTACACTCTCATTGTTAGTCTTTCTAGATATTACTTGATGTTTACTTATCGTCTGGAAGATGACTTTTTCTTTTGGGGGGGATAATGTAGTTGGCATAAAATGTGTATTGTTATGTTTATTAATTTTGGTTAACCGATAATGTATGTATTAATTAATTGTATTAAGTGGGTTGTCACTCTCAGGTAGTTATGTGTCGGTTGGTTGATGGTTGTGTGCCTCTCGGCAACTATCGGGTCCTTTAAATATGTCATCTATCGCCAAGGAAGTAGTACAATATAGTTGGCTCTATTGTAATCCTTGGTCAACCATCTCTAATATCTTCTCTGTAATAATTGCATGTATGAATAAAGATATATTTTACTGTCATGTTTGGTATGCATTGTCATGTACATTATTATTTCTTGTATTTAATTTATCAGTTGTAGCGGTAAACTAGCACAAATCGGAACCATAAGTCCCATTTGCACTTTAAATATGCATGATTTGTAATTAATGTTTTAGAGTTCGTTTTAAATTGGGTTTCTTCACCCATTTATTTTCTAATTTGGCCTTAATCTTGTTATTATCGCTTTCTTGATGGATTGGAGAGCTCGAATTCTCAAAGCTTATTTCATTATTCATGGTATGTATCTGTCGTCACACAAATCTGTCCAGCTTAGTTAAATAAATAAACGCTATTTATTTGATTAAAAATCCACTAGCCATCAGTTAATTAAATAAATATTTAATTAATTCATCCCCAAATATTCTTCTATTAATTAAATAAATTATTCAATTTATTTTAATTAATTCATTAAACCAAATACAAATCAATTAAATAAATAAAATCTATTTATTTAATTAAATCCCCCAATTCCTCTTTTAAATAAATTAAATAAAACATTTATTTAAATCATTATCCCCCCCCCCACTTGCATTTTCTTACAAATGCAACTTGCACACATTTATTGGAATAAATGAATTTTTATTTTAAATAAAATCCTATTTTTCCTCACCCACCAAATCCACTTGCAAAATCTAATCCCCTTCTAGATTCTTCTAACCCCTTTCTAATTAGCCTAATCTATCCCCTAAATATTGTCACATTCCTAAGCAAAATGAAGTCACTTCTCAAAACCTCAAAGTCTTTGATAACCATTAAAGGCTTCAAGTCTTCAACCACTAAATGGCTCAAAGTCTTTGATAACCTTTAAAGGCTTTCAACCTTCAACCACTTAATCCCCAAAGTCTCCAATAACCATTAATGGTTAACTCAAACCCTCTCACATGGTTAAAACATTTGTTTTGACTCAACCTCTATCCAACCCAAAGGTCTTCTCAAACCTTTAATGCCTCCAACCCCTTTTCTCAACCCAACCCTATGTTGACACTTGTCACCATTTCATTGGTGCCAATTGTGCACATGGATCCCCAACTTTCAAACTCAACCCTTGATTGAATCTTTCAATCTCAACCATCCATTGCTCCATTTTTCCTATAAATAGAGCCCATTTCTTCATAATCCAGATCCTGAAAACTTGCATGCATTTAAGCTATAGTCATTTTTAGAGAGCATTTTAGCATAATCATCTAATATCTTATTATTTTGGTTAAAATATATCAGTTTAGCATCAATAGCATAGCATTAGCTTTTTATTTCCCATTCAAAGCCCAATACTACAATCTCAATCCTCCATAAGCATCCATAGTGCAAAAAGCTGCTGAGAGCTACACTATTTTGGAACTTGGAGAGGAGAGGAACAAGGGAGAAGAAGCCAAGAGCATGTTAGGAGGCATTTGGAGATGCCTCATCGTATTTATCTTCCTAGTTAGACATTATATCATGCTTTTGGTATCTCTTTTGATATGCTTGTGTAGGAAAGTGTTTGGTTTATGATTTCTAACACTAACAACTTGGCTTTTCTTCTTATTTGTGTTGTGTTATCATCGACTAAACTAATCCTTTTTGCAAAGCATCATTTGGTGAACCCGACGTGAATCAAACACCAAAAACATATCATTTTTTTGTTTTTTACTAACATGTTTGATTGTTGAAAGTGCCACACAGGTTGCGCTTTAGCGCTATTGAACACGTTTTAGCGCTACCGACACTTTTTCTTTTAGCGCTAATGTTCATAAAATAGCGCTATTGTAAAAGTTTCAGTGCTTTTGCACATGTTTTAGCGCTGTTGAAATTCTTCTAGCGCTATTGAAAAACTTCTAGCGCTTTTGCCTCTCTGTCTCACACCTTCTTTCAGCGTTTCTGTGTGAAATAGCGCTTCTGTTTAAAAGCAGACTAGCGCTATTGCAACAGAATGTTGTAAAGCTCACCTTGTAACCGAAAAATTGAAAATCTTAGGCTCGTGGAAGCCCCCCCCCCTTGGACATAAATTTTACTAACTATTCATTGTTTTTGCAGGTTTAACAACTCATCATTAAAATCACACAATTTCCTTTGGTGCTCTTAAAACACTTTAAAACAAACATTTACTTCCATTGCTTTCTAGCTAGGATTCATCCTTATTTTGGTGCTTAAAATCAACACACAAAGTCTCTTTTCTTGCATCAAACTAAAGAATTTACAAGCCACACTTCAAATTTTGGTGCAATTAAAAAACTTACAATCCACCTATTCCATTTTTTTTGCAAGCGATTTACTTCAAGCAAAACGTGCTTTTTGTTAAGTTGACCAGGATTTTCGAATTCTAGATTACAAAACACATTGCCTTTTGAAGATAAAACAAACACCATGGCTGTTGGAGCAACATCTCCAAATAGTTAGATCACATTTGCAAATGCTGGATTAAAAAGAACAAGTGTTTTACGTGTTTGGCACGCTTGTGCAAAAAGTCAGTTGAGTGGTCCTACCTCTAACACACACTATCCTCTCCCTTGGCTCTCGTGGTCCTAGGTGCAAGAGAAAAGTGTTAGTAACGCTCAAATTTTATCTTTTTAAGAGAGGCCTGCCAAGGGATCGATACTCTTGGGAATGACCTCGAGCGGTAAATCCTTCGAGCCGCTATAGAAATCAGGTGAGAGCGAAAGCTGTAGCCTTGGGTATAGCTGTTCCTACAGTGTAACTGGCCGAAAGGACAAATGGGCCCCACCACCAGTTACAAGGCTCTTATGTGAGTCACTGCAGAATGAACTTATGTCCAAAAACATCGAACATGACTAAACACCTTTAAGTAGTAGCCCACCCGTTCTATTGATTGAGAATATTTGCGATATAATTTAGTGCAAGAGCATAGATGGTTTTGCTCCCAAGATACTCACCATACATATTTCCTTGAGTAGAAACATAGCTTTTTGAAAAGTCACTTGTGGCTTGATAAAAGTGGTGACTCCCCCATCATAGGGATCATCTATTTGTTATGCTCGTGCAAGACTTAGTATATCACATCCTTACCTGCCACGGTGGGATTCATAAGGTATGTAGTACCAAAGTCGAAGAAATATCAAGATGTGGGCTAAATTTATCACAACTGGCCATTTGACCTTAGGGATAGTGTTTGAAGTGTGTTCGTTTTAAAGACCAAGTGCAAATTGAGCCGACTTCAGGCTTTGGAAATACACCTTAAAATACATCTAAAGGAAGGGTCATATACAAGTCCAAGGATTGGGTTAATCTAGACCCATACTCATTTGTGCCTTTTAGGCAACATTCTAGTGTTTGTGTGCTTGCTTCTTTTTTTCTTGTCAAAGAAACATCAAATTAGAAATTCAATCCCAAAAACAAAGTATTCATCCAACCAAACATCTGTCAAAACAACCAAAAAACATCAAAAACAAGGTACAAACAACAAAGAGTCAAAATTTTATGACCATTCTTCACATCTTGCGAAAGAAGAAGTGTCATCAGAATATCAACTTGAAAAGAAGACCATTGAGCTCAAAGGCTTTCATCAAAAAGAGGAAATTCTTCTATATCAATCGACAAATCTTTGTCTCCCATAGAGTCTTTCTACATCGCATGTGTCTATACCTTCAAGGCAAAACAAACGAATTTGATTTAGAATCATTGAACCGCAAAGCTTTTATGCAATATAGAGCTCTGAGTTATCACAAAAATCAAGGAGGAAAGATTAATCCCAACTTCTTCCCAAACATCTGCATCACCTACAACACAGCTCGAGAAATACCACCTACACCCGAAAGGGAAGAGATAGAGTTTGTCCCATTTGTAACACAAAGTTTTTATTGAAGTTGAAAACATTTTCATCCATCATCTCACTCATACATCATCACTTCGTCATCAATCCATCCCAACTTTCAAAACATTAAGAGGTTCTTGTCCCAAGTTCTCTTTTAGATATTGCTTGAAATCAAACACATCACATCACTTTTTAGATTGTTTCTACATCTAGGATAAGCTCATCCTAAGAGACACATCTACGCAGGTTAAAACTAGTTCATGAGTGAATCCTCTCATTACTAGGTAGTTAAATCTGTAACACATCTCAAATTTCTCTACACCTTATCACACCAAAACTTATCAAACAAGCAAGCAATTCAAAGAAGGAATTTCGGTTACATCTACCTTAAAAAGTGCTAGAGATCCACATACAACACAATTCACCAAACCATCAACCTTTCATTTCATCAAAAACTCATCATCATTTTCACACAACTTCAACAAAGACTCATAAAGCAAAAATAGCTCAAACCCGATCACAGTCGAGACAACAAGAAATAGAAAGAGAAGAAGAAGCAGAGGAAAATCTCAATGAATTTCAAGAAGCACTTAGAGGAAATGCAGATGACGAAAACCCAAGTACTCCCACTCCTGCAATAATAGAAAGGGCTCAGCATAACCCTCTCTTTAACAGATTGTTTGATGAAATACTCAGGAGCAATGCGGATGCTCACTTCTTAAGACTCGCTCAAGAAGGAGCAAAACTCCCCTTTGACTTTGATCTTGCCCAATTAAGACAAGCATCAGAAAGACAAAGTCATCATGAAGAGGAAAGAGGTAGAGATCCCATCAGATATAACATTCCTCGAGGTAACCCACCACCTCCTCCTCCAAATGAAATGGAGATGTTGCGGCAACAAGTCGAGACTCTCGCCCAACAGCTTCATAGTGGTGTCAAGATTAACCAATTCTCACTCAACGACATCTATCCCTATCCTTTTGACAGGAATCTTTACATGCCACCCTTTCCAAGAGGATTCGAAACACCCAAATTTGAAAAATATCGAGGAAAGGGAGATCCTCATGATCATGTCAGAGAATTTCATTCCGCTTGTCTTGAAGTCGCATATGAAGACACCTACCTAATGCGCCTTTTTCCCCAAAGCTTGGGAGGAACAACCACATCATGGTTTTCCCGACTACCAGAAGGCATTAGAACATTTGAGGAACTCATCCAGAAGTTTCTAGCTCATTACTCTCATAACATTGAATGCGACATCACCATGGCTGATCTGTGCAACACCAAACAAAAACCAGGTGAACTATTCTCAGTATTCCTGCAATGATGGCGTCAAATGTCTAGCAGACGTTCTCTTCAGTTACCTGAATGAGAACTAGTGGAAATATTCATTTCCAACTTAAACAAAGAAATGGGATTTCACCTGGATGTCAAAGACACAGACTCTTTTAATGATATGATCACCAAGGGTTTAAAATGTGAACGAGCACTCATCAAGAAAGGACTCATCAAAATCTTTAATGAACCAAAAGATGGTCCTCGCCCACGCTTCAATAGCGATAAGCCAAACTTCTGGAATAAAAACAAGAATATTGTCAATGACGGGGTTGTGGATGCCAGGACTATCCAAAACGCACAACCTGTGGTTCGGTTTGTAGGACAAAATCCTCCACCTCAAAACAACACAAATGTTCCTTCTAATCAAGGTCGCATCACATCTCATGATGAACCTAGACCTCGTCAGCAAAAACAGAAACGCACATACACTCCCTTAGGGGAACCCATTGAAACAGTATTGCGACAACTCCTCTCTCAAAATTTGGTCACTCTACCTAAGCTATCAAACTATGAGCCTCAAGTCAAACCAGCATGGTGGAGAGATACTGAACATTGTGAATTCCATCAAGGAAGAGGGCACAAGACAAGTAATTGTCACCGATTGAAAGATCTCATTCAGGATCTTATTGATCGAGGAGAAATTGAAATTGAAGGACATAACCCTAAAACAACCAATAATGATCATTTGATGTTCAAAAATCCACTTCCATCACAAGATCAAAGGGATCCTTCCACTTCCAGGCGAGGCACTGATACCACTGATTATACGCAGGCTGCGTATAATTACACTGTAAATCATCTGTATGATGCCAATGAACAAGTTGCAACCATAACCTTCAAAAATCCCAACTCAAATTGCAATGTTGTTACGCGTCGCGGCAAAGTTACCTTAAAGGCACCACAAGGCACCACCTCCATCCCAAAGCAGTACAATCTTGTGGAACAATTAGACAAAACCCCTGCGCTTATATCCATTTTAGAGCTTTTGCGTCTATCGCCCTCTCATAAAACTATCTTGGATCAAGCACTCCAAGAGGCGTCAGTCCCTGCAAATCTGAATACAGACCAATTTCAAGCCATGGTTGGAAGTCTCAAATCATCACCTTGTCTCACTTTTTTCGAAAGTGACAACTCTTCCTCCCAACAACCGCATAACGCCTCACTCCACATTGAAGGATTTATTAACCAGCATAAGATCAAGCGAGTCTTGATCGATAATGGAGCAGGCCTAAATATTTGTACAGTGCAGTTGGTCACAGCATTGGGATATGCAGTCGAATCAGTGGATCCTCGTCAGACGATCACAATCAAAGCCTATGACGATGCGGAGCGTTCATCCAAAGGAGCTGTGGTACTACCCATCTAAGTGGGCCCGTGGTAAAGCACATCATTTGTTAGGTTCTGGACCTTCCTCTCCCATACAATCTATTATTAGGGAGACCTTGGATACATGCCATGCAAGCCGTTCCATCTACCTACCATCAATGTATCAAGTTCCCACATAACGGTGTAGAGATCACAATCCTGGGCGATGCAAATCCCTTTGCATTTTGCCATAATATCAGCCATCAACCAGAGATTACCGTTCCTAATAATAGAGAAGCCATTTCCTCCACATCATATATAAGTCCCGCCTCTCTTGCCAGTTCAAACACCACTATACCGAAGCAAGAAAAGCTTAAGATGAAGATCGCAGAGGAAGGTCCTGGGGAATACAACCTGAGTCAACTCTTTTATGTGGGACAAATGCCCACTTCTCCTAGAACTCATGGTAAACCACAGCAGGTACTCCAGCAACCACTAAACATACCAGCATGTGCTTTGATGCCTTTCATTATTGGAAAGAGTCAAGAGGAAGAAACACAAGATGACGACCTGGCGGAATGGATCTAGAAGGATCCCATCACCACTGACATACCGCGAGTTACACTTCCTACGAACTAGTATGGAAAAGGTCTCCTCATTATGCAAAGAATGGGGTATGATGGTCAGAGTGCTTTGGGATATTGCAAACAAGGACGACATGAACCTCTGCTGTCGGAATTCAAGCCCAAAGGAAATACAGGCCTCGGCTTTGAAAAAGAGATCTTCCCTAAATTAAAATTCAAAGGGAAACCCAGCAAACCCTTTTGTCAGCCTACGGCCAAAAGGCCACCTTTCATAATCAAAGCAGCATCAAGCACCATCACAACTGCCCCATCAAGGCTCAAAGTCCCAGTACAACCATCACCGAAGCCACTAATTCCACCAAATGAACCTGTAATCCCATCTGCAGCACCATTAGCAGCAACAACTGTATTGGAACCTGCAGTGGCATCTATGGCACCAGCAGTTCTAGCAGAAGCCACTGAGTCAATATTACCAATACTCCCTATACCAGATCCCTTGATCCCCATCAACCGCACTGTAGCACCGATCATTACAAAGGTACGTCAACCAATCACACCTGCAGTATTTAACTCAAAAGACATCCCAGTATGGTATAGCAATCAGATGCTGGAAAGTGATTCAGAGACCGACTCACATGAGTGGGAATTTGATTCAGTACAGCTTAACACTTCAGATGAGGAAGATACATCACCACCTCCACCACGCAAAGACATCCCTGTTTATGGAGAAGCACAGATAAAGACCACTTGGGTCCTTGAATTGGAAACATCTTCCACAGACCCTACGTCTCATCCTACGCCTGATTCTGACAGGGAGAGTACCATCAACGACCTTCACCATAACATCTTAACCCTCACTGATACCTCTAACGAACTTAGCCTAGTCGATGAAGTAATGCCTATTATCCACCCTGAACTCATCGAATGGAACCAACCAAATCCCCCATGTCTTGACCTCTTCCAAAATGATGAGGCCATCATTGACTTTTTAGAATTAAGGGATAACCTACCAAGCGGGGATCACAAAGATGGATTCGCCATCAAACTTAATAGTGTAGCATACTTCGGGGCGGATGCCAAACCTTTCAACTGCAAAAATATAACAATAAAACATGGATCTTCCAGTGAAAACCACACTGTGGCGCTATTTGATCCGACAAAAGTAAAAAGAAAGAGCGTATCCAACGGTGAAAACCTCTCTGAGGTGCCTGAGGATGAAGGGTTTGACATTCTCCCTGATAGTACACAACAGGAATGATCAACAATTCTCATCGAGGAAACCAAAAGAGTACAATGTGGGGACTCCTGAAAATCCTCATATCATACATCTGGCATCTCTTCTCACTCCAGAGAAACAGCCTAAATTTATAGAGTTCTTCCAGAAGCGTCAGATCAACTTCGCATGGTCATATGTAGACATGCCTGGGCTTGATCCTGATTTAGTCATGCATCACCTCACCGTAGCAGAAGGAGCCAAACCTGTCAAGCAGAAGCTTCGTAAGATGCAACCTCAGATTGCAGTACTAGTCAAAACAGAACTCAAGAAACTCCTAGACGTTCGTTTCATTAGACCAATTGATTACGCGGAGTGGATCTCCAATATTGTGCCTGTTGGCAAACCAAAAGGGGGCATCCGCATTTGTACTGACTTCAGAGATCTGAATAAGGCATGTCCTAAGGATGACTTCCCCCTTCCAAATATCGACATCATAGTGGATCTGACAGCAGGACATGCCATGCTTTCACTCATGGATGGCTTTTCAGGATACAATCAAATAAAGATCGCACCAGAAGATCAGCATAAGACAGCCTTCACCTGTCCATGGGGCACATATTGATGGAATGTAATGCCTTTCGGTCTCAAGAATGCAGGAGCAACCTATCAGAGAGCAATGACCACCATCTTCCATGACATGATGCATACTATGATGGAAGATTATGTTGATGACTTACTAGCAAAATCACTCACCAGAGAAGGACATCTCCACATCTTAGATAAAATCTTTGATAGATTGGAACAATACCATGTTTGACTCAACCCAAAGAAATGTGTCTTTGGAGTAACCTCCGGGAAACTTCTAGGATACATTGTCTCAAGCAAAGGTATTGAGGTCGATCCAGCAAAAGTTAAGGCAATCATGGACATGCCACCAACAAAGAATATCAGTCAGCTAAGGACATTACAAGGGCGACTTCAATCCATCCAAAGATTCATTGCATAATTGGCTGATAAGTGTCACCCATTCACACATCTACTACACAAGAACATCCGCTTTCAGTGGGACGCCCGATGCCAACAAGCATTTCAGACGCTTAAACACTATCTCATGAATCCACCATTGCTAATGCCACCAGATCCAAGTAGACCGTTGTTACTTTATATCTCAGCAACAAGTACATCATTGGGTGTATTACTGGCACAACATAATGCAGAAGGCAAAGAGTGTGTTGTATACTACATCTCTCGCACACTGGTTGGCTATGAACTCAATTACACACCTATTGAGCCGAAAGGCTATCAAAGGTCAAGTTATTGCAGATCAGTTGGCCGATGCACCCCTCACAGGTGATCATCCTCTTATTTCCAATTTTCTAGATGAAGAGATATTCATGATCACAACAGCACAACCATGGAAACTATATTTTGATGGGTCATACACTAGGCATGGCTCGGGGGCAGGTATTCTGTTTATCACACCTCAAGGTGATAGCATCCCGAAGTCTTACAGGCTCACATTTCCATGCACAAATAACATAGCAGAGTATAAGGCCTTGATCATAGGACTCAGGTTAGCCGTACAATGGAAATTACAAGAACTACAAGTATATGGCGACTCCCAACTAGTCATTTGACAAGCAACAGATGAATATCAGACCAAAGATGATAAACTCATGCCATATAAGCAAATGGTGGACACTCTAAAGACATCATTTACTACTATCACTTTTGAGCAGATACCAAGAGATCAGAATCGAGCTGTTGACGCCATGGCTACCATCGCATCTCTCCTAGATCTTCCACAAAATTCAACACGCTACGAGTTCTTGGTCGAACAGCTTTGGATCCCCGCTTATGATATCCCTGAATCTGAAACGATATGTCGCATTGTCAGTTCTGAATCCCCATGGTACGGTGAAATTTACACCTATCTTCGCGATCATACCCTTCCTCCCAACCAATCGAATAACCAACGAAAAACCTTCATTCGCCAAACTGCTCGATATACCATTACTGCCGAAACCCTATACCGACGCGGTCTGGATGGTACTCTCCTTCGATGTCTGGAGCAAGATGAGATAACAAAGGCTTTGGAAGAGGTACATGAAGGAATTTGCGGGACTCATTCAAGTGGTCCATCACTAGCCAAGAAACTCCTGCGAGCTAGATATTATTGGCCATCTATGGAAAAAGATTCCTACTACTTTGTCAGGAAGTGCAAGAAATGCCAAGTTCATGGCGACCTGATACATGCACCAGCTCAGGAACTGCAACCAATCACGACACCATGGCCTTTTTGTCAATGGGGCCTTGACCTTGTGGGTAAGATTCATCCATCTTCATCTAATGGCCATAAATTCATTATTACTGCCACTGAATATTTCACAAAGTGGATCGAAGCTGTTCCACTTACCCAAGTCACCAGCAAGCAGATCGCCTCATTCATCCTCAACTACATCATCTGCCGTTATGGTGTACCCATGTCCATCATCACAGATAACGGTCTTCCTTTCAAAAATCAGGATGTCCGTGAACTTTGTGAGAAATTTCATATCCAACACCGCTTTTCCCCCCCCTATTACCCACAAGGCAATGGTCAGGCCGAAGCATCCAATAAAAACATATTGAGGATCCTAAAGAAGACAGTCAATGATGCCAGTCGTGATTGGCATGTTCAACTAAATCCAGCGCTATGGGCATATCGAACTAGCATTCGAACCCCTACAGGTGCAACTCCTTATTCGTTGGTCTATGGTGCAGAAGCTATCTTACCTATTGAAGTCGAGATCCCATCACTATGGGTTTCCTTGCATAATCTCATCGATGATGAAGCATACAGAGTATCCCATCTTCAGGACTTGGAGCTACTTGATGAGAAACGACAAGCTGCATACAATCACCTCAAAGCCTATCAGCAGCACATGAGCAGAAGCTACAATCACCGAGTTAGACCTCGTACATTTGAGGTAGGTGATCTTGTTCTTCGAGAGAATCCTCGTAACCAACCAAACAGAGAACATCAGGGCAAGTTTGAATCAAACTGGCTAGGCCCATATGTTGTCACTGCTATATTTGGGTCCGGGGCATATCAATTGGCTACATCAGAAGGAGAACCGCTTGCAGATCCAATTAACAGCATGCACCTCAAACGGTTTTATACCTAAGGTGTACAGAGCATCAGGCTCCCCTGCATACCAGAAAATACCAAAAACATTCAGGAAAATGTCATGAAGAAATACAAAAACATTCAAAAAAGTAAAGGAAAATCATGCATCCAAACGGTGAACAACCACTCCGGTGGCACCTTGGGTAAGTACGGTGGTGAAAACCTGGCAAACAGGCGTCACTCGTAAAGGCTATGGCTCCATTGTCTTTCAGACTTGTTGCGATCACATCTACTTCATACATACATCCATCCATCCGAAAAACCATGGCTTGTTATTTCTCTGCAATTATGATAAATACTTCATGCATCTTGCGTCCCGCTTTTTCTTATGTCATGTCTAAAACTGGGGGCAATGCCTTTAAACTATTGATGGAAGTGGATTCTACATTGTCTTATGATTCATTAAGTTCTTCATTCAAGCAATCATCAAAATACCAAAAACATTGGAAAATGTCTCAACAAAATCCAAAAACATTCAAAAATGTCTCACAAAATCCAAAAACATTCAAAAATGTCTCACAAAATACCAAAAACATTCAAAAACAATACAAAATCCAAAAACATCAGAAAACATCAAGAATCACACAAAAACATGGCAACACCTTGTACATACTCATCCATGCAGATACCAAAACAAACATTGACAAAATACTCACACTATGACCACTTATCAATCAACCACACAATCCACATCAACACTCAAAAACTGTCTTCAACAAGGATGCATCCTTCCTTACCAAAACAAAGACACAAATGACGTTTTCTTTGACAAGAAAATTATGTTAAGCTATCAAATACTTGGTTGATTTATGAGTACAATCATTCGTTTATCTGTATCGGGATCTTTCAGCATTGTTTTGTATCGTTTGCGCATTATTTCCGATGAAGTTCTGGGGCATGTACTAATGGTGTCTACGTGGGATGTTCACTAAGCTATGTGATCATAGGCAAAAATACAGTCATAGATCACTACGGCTTGCTGACTACAGGGTATACCTCGACCATATGGGCATGAACCATTACCAAGGATCCATATTCTTTATTCTTTATGTATATACTGTTTGTTTGCAGGTACAATGCTCTTCCTTGGGTTCCTTCTACCTCATCCAAACTAGATAAAGGTTTTTATCTCTTAGTACGGTATGCACTTGTCTCAGGATATGATCAGCCTAAGATCAAGGAGGACGATCCAAGTCATGCATGAAAGGAGATAAACCCTTGTCTGTTCCACAAGCAATACTCAGGTCAACTTGATCCATTATATCAAGTTGCTTGTATTAACTTGTTATATAAAATCCATGTAAGAAATACTCTAGTCATCTTGAATCTTTATGTCAAGTTGCTTGTATTTTCTTACAACATTTTAAAGCTCAATGATGAAAAATAGAGCACTATGGATCATCATTCCATCTCATCTGTATATATTGCATTCCGTTGCATATCACCCATCCGTTCACTCATTCATATGTAGGTTTTATATGCAAAACTGAGAAAGTTAAGCTGGTCTTGGATAACAATCACGATTGAGTACTCTGATACCTCATCAATGCATCATGCAAAGTCTTACAAACCTTGCATTCCTCATGATCATATCATCCTCACATTTAGTTGCACCTTGCATTAAACATTTAGTTACATCTTGCATTAAACATTTAGTTACATTTTGCATTAAACATTCATGTCATTTTTAACTTTGCATATAGTTCATTTTCTTGACATTTAGTTTTCATTAATCATTTTGTATCATTGCATCAATCATAAACAATTAGATTCATTCATGGGATTAAATTGTCTTTGATTGTTTTAAATCATTTAATAAGGCATTCATATAGTGTCGATTATCCATCATCATTTTTATTATCCTTTATCATTTGTTATTGTATACATTCATCCATTCATTCAGTAAAAAAGTGCATTTGTTCATCCATTCCCTAAGTATCTTATTATGCTTATTTTTTAGGATCCATTCACATTGCATTCATTATATTCCTTTTAATTGCATTACGGTGCAGTTATTAGAATCCCATTATCATTTTTACTTAAAAACATATTTAAGTATTTAGAATCATAATTTCATTTCAAAAATATTGGTTCATAAACATTTTAGATCCATTACACATATTGCATTCGTTTAAACACATTATCATATAAACATTTGTACTTTGCATTTTATTTATCCATATAACATTCATCTAAAGACATCTAGATGCATATTCATACATAACATTATTCATTCAACCATTGCATTAACACCATCACATAACTCATCTCATGTTCATAAATCATCATAAGCATACCTCATCATCATGGCATTACATACATAAAAGCATTATATCAACAAAAATCAAACAAATCATATATAAACCTGCATTTCATATGTCAGTATCATCATCAAAACATGCATATACGGAACATCTCATCAATGCATACATATACACATATCCATCTAAACAATAAACTCATCATCCTGCATAAACATCCATATAACTCAAATGCATATCATCAAAATATGGGATCTCCTCATATATATCATCTCATATATCAGAGACAATGAAGTCTACAAAAATCGGCTACCAAGAGCCATCCAAGATACAATCCACAAAATAATGATACAAATACATATATGCATGAATGCTCTCTCAAATGCCACTCTGGCTGGATGTTGTCCTGACACCTCCCCCTGCTCCACCACTGGTGCCTGCACCACCTGATCCATCTTTCCGTGGAGGCCTCATCAAACCACCACTCCCTCCTGCATCCCTTGATCTCTCCCTCCTCAAAGGACCCATCACTCCCCCACTGCTCTGCACCCTCTGTGATCGCTCTGATCTCGCCTGCCGCATCTACGAATAGCTGAGAGCTCGCTGACTCACTGGCACCACCTGCTCATATAACCCCCACCAGTACTCTATCTCAGCCTGAGCTCGCCGCATCTCCCTCATCACCTCCCCTGAAGGCCCCTGTGCTCCAATCCGCACTCTCTCCTGCAGCTCCGCCAATCTCTCCACTGCAGTGTCTCTCTCCCACAGCACCACCGTCAGCTCTGACTCCCATGCAAATAGTTGCACATCCCTAGCTGCCACCTCTACCTCCAAATCCTCTATCCGCATCTGCAAGCGTACTATAATGTGGTCCCGTAGATCTCCAGTGGCTCCCTCCCCTGTGTCCATAGCTGCCTCCCCTACACCTCCCTCTCGAGAAGTCCCC
The DNA here is from genome assembly GCF_030272615.1 of Cryptomeria japonica. Lineage (NCBI taxonomy): Eukaryota > Viridiplantae > Streptophyta > Pinopsida > Cupressales > Cupressaceae > Cryptomeria > Cryptomeria japonica. Next base: position 624,758,356 of record NC_081410.1, read on the forward strand.
TCCCCTTGGTCATCATCATCTCGATAACCTAACCCCATCCCACCGCCAACCCATGTGACCGCCTGTCTGGACACAGCAGTCCTCCCACAATCCCTGACAAAACTGCTGGAAGAGGCTCATATAGTGCCGCTATATCCTCCCAAGCAATGGAGCCATCATCAATAAATACATCCTCATCAAATATCCTCTGCACTGCCATAGTCCCCAAGGATCTATCGTACGTGACCAGCTCTCCTCGAATCGAAATCCGTAGGATGCACCACACATCCTCCAACCTCACGGTCATCTCCCCCTGTGCCAAATGAATGGTGCACGTCTCGCTGTGCCACCGCTTCACTAGTGTTGTGATCAATCCGTGATTCATACGAATCACGGGCATGTGCATCACCTCATACAGACCAGTCACTGCAATATAGTCTATCTCTGCCTGTGTCAATCGGTCCCGCAACCCCTGTGTCACAGGATGGTGCTCGTGTAACTGCAACACGTGCAGATCCTCCTGCACATGGACATTCATCAATCACCATCAGTTATTTTATTTTCAAACTATCTTAAGTTTAAACCTAGACTATCAACAGATACTTTGATCAAGTATCTTCGGGTCTCAACAGGTAAGCAATCATGGCCACCTAGACTTCAATGGGCATTTATCCTAACAAATGACCTAAGTCTCATCAGGCTGCTATGGTTCTAAACAACTCCCACTTCACCTCGCCATCCCTCAATCATTGGCATCAGGAGATTTTTTGCATCCAAACTGGGGCATCTTTTTATCTTAAGACAAAAGCGCTATTTCACCCACAAAAGCGCTAGCTTTCAACAATAGCGCTACAACCCTAACAACAACGCTCAATAAACTATACAAAAGCGCTACAACTACAAACGCGCTAAAACCCCACTACAATAGCGCTCTTTTCACTCAATAGCGCTCAATTAACCCATCAATAGCACTAAAACTTGAATACAGTAGCGCTAATGCAGAGCAAAAGCGCTCAAACAAGGGGACAATAGCGCCATTGCGGCACAATAGCGCTAGTTTATGGAGCAAAAGCGCCAAAACCAAAGTTCTAACGCTCTTGCTCCGACTTGACTTGGACTCAGCTAAAAACCTATCAAAAATGCATAAAACTTGAGTTTTCGAATTTGCGTACCGCTGGTCCGTAGTCATCTGGGCGCTGGAACCGTCGGACTCGCTCGAATCTGTGCTCGATGATCGGAATCGGCATCGTAGCTCCTGCTCGCTCCTCCAAATGTCACTATCAGAGTTCTCATTTTCAAACTGGTCGTGGTCACAAATGATCCTATTTTCACCCCTTTCACCCCATTTATACCCTTTGTGGTCACCGTAACTTCCCCCCTACTCATCGTCGTGGTCTCTGTGAACTTCCCGCACCCCCCATTTCTCCATGTTTCCCCCGTTTTCTTCTATTTTTCACCCGTATGGCTAACTTCTTCTCTTCTACCACCCTGCCAATTTTCGTTCTTTTTCGAGAGATCGCCCGATTTTTTGAAATTTTTCGGCCCATCTCTCGAGGGGGCATACCACCCATTAAATTTATATTTTATGGGGCATTTCTTCACACCTATTTTTCTTTCTTTGAAACGACGCGATAAACCGCACTGTCTCAAAGAGGGGCAAATGTAGTCACACAAATCTGTCCAGCTTAGTTAAATAAATAAATGCTATTTATTTGATTAAAAATCCACTAGCCATCAGTTAATTAAATAAATATTTAATTAATTCATCCCCAAATATTCTTCTATTAATTAAATAAATTATTCAATTTATTTTAATTAATTCATTAAACCAAATACAAATCAATTAAATAAATAAAATCTATTTATTTAATTAAATCCCCCTATTCCTCTTTTAAATAAATTAAATAAAACATTTATTTAAATCATTATCCCCCCCCCACTTGCATTTTCTTACAAATGCAACTTGCACACATTTATTGGAATAAATAAATTTTTATTTTAAATAAAATCCTATTTTTCCTCACCCACCAAATCCACTTGCAAAATCTAATCCCCTTATAGATTCTTCTAACCCCTTTCTAATTAGCCTAATCTATCCCCTAAATATTGCCACATTCCTAAGCAAAATGAAGTCACTTCTCAAAACCTCAAAGTCTTTGATAACCATTAAAGGCTTCAAGTCCTCAACCACTAAATGGCTCAAAGTCTTTGATAACCTTTAAAGGCTTTCAACCTTCAACTACTTAATCCCCAAAGTCTCCAATAACCATTAATGGTTAACTCAAACCCTCCCACATGGTTAAAACATTTGTTTTGACTCAACCTCTATCCAACCCAAAGGTCTTCTCAGACCTTTAATGCCTCCAACCCCTTTTCTCAACCCAACCCTATGTTGACACTTGTCACCATTTCATTGGTGCCAATTGTGCACATGGATCCCCAACTTTCAAACTCAACCCTTGATTGAATCTTTCAATCTCAACCATCCATTGCTCCATTTTTCCTATAAATAGAGCCCATTTCTTCATAATCCAAATCCTGAAAACTTGCATGCATTTAAGCTATAGTCATTTTTAGAGAGCATTTTAGCATAATCATCTAATATCTTATTATTTTGGTTAAAATATATCAGTTTAGCATCAATAGCATAGCATTAGCTTTGTATTTCCCATTCAAAGCCCAATACTACAATCTCAATCCTCCATAAGCATCCATAGTGCAAAAAGCTACTGAGAGCTACACTATTTTGGAACTTGGAGAGGAGAGGAACAAGGGAGAAGAAGCCAAGAGCATGTTAGGAGGCATTTGGAGATGCCTCATCGTATTTATCTTCCTAGTTAGACATTATATCATGCTTTTGGTATCTCTTTTGATATGCTTGTGTAGGAAAGTGTTTGGTTTATGATTTCTAACACTAACAACTTGGCTTTTCTTCTTATTTGTGTTGTGTTATCATCGACTAAACTAATCCTTTTTGCAGAGCATCAGTATCGATTTCTCAAGCTTTTTGTTTTTGATTTTATCGTGCCATAGTTTTTATGTGAAATCGAATTTGAAACTTGATACATATCGCAATATGCATCGGGTTACAAACCCGATTTCATGAGTCATGATGTGTATCACAATAAGTGACGAGATTGTACATTCGTCACACACCCCCACCATTTTTTCCTTCCCCTTGTTGTATTGCTTATTAAAGTGATGGTTGGGTGGGGATATTACCCCGACCCACACCACAGTCAATAACTATGGTGGTGATCAGTGTCGTATTCCCAACCACCTCTTTTTACTTCCTTTCTCTACAGTCGTGATGGGTGGGTTGCACCCCCGACACCCACCAGTCTGTGCAGTGATGGTGGTTGAGGTTACAAACCTAACCACCATATGTTTTAGCTGGTGCTTTTCTTAAAGTGTCATGCGGGGTTTAAACCCCGCTTGACACTGGTTTTGATTGTCCTTCCTTTTAAAAGTGTCGAGCGGGGTTTAATCCCTGCCCGACACATTTTTGAATCAAATTTGTTTGTTGAGTGTCGTGCGGGGTTTAAAACCCCAAATCCCGCCCGACTCTCCTTTAGCATTTCCTTTAAAAAAAGTGCAATTCGGAGTTATCTATGATATGCACTTTTCTCATTTTGGTTTTATGGTGTATATTGGAGTTATAAGTCTGATTTGCACTATTATATTAGTTCTTCTACAATGCATTTCAGAGTTATAACTTCAATATACATTGTCTTTTGATACAGCTTTTTACATCAAATGCAAATTGGACTTATAAGTTTGATATGCATTTGTCTTGGTTTTTCACTTAAACAAGTGCAAATCGAACTTTGCATCCAAAGCACACATACAAATTGATGATTTTGATCAATTTGTGATTGATCGATGAAATTTTCCTACCAAATGAATTTTTTTATAAAGGCTAAACATTTTAAATGACGATCTTTTCATAATGCAGTGCATCCATTGCAAATGTCAGGATCCTCACCGAGTAAGAAATCAATAAAGTTCAAAAAGAAAGAAATACATCAAGTGTTTCCTTCTTCGGTGACATCAAACATTAACAATATCAAGGACACTGAGATCGGTCATGTGGATCTCGATGAGTTTTTGAAGAGGGTTAAATCACCACCAGTGTCTTACAAGATGGAGCTCACCATAAATAGTGAAATTCATCTGGTGGTCGCCTTTCCCATGTCAGCACAAAATCCAGAATTTGTGTTGGCTCTTGCCAACAAATTTGATTCTACCACCAGATCAATTAAGGATACGGATGGGAAGAAACTCATCAAACTTGATGAGGATTTCTTTGATACAATTTTCAAATGTTCTCCTATTGATCAATATGCAGATATTGATATGCAGTCTACAGTGCCATATCTTGATAAGAATTCAGAGAAATGCAAGAAGAATATGAATGAGAATAGGCTAAAAACACCTAGGCCTACAATTTATAGATGGCCAACAACTCTTCCCCGCAGTGACTTAATTGAAGAAATCAATGATCTCATTACTCTTCTCAATAGAGTAAAGGATCTTTCGACTTTAAATGCATATCATAAATGGATGTATTAGTACATTCATGTCATCAAGCAGAATAAGAAGATATTTTGGGGCAAACAAATTGTAGATGCCCTATGTGAACAGCTGACCAAGGCTCCTACCACCTTGAAATTATACATGAATTCTTATCTCATCTATGTAGTTGCCTCGATGAGGCATTTTCTAAGTCTATCAACTATAGGTGATAGGACTCAAATTCTTGTTTATAAGTACTTCTCACAATTAACACTCTCAGAGATATTACATCATTTTAGGAGGGTAAATTATGCTTTCTTTGCTCACTACATGTGTCTACTTGACAACGAGCTTCAAAATGAAATAGTGTCAGATGAAGCATGGAAGGTGGTGAGTGAGTATGTGTAGTACCCCTGCCTTAATCAATTTCTAATCTTGGTTTAATCTTGGTTAGTTTATCATAATATAATGATTATAGTCAGATGTGTTGATTTAGTGTGTATCTGTTAATGTGGTTTTTGCACCAATTGTATGCAAGTTGTTTAGTGTTCCTATTTCATGGTATTAATATTGGGCTAACGCTTTCATTAAGTTTATATATGTATGCATGTATGACTCTTGGTTGCAGGAGATTTCAGGTACCACATCGCATGAGTGTGAGGTTCGTCTTCACCTGGATTTGCAGGTTTGAGTGTACCTCTTTAATCCTTAGAGTTGGATTAGGTGGTCGTAAGACCCTAGTTGACCATAGTCGTGCTCAAGTGAGCATCATCAATCATCATCAGTATTCCCTTTTTGTTTGGGTTTGAGAGTCGTCTGTCTGGTTGACCTTCTTGGTTTGCATGTTTGGTGTGTATGGTTAAATTGAGTAATTTAGTCCCTAGTATTTAATTTGATTAAATATTTGTTCGTGCATTAAAGATGAATGGACTAAATTAAATAGGGTTTCGTTATGCGATTATCGTTAATATTGAATTGCTCGAGTCACTTTAGGAGCAAGTTAAATTACATGGTTGGTTTTAAATATTAAATGCATTTTGTATATGTTGTTGAAAAAGAAAGTTTTGTATTTAATTGCGATAGAATTAATTGTATTCTGTTGGCTTTTTAAATTAGAAAGGTTAATTTCAGTTAATTGAAGAAATCAACTTTAGATTGAAAAACAAGTAAATATATTGATATAGTTGGAAAATAAAGATTTTTGTGATTTATTTTAAATAAAAATTTTCAATCCAAAAATGAGATTTTTGGTCAAACTTTTCCTTATAACCTAGACTTTTGGAAAATATTGGGGATTGAATTTTGTGGAGAAAAATATATTTTTGGAAAATATTTTGGAGGAAAGATTTGGGGATTTTGGAAGGAGAAAGATTTCTTGAGCTGCAGGTTGGGGCTCTTCATCAGATCCTTTCCAGGAATGCTTACTGAGGTAGGAATTCTAGTTATCAATTAGTTATTGTTTAAATTTTTTTAAAATGGGCATTGGATGTTCTTCATGCTATTTGGTTTTAATTTCTCCATTGATTGCCTCAAGGTTATAAATCATTGTGGAATTAATTGGTATTGGTTTATTGCTTGCATCCTTGCATGGAAAATGAGCTTTCTTATGCCCAAAAGGATTATCCTTTCAATTTTGAAAACCTCTCATATTCTGGAAATCTCTGTGTTGTTTTAAAAAAAAATTATTTGTTTTAAGTCTCTTGGAGACTGATTGTGTTTTTTATTCACAGTAAATAAATTTTAAAAAAATTAATAATTCTTCTTAGTCCCTAGGAGACTGGTTTATTAGACTATGTTTTACACAGTAAGCAAATATTAAAAAATATATATATAATAAATATATTGGGGAAACCCCAAGGGGGAGCTGCGTGTCCCTTTGGGAACAGCAGCGCTTCCCATGGGGGCTACGTGCTCCCTTTGGGAATAGCAGCGCTCCCATGGGGGCTGCGTGCTCCCTTTGGGAATAGCAGCGCTCCCATGGGGGCTGCGTGCTCCCATTGGGAAGCAGCGCTTCCCCTTTGGGGCAGTGTGAGCTCCCATGGGGACCACGTGAACCCCCCTGCCCCCTTTTTTCATTTTGTAAAATGTTTTTTTTAATATTTTTTTTTATTATTTTAAATATATATATATATTATAATATTTTCATTTAAAAGAAATGTTTTTTTTAATATATTTTTTTTATAAATCAAAAAAATATATATAATAATAATTTATTATTATTGAAGGTAATTTTTTTAATAAATTAAGTTTTAATAAAGTTTAATTATGGCATTCCATTAATAAATTACGATTAGTTTGTAATTAATTAATTGTATAAGTGGCAATATACATTAATTAATTTTCAAAATTGTATTTTATTAGTAATACATATTTTTCTTATTAGATACTTAATTTGTTAGTTTGTAACTAATTATTAATTGTGTATATTTTATTAATCATGGATTAATAAGCGTATATTAATTAATAGTTAATTTTGGCATTCTTTTATATATGCGTAAGGAAATAATTGTTAAGTTAAGAATGGACTATCGTTAATTGGATTCCTTATATGTTTATGTTTCCTTGATCCGTATAGTTTAACTTGGTTCTAAAAAGCCAAAATTTGTAGGATTTATTTTGAACCAGTATATCAATGATGTTTTTATTAAGTGCAATTTGTTAATCTGGGAATGGATTTTCTTTATTTGGCTTCCCTAAATATGTATATTTCCTTGATCTGTATAGTGTAAATTGGTTCTGGAAAAGACAAATATGTAGGATTTATTTTGAACCAGTATGTCAATGATGTTTTAATTGAAGATTAAATATCTTATTTAATTGGTTAATGGTTGTCTGATTATATTCATGTGAATTTGGTTTAAGAATTCATTATGGCTTATTATGTGTGTTCGATGCAATGAACCTTAGAGAGTTAGAAAACCAAGAACAACCTATACCTAGATGAGGTAGATAACTGCAATCTAATATAGATCATGCAGAAAATGTGATCGACTTTTAACATTTAGATCAATTTGGAAAAGATTGTATCTGTTGGATATTGCCTATGCGAGTTTAATTTCTGTATTCGCTTTTGCTTAAGTAATGGCAAGTCTTGCTTTGTTGATTGGACCCTATCATATGGTTGATTTGGGTAACTTTTTCTGTCCTCGGTTTTGAGTTTGACTATTGTTTTGTGGTAGTGTCGTAATTGGTCATATCCTCTATGTGGGTGTCGAATGATGATTCATGGTTGACCTTAGTCAGTCAGGTCTCTAGTTAGAGTACCGTCTGTTGGTGCCCTGGATTTCTCCATTTTGAACTCCGTTCGTCTGACCATGTGTATGTCTTGCTTTATAAGGTTGTTTGGGTATAGTCTAGTGTCGTAAGGGAAAGTGGCTTTCGATTGGGGGTCGCGCCCAAAGTGGTTGCTGGGTAACCCATCGAAAGTGAGTCTAATAAGTGATAACCTAACAGTAGATTAGAATGTTAATCTCTAAGTAAGATAATTGTGCCTCACACATGGGATGAGTGCTAACACAGACTCGACATGCTGTGAGAAGGCCTGAAATGGAAAACCATAATCCTTGTCTTCACGAAAGGATGTGTGGGTCCACATGAGGCTTGGATGGGCCGGAGGTACGGATCAGGTTGCCAGGGTAACCCAGTGTATGGGGCCGGAACCTATGAAGACCTACCATGGTAACCATACCAGGTTGTGTGATGACACTTGTCCCTACATTCGCTAGTGTGTTGTCGCATTGTCCTATTAGGAGCACGTTTGTGGGTCATCCTATTGTCTATGCCCTTGTGAGTACCTGGTTTCATGTTAGACCTTGGGTGGTGATGACTCAGTTTTGTGGATGTTCAATGGACCTTTGTATTAGATTTGATTATGTTCAGCTGGATCCTTTCCTTTTCAGGGATCATTTATGTATTTATTGACCAATGCAGTCGTTTGTATATTGATTATGTTTCGCCTTGATGACCGGATTGTAAATTCTGAGAACCTCATGTATTCTTAACTTTATTAATTATTAGAGGGGTCTTGCAGTTGAGCAGACTCGGAGATGTAGCCCCTTAGGGGTGAACTCCGAGATCATTATGGTGTTATGTGATGTTATTCTCTTATGTTTCCCTTATTCAACTTTATCATGTATGAATAGTTTATGTTAGAATGTATAAGTGGATAAGATGGAATTAACTTTAAATGCTTATATGCAGTCCTTTCTTGAATGTAGTAAATTGGAATATGAAAGAATGTAGCTTAGGATAATGGATTATATTCAATCATTATTAAGGAAATTAAGTGTGTATGGAAGATCTCATAGGTTTATGATGAAATTCTTGTGTGTTAGAATATTAGATGCATGGCTTTTATTTTAATGAAAAGTATGAATGAAGGATATAGATAAATCTAAATGGATGAACCTTATCTTGTGAATTATATAATTCCATCTTTTGAAAGAAATTATCCTGATTAAGAATTATCTCGTTATTAAGATAATCAGCTTATTGGATTAATTGTGTGAGTTAAGTGAATTGTGAAATTTAAGTAATCTCGTTGGGAAACTCTTTAGGTGTTAGTTGATGTCTTGCGCTATATAATCTGAATCTTTGATATCTTGTTGTATCTTAATGTTGTGTTTATCTTTTAAAAAAAAATTATTGCACTCTATTCTTGTGTTATGGCTTAATCCCTTTGGGGTTTCCTGGTGGGGCATTACAGTATGGTTGCATTTTCCTTCAATTTCCTACTTTCACATATATCAGAATTTGATGTTTTGATATAGAACCATTCATGCTCCCAAGATATCCGCCACATAAAATCATTCTTAAGGAGATGGCTTGCCAAATGATTTCCATCCATGAGCATCAGTCTAGAGCTCATAAAATAGGTCTGAAATTCTCCATCTTTATAGGGAGATATTCTATCAATTTCATCTATAAGGCTTGCGCCATGGAGGAAGAGATGACAAGATTGACTATGAGATTATTCAAACCCATAAAGTTATTCGATTATAGGGGTATGAACAATAAGATTAAAAGAAGAACTACACACATATTCATCAAATTGAGGATGTGTGTGTAGATTACAAGACTAAAGACGATATATGCAGAATGGATTACTGTCGTTTCAAAATAGAACAAATTGAAAAATTTGATCTTGTTGATGTTCCTAAGATCTTGAAGAAGATGGTGACATACTTGACCCTTCATATGAAAGAAACAAAGTTGTTGAATTACCTATGCCTCTCAAACAATGGTCCCAAAAGGAAAATACTTATATAAGGGCCAAGTTTCAAAAGATTCTTAATAATACCACTATTTGGTTGACCCTACATGGTGTTCAGCTGAAGCCTTACTAGACTGAATCATTTCTGAAGATGTTGCATGCCTTAAGGGGAAGACTTCTGAGTTAAGAATAAAAAACAAAAAGGAACTCATAACTCCTAGAGGTCCAAAATTCAAGTTCATTTTTGGAAAAGGTAAAGCTCACGGTGAGTCTTCAATACAAGAGACTCAAGTTCATGATGAGGTTGAGGAAGAAGAAGAAGTAAATTAAGATGAATAACTTCAAGAATAAGATGAACCAAAGAATGAACAAGAACAAGAGGAAGGAGAATTTGATGAGGAGGCATTGCCTGAAATCCCAAGTACTTCTCATTCTCAAGAAATGCATGAAGGAATTCTTCATACATCATATGATATCATGGGTACTACCTCAGTCTCTGTAACTGGTGTTGTTCTTTTGGATTATACCATATCATTTTCATCCCAATCTCCAAAAGCACTTGTCATTCCTTCCACCTCCACAAGTGAATCAACCCTAGATACACCTCATGACAATATTGATACCGCGTTCCTTCCTAATTTTTTTTAGGTTACTTCTTCCATGTTGGAAGATTTAAAATTTCATGTCAGAAACCCAGGTTTCTATTGTTTCAAACACACCTACTATTGTTACTTTCTCTTCACTGATTGTTACTACTAGTGTTCAGACACATGAGCTGGCTACACAAGTTTTGACTGCTAGAGTAGATGAAGATTCGTCATTTCCACCTTGGCTAGTTTCTAACATTTCCAAGAGGAAGTAGCAAGACATATCTCCAAATGGTTTTGATTTTAATAAATTGGTGCCTGTTAAACCCAAGGATAAGAAGAAGGCTAAAACTCTATCTAGGGTGAAGGTAGATGAATCAAAGAATAAATATGTGGAGATGGTTATTCCTCCTCTAGATATAGATCTTAAAAAAGGGCAGCCTACTGATTACATCATCAAGAGGATCGATTTGGGCAAACAATCACATGAAGCTATGGTAGAAGATGCTCAAACTTCTTTCCAACACCTTATGACAATGTTTAATGAAGAGAAAGTAAAGAAAGATATGTAGACACCTAAAATTAATTAAATTAATATTTAATTAATTTAAGCCTCTCCATATAATTAATTATTTTAATTGTGTTGGTCATTTTCTTCCTACAATTAATTAAATCAAATTTAATTAATTTTAGCACTATATTCCTATAATTAATTTATCAAAACTAATTATTCCCCATTCTTCTAAAGTCTTCTCAATCATAAATTCTTCTAAATTCCTCTTATTTAATTAATTTAAGTCATGTGATTCCTACAAATAGCTTCTTCTAATCTTCACTTAGTCTAATTAATTCTTCTAGAAGCATGATTTTCATTATTCCTCGATTTTATATTCCTCCACTCTTTATCTCTCCTCATGTCACATCCTCCTAACTTTCCTACTTGCTCTCTAATCACTCATTAAGACACATAATCAATGTCCTTAATCATTTGCACATCCCTAATCACCTTGATCTTTTCAAAGAAATTCAAATTCTTTGAATCTCCCCATGCATCCTCTTCCCAAGGAATTTTTAATTCCTTTTTCTCTTCCCAATGTACTTGGGATCTCTTCCCCATGAACCATGAGAGGTGTGGAGACAAGAAATGCCTTTATGGCATATCTCTTGAATCCAACATATTTTCCTCTCAATCTATGTGCTCCCTCTCAAATCGATCTCAACCCTTCATCCCAAAGTCAATCTTGGCCCTTCATTTTGGCCTCCTCCAATCTATAAATTGGAGTCTCCTCTCCTCACAAATCATCCACTTCCATCATATTCTTATGTTGTCCATTTGAGGATTAAAATCCTCCATCATGCCCTCATAATGCCCAAATCATCCAACACTTAGCCATTACAATCCAATCCATCCATCTATCAAACATTATACAATCTTGTTGTGTAGTGGAGAGCATTCCACGTCCCCATCAAAGACCAATCCAATCAAGTGAGGAAAGGGCGCATTCTTCACTTCACCAAATGTCTAATCTGAGGAGAAAGAGATCATTGTCATCAAGGTATAATGGTTTTTGGTATATTTGATTATGTGTTTTATGCTTATTTTGATTCATTCTAACCATTAACCTTCTTGTGGATTTTCCCTTAGTTCAAGATAAGTTGAAGAAACAAGTCAATCAGCTCATAGAGGTCCTTATCAAGATTACCAAATCTTCAAAAATAGTCGAGTCAGACACTTCTTTGGTGGATGAACAAATTGTCAGACAAGTTGAACAAGTGAAGTCTCATGGTAGAATAATTGGTGAATGGATGGATAGACTGTTGAGTTAGGGAACACATCTCTTATATTCAACAATTACTCTTGTCAACAATCTGGAGGAGGTAAAAAACAAAATTGATAAAAATTTGAATTTGTTTTATAATGAATTAGAAGCACATGAGAAGGACTTCGACTTTTGGTTGAATTTAGAGGATTTCCAGCTAGATATTTGCTTGATAATGAAGCGATTCCTGTAAGGGAAATGTACATTGAGCAACAGGAGATACTAGAAAATCAAATGAATGTTCTTGAGGTGCTTATCAAAGATTCAAGGAAAGCACGAAAAGAATGTATGAGAAAGGGAAATACATCATCGAAAAGATTTCATCTCTTCCTTGCACTTTCCTTGATGAGAATCAAAATCCCTTCCATGAAGAAACTATTGTTAAAGAATTTAGTTTGTTGATCAGTGAAGAGGTTGATAAACAAACTTTCTCAATGTCCTCAATAGACAAGTCGGTCGATATCCAAGTTAATCTAGATGATCTAGCCTCACTTTTGAATAAGCGCAAGAAATGTTATGTGAACCTTGGAGATTCAATCACCTGAGTCAAAGCCATTACAAGTCACAAAAAATGACCTAATCAGGAACCAATGTATGCAGCTTTGCAAAAGTTCAAGGAATTCATGAAACAGGATCAGAATGAAGTGTTTGGTGACACTTAGTAATTTTCATAGTAGATGCATTTTTGAATAAGACATTGACACCTTCAGTGTTAATTTTGTATTTAATTTTTGCACTTAGGCAATGCATGAGTCCAAAGTCAATTAGGACTCTTCTTTAAATTAGTCATAGTTATTTCCTAGTTTCATGTTGCACCTCTCTTCTATAAATATGAGGTTGTTATTTGTAATAGGTATCTATTATCTTTAATCTATATGCCGAAACTCTATTGAAGTGAAGAGAAAAAGTGAAACTTTGTGTTCCTCTTGTGTTTTGCAAATTTGATGAAATAAGAAGAAAGATTTTGGCATCTAGACTTTGTGTTGGATTCATTTGTGTTTATGGTGAGAGTTTTCTTATGTTATTTTCATTATAAAGTCTTATTTAATCAAGTGAAGGTGTGTTGAGAGAATATTATTAAAGTGTTGAGGCAATTGTTCTAATTAATTAAAAAAGTAGGTTTTCAAGACCCGAAACCTTTAACATAAGATATTAAGATAAGACACCAAAAAGATCGGAACTTAAGAGCCGCATACAAAAAGACTGGCAAAAAGCCAATGAACAGAAAGGACAACAAACAACAGCAAAGAAACTGAGAAGGCTCTACACAGAAATTTTCTTCAACAAGTCCTCTGCCTTTGTCACTAGCTCGTCGTAAGAAGCCCCGACAGCTTTAAGATCTTCCAGATCCTTGTTAAGTTTTTTGTCCTTCTTTTTTCCTCTGGTGCGGGTTTTGGGGCCTTGAGCTTCCCTTGTTCCTTCTATTTCTGGGTCAATGTCCAAGACTTCCTTTTCATCATCTAGTTTACCGATGAGAGTGTTGGTGTTGTTGGCTGAAATCTTCAGGATGCTAAGGCTCTGTTCAGCAATGGTCTTCAAGCACTCCTCAATTTTACAAATTTTGCAGACAGTTTCCATGAGAGTGTGGTCGTTAGTGTCAGCAAGATTCTTTCTTTCCAGCAAATCCTTCTCAATTTTTTCGAACCTAGGGTTGAAAGCATCTCTTATGTCTTCATCTTTGGCGATGGTACTTTTTAGGTCCTCTATGAAGTTGGCCATGGTCTTCCCTTCCCCTGTATTGATGGTGATGAATACTACGAGGGGGGGTGAATTAGTACGCCAAAAATCTTTGCACTTAAACACTTTGCTAGACTAACAGTAAACTGGTAAAATAGTTTAGCAGACAAACCGATTAGCACACATGTAAAGCAAATAGCAAATAATGCATTCACCCACAAAAGCACAAACACCATAACACAAGAGATTTTGACGTGGAAACCCAAATGGGAAAAACCACAGTGAGATGAAACTCACAAGTAACTATCTGTAGAATAGGAACCAGATCGGTTAAGGTCATACAATGTTCTTTACCAGAACAGATCCTGTTAGGAATCTCAATCTCTGTTAGGAGATAAGTCTGATTAAAGACTACCTTGCTAGAGGATTTTAGATCCACAGATGTGAACCACCTTGTTAGAGGATTTACAAAAAGGCTTTTAGGCCTACCCGGTTAAGGGCTACAGACTTGTCGAAGATGTGAGTAATCAACAAGTGAGTGATCTAGCAAATAGCACAGATTGCTTGGTTAGATCCTTGATAGCTCATTCCTAATGCATTCCAGCATTACTTCAGTCTTCTACACATTCATACTCTCTCCAACTCATCAACCACCTTAAACCCTTGCAACAACATCAACAACAACAATAACAAGCTAAAACCCTAGACATGATGTCCTTATAAAGGAATCTGATTTCATGTCGGTCCAATAGGATTACAATACAATTTCTTAGGTTTAATGCATCTAGACATATTCAGTAACATGACACAAAAAGCACCGTTAAAGTGTCGACACCGTCAAACAATCGGTGGATGGTAACTCATCACAAATGTTGGTTGGTAACTCATCACAAAGTATTATCGGTTCATACAAAATACCGGTTCAAGCAAAATACCGGTTGCCGGTTTGACAAAATGAAGACTGGGAAATATGTGTTATGCCGCTTTGATCCTTCGTACCGCTTGGGGTCAACATATCGCTTCAGATCGGTAATCACTTTCTGCAAAACACCAATAGTCTAAGGACTATAATGCATCATACAGGTTGGAACAATTGCCAGTTGAGCATAACTCATACATATAAAAGTAATCTCAATGCAAGTGTGTGTCCATCAATGACAATCACAACATAATCATCAAAAATGCCAACAATCTCCCCCTTTGGCATTGATGGCAACACTTAGGAATTTTGACATCTAAGTGTGTTACAACAAAAATATGCCAGAATCAAAATTACTCCCCCTAGGCATATACATTGTCCCTTTTGCAGAAAATACAATGTATACGACTTCTTAACATGAAAGTATACATCAAAACATTCAAAATTTGTACTTCTCCCCCTTTGCCAAGAATGACAATGAAATATTATAGACTAACACCTGTGTCATTAGTATTAAAAGAATAAGAGTTTATGACAATAAGGAATAAAACTTGTCAAAAACTGATTTGAAGTCCTGCAAGAATTGTTTCATAGATAAGGACCAGGACTCAAGTAGGGAGGTTGCCACTTCTTTCTCTGTCTGCTTCTGGGAGACCTATTCTTCCATGGCATCTAGTGTGCTCATCTCCTGTATCGTCGTTAAGGCATCCAGATTAAGATAGCACTTCTGAAGTATTTGCAGATGTGGGAGTAGAACCAATTGTAGCTCCTGCAAATCTCGTAACCAGGTGTTGATCTCATGCTCTATTTTGGCAGACTGAATGTGAAACCGATGAACGGTTTGCCCATAAGTTGTAAAAGAGTCATATGGTAGCTTGAAGGTACTCATATACAACTGCAAGTCAGTTTGAAGCTTCTACTTCTGTACAAGCACATCATCATAGAAGAGATGGGGTTGGCAAATCTTACTTAGTAGAAGATTCTCCTCATCCAGAGCATTCCTTATATCCTTCTGTGCTTTTTGGAGTTCAGACCGGAGCTCATTAAGCTTCTTCACCAGGGAAATGTTGAGAGCCTTTTGATGCTCTTTCTTGGCATTTGCCTCTGCTACCTCTCTAATCTCTGCACTTGATCATCCACTACTGTGCATAGGAGCTTCAATTGGGCCAATAATGACTCAGTGCTGGGGAGGTTTGTGTCAGGTAACAAACCGGTAAGAGTGTCCACCGCAGCTTGGATCACATCTTCCTCCTTCTTCCTCCTTAACACCTCAAGGCATTCTTGAGCAACCTTAATGCTCTGTAGCAGCTCCATTTCATTTGCAGACTAGAGGTCAATGGGACTGGTGAGGTCAACCGGTTTGGCTTGACTACCGGTTGCCTTTGGAGTTTCCATCTACGTGCTCTTTGCCGCTTCTGCTTCCTTGTCTTCCTTTGCCTTCTTCTTCTCCGCTTCTTTTCTCTTTTCCTCTTCCTTATCCTCCTCTACCTTCTTCTTCTCTGCTTCCTTTCTCTTCTCCTCTACCTTATCTTCCTCTTCCTTCTTCTTTTCTGCTTCCTTTCGCTTCTCCTCTTCCTTTCTCTTCTCCTCTTCCTTTCTTTTCTTCTCTTCTTCTTCCTTCTTCTTCTTGTCCTCTTCCTTTTTCTTCTTCTCATCTTCATCCTTCTTCTTCTTCTCCTCTTCATCCTTCTTCTTCTCCACTTGCCTCTTTAATTCCTCCTTTTTGTTCTTAGTTTCCTTTTTCTTTACTTCCTGTTATGCCTGATTCTCATGTCCTGTTGCTTTCGATGGTGTACGCTGAGAAACATCCTCTCCATCCAGAGCATTGACATCAATAGTGTCTATTGGTTCAGTAACCAGGTTTCCTTCATTGTCAAACACTTCATCTGGTTTAGTTATTGTCGGTTCTTGTTCAGCCTTCCTGTTGGCTTCAGCCACTCGATGCATCTTAAGAGCTTCTTGAGAAAGAGTGTGTGTATTCTTGAGCACTTCTTGACCCTTACCTTCCAGTAACAGGATTCTTCTTCTCCTCATGCAGAAGAGGCCTTTGTATTTATTCATTACTTCAAACAGTTCTGAATTTGATACATCAGGAAAATATTCAGCAAAAATTTTCTCTCTCATTTCTTGTTCCTTCTCTATGGAAATGCGCCATTTATTGTCTAAGGAATTATACAAAGAATCTGATGTCTCAGATCTAATTTCTGAAGGTGACCGGTCATTAACACATAAATATTGAATGATTTCTTTTTCGACTGCTTCCTTTTCATCATCATTAAAGTCATCAAAACAATCAATCAAATCATTTAGCACTTTTCTCCTAATATTTTTAATCATTCTTTGACAATGTGTCAAAGGTTTGTAGGAGGAGATGTCAATATTTACCGGTACCGATGATGTCAGTTCATTCTTTGTCTTTTTCTTTGCTTGTCTTGTCTTCTTGGGTTTTTCCTCAGACTAAGTTTCTTCTGAGTCTAGTGAGGTATTCCTCGTCTTCCTCTTTCTCTCGAAGACTTTGGTAGGTGCCTTTATCGGTTTCTTCTTTGCAGGTGACCGCTTGGTCACTTTGGGACTGGCTGCAGTAACTAGTGTCGATGCCGAAGGCACTGCCTTTCCTTTCTTGTCAGGGGATTCTTCAACCAATGCAACCCTTTCCAGATAGGTACCAGTTCTCTTTGCCTTGGGATCTAGGGGTGAGACAATTAGGGTAGAGTCATACCCGTCCAGCATATCATACATCACCTCATAGCCCATAGGCTCCACTTCTTCCTGTCTGGGCTCAACGGCCTCCATTATGCATTGATCCACATTGATGGTAAAGTAGATATCATCTTCATACTTCTTGACAATGTCACTGGATATCCTCATCCTTAGGCTCATCTTGCTTTTGAACTCATCAAAGTACCTGTTCAGAACATCAGGGTAACTGGTTCCAACTACTTGTAGGCTTTCTTTGATCTACTTCGTAACCGGCTAGTCCGCAAACCACTGAATATCTCCCACTCCTGGGAAGTAACCTTGGAAATAAAAGAATAATCTGACTAGTAGCTGACCAAAATTGAACTTCAATGCATTATCATGTTTGATTGATTTCAGATTCAGCAGGAGTTTCCTTTGCATACCGGTGCAGAGGTCGAATGATGCATCTTCCTTGATCATCCAGTAAGCGGCATTTACCACTGCAGCAGATACAGAGTTAATTCTATTGGCAGAGAATGTCTGGTATAATCACCATGCATGCATATTTCATGAGGTCATCCTTGATGGAATTAACAGTCATTACTCGTGAGTTGCTCACTGAACCGGTGAGCTTGGACATTTCCATCTTGTTGACCTTCCTAAGGGTTGGCACTATAGCTTGTGGAGTGATATCATGTGTTCTCTCCAGGTACATCTTGTCACCATGAACTCTGCTCAGAATGATTCTAATATGATCATCTATGAAATCCTCAAGGAAGTAAACTGCATTGTGAAGTTTGTTCTTCTCCAAAATGCTATACTCCGGTTTGATCTTTTTATCCTTCCCACAGAATAGACCTAGTTGCGAATGGATCACAAGAGACCCTAGGTCTTCGATTTTGCAGTCTATATAATCTGAAATCCCTTCCTATACTATAACCCCAATCGGTACTTGTGATAAAGCATTATATTTCGATTTTCTTTGAATAAAATCCATAGAATCGACAGTTGCACTAGAACTATCATGAGATGCAGAAGCCATGACAAAACAGAAAACTCAAGAAATACCTTTCAGAATTTGAGAATTTATGGCTTTGCAAATTCCACTTTGTCGGTTGCTTAATCACCGATTTGAGTTCTTCTCTTGACCGTTTGATATTTTCTTCTGAATCTTCTTCAAGGTTTCGAGATTTCTTTGTACCACAACACAAATCACTTTTTCGTCGCTCTGCACTTGAAAACCTTCTTTGCTCAAAAAAATGATAGTGAGAAATGATTTGAAAATTCCTTTTAAACATATTCCTCACCTACTGTAATTAATGCTCCACCATTAGGGTGTAAACCTTAATTTGCCTTTTACCATTTTTGGTCTTCCGTCGAATGACAGGTATCGCATACCGGTTAAGGTCTTTTACTGGTGTAAACTGGGGGTTCGAAACATTTCGCTGTTTGCTCCCCCTAAGCTTTTATGATGCTTAGTTTGTCGGTTCCGTTATTTCCACACTAGGTGCAGAAACCAATTCTTCTTGTAACACCGCTAGTTTCTTCTTCCAGGTTTTGTTCATATCCACTTGAACAGTGTCAATATCAATCTTTCCTTCCGGAGTGACCGGTATATCATCCGATATGTTCTTTCTTGATCTGTAGAATATGGCCATGTGACCCGATTTGTTGCAATGATAGCAGACCATTACAGGTGCTCTCCAAGGTCCATTATTCATGTTGTCGTTCTTCCTCCTGCATGTTGCAGTAGTGTGACCATGATGATGACAGACCATACAGTTAGCTCTCCATCCAGTTACCGCTTGATATCCACCGCTTCTTGACTGATGATTGAAGGCATTAAACCGGTTGTGATTTCGATTCACAAAAGGTTCAGGACCAACTCCTTGAGTCCTCTGAGGATATCTTCTAGTGTTGTTCATAACAGACCTACATTCAGATGCTATATGCCCAAAATTGTTGCATGCATAACAGTTACCATTGAATCTATAGGATCTAGGCTTGTCATTTAGAAAATAAGGAAAATTATTGTAAGCCTTACTCCTACACACATTGGTAATATGTCCTTCTTTAAGATAATTAAAGCAAACAGGTTTAAACTTTTGCTTACCTTTATCCTTTAATGCCTATTATTTCTTTGATGCTCCAGCATTTGTACCAGAGGTCTCACCTTCCTCATGACCGGAATAACCAAGTCCATCAGTATTCCTGATAGGTTTGGCAGATTCAAGTTTTTGCTCTAGCTTGACAGTACTCTTGTTGAACTTAGCAAGTATTTCCTTTGACTCAGAGAGTTCTTTGGAAATAGCAGCATTTGTTTCCATCAGGTTTTCATTCTTGGAGATGGCAATGTTCAGTTCTCCTTGAATGTCTTCCTTTTCCACTTTACTCACATGGAGTTGAGCAGTTAGGGCACTGATCTCTTGCTTCAGCTTAGAGATTTCATGATCTTTATCTTTTATCAGATCTTTAGCTTTCCTCCGGTTCTCAAGCTCTTGGCACATTCGGATAGTCAGTCCTTCCAATTCTTTTCTCAGGTTGGAATTGGATTCATTCAGTTTTTCTACTTCTTGAATCAGGGCTTCCATGTCCGCTTCATCAGAAGAACTATTTTCAGATAGCTCCATCAGCTTTTTAGCATGCTCTCCCCTTTTTGCTTGAGAGGCCTTATACTTGACCATAAGATCATCATAGGCTTGCTTAGACTGAGTGAGTCGATGAGTAAGTTCCCTCAATGTGTATTCCCCCATATCTCTTTCCAAGTGGTTAAAATTATAGAAAGGTTGGCTCTGATACCAATTGATGAATACTAAGAGGGCAGCGTGAATTAGTATGCCAAAAATCTTTGCACTTAAACACTTTGCTAGACTAACAGTAAACCCGTAAAATAGTTTAGCAGACAAACCGGTTAGCACACATGCAAACCAAATAGCAAATAATGCATTCACCCACAGAAGCACAAACACCATAACACGAGATTTTGACGTGGAAACCCAAATGGGAAAGACCACGGTGAGATGGAACTCACAAGTAACTATCTGCAGAATAGGAACCAGACCAGTTAAGGTCAGACCGGTTAAGGTCAAACCGGTTAAGGTCATACAATATTCTTTACCAGAATAGATCCTATTAGGAATCTCAATCTCTGTTAGGAGATAAGTCTGATTAAAGACTACCTTGTTAGAGGATTTTAGATCCACAGATGTGAACCACCTTGTTAGAGGATTTACAAAAAGGCTTTTAGGCCTACCCGGTTAAGGGCTACAGACTTGTCGAAGATGTGAGTAATCAACAAGTGAGTGATCTAGCAAATAGCATAGATTGCTTGGTTAGATCCTTGATAGCTCGTTCCTAATGCATTCCAGCATTACTTCAGTCTTCTACACATTCATACTCTCTCCAACTCATCAACCACCTTAAACCCTCGCAACAACATCAACAACAACAACAACAATGGCAACCTAAAACCCTAGACATGATGTCCTTATAAAGGAATCTGATTTCATGTTAGTCCAATAGGATTACAATACAATTTCTTAGGTTTAATGCATCTAGAGATATTTAGTAACACGACACAAAAAGCACCATTAAAGTGTCAGCACCGTCAAACAATCGGTGGATGGTAACTCATCACATAGTATTATCGGTTCATACAAAATATCGGTTCAAGCAAAATACCGGTTTCTGGTTTGACAAAATGAAGACTGGGAAATATGTGTTCTGTCGCTTTGATCCTTCGTACCACCTGAGATCCTCGAATCGCTTGGGGTCAACATACCGCTTCAGATCAGTAATCACTTTCTGCAAAACACCAATAGTCTAAGGACTATAATGCATACCGGTTGGAACAATTGCCAGTTGAGCATAACTCATACATATAAAAGTAATCTCAATGCAAGTGTGTGTCCATCAATGACAATCACAACATAATCATAAAAAATGCCAACAAATGGTTTCCAGGATCAAGATTTTGTTATAGAGTTTTTAATTTTCATCCACAACTTTCTTGTAACCATTGATAAGCCACTCCATAGTTTCCATGAAACCTTGCAAACCCTCGGGGGGAGGGTTAGAGGGGGGGGTCAACTATTAACTTGTGAACTTTGTGTCATATCTTGACTATTGTTGTTGAAATTAGGAATTGGTGATCGTATTATCATTTTGAAGACTTTGTGCTTCATTTTGATATTTCAATTAAAAATAAATGATACATATATATTAAAGTTTCACTTTGAAGACTTTGTGCTTGATTGTGTTATCTTGGAAAAGGAAACAATAACTTGAAGACTTTGAGCCTCGTATTACTTCTTCACAAAAGCATTATCAAAGGTGAAGCTAGGAATCATTTTAAAGACTTTGAGATTTATTTGGATTTTCTTAGTTAACGATTTTAAGACTTTGAGCTTAAGTACTCTTTCTCATCCTAGAGAAACAACATAAGACTTTCAGCCCTTCATAGAAACTTTGCTTCTTTCCTTATCCATATTTCACTCATTCTTGCATTTAGAGTTAATTTGTAACATTGAAAGTGTAAGAATTATCATTTCTCTATATTGTAAATTCTTTTCTAAAGTAAGAGGAAAATAATAACATTTATCTTGAAAAAGAAGATAGAATGACGTTCCACCCATGCTTAGAATAGAAATTCAAAATTGTATTTCATTTTAGTAAAATAGAGTAGAAAGTTAAAGGGGGAGTCTCCCCTTAGAATAAAATGAGAGATTAAATCTCATGTTGTTGTGTTTGAAACCATAATTTTGTAAATTCACATAGTTTACAAAATTTTCAACCAACATGACTATCACAATAAACTATTACTGTATGTTACATTTATGCAAAATAGTGAACTCGCATACATGTTTATACTTCCCAAGTAGAGTATGTATCTATTGCTATCTCCAACTAGCAAACCTCTCATGCATCCACTGCCATAATAACCATTTGTAATAAAAGTCAACCTCCTAAACTCAATATTAACCGCTTGAAAAACATGAATCAAAACCAAAAATCCCTTGCCCTAAAAACCATTATACACACACACAAATACACACACACACACACACACACACACACACACACACACACACACACACACACACACACACACACACACACACACACACACACACACACACACACATATATATATTGTAGTCACACAAATCTGTCCAGCTTAATTAAATAAATATTCGCTATTTATTTGATTAAAAATCCATTAGCCATTAGTTAATTAAATCAATATTTAATTAATTCATCTCCAAACGCTCTTCTATTAATTAAATAAATTATTCAATTTATTTTAATTAATTCATTAAATCAAATTCACAATCAATTAAATAAATAAAATCTATTTATTTAATAAAATCCCCTTTTCCTCTTTTAAATAAATTA
Source organism: Cryptomeria japonica (assembly GCF_030272615.1). Classification (NCBI taxonomy): domain Eukaryota; kingdom Viridiplantae; phylum Streptophyta; class Pinopsida; order Cupressales; family Cupressaceae; genus Cryptomeria; species Cryptomeria japonica. The sequence continues at coordinate 624,781,138 of NC_081410.1, forward strand.
AATAAAATATTTATTTAAATCATTATCCCCCCCCCCCCCCACTTGCATTTTCCTACAAATGCAACTTGCCCTCATTTATTGAAAAAAACTAATTTTATTTTAATAAAATCCTATTTTCCCTCACCCACCAAATCCACTTGCAAAATATAATCCCCTTCTAGATTTTTCTAACCCCTTCCTAATTAGCCTAATCCATCCCCTAATTATTATCACATTCCTAAGAAAAATGGAGTCACTTCTCAAAGACTCCAAAGTCTTTGAAAAATATTTAATGCTTTGTGTGTTCAACAAATTAACCCCCAAAGTCTTCCAAGACCACTAATGGCTCTTACATGACCATTTATGGCTCTTACATAACCATTTATGGTTATTTCAAACTTGTCCCCCTAAACATTTATTGTTTTGACCATATTCATCCATTTCACATTTGCACAAGAGTTTATCCATTGGATAAAAGCTTTATTCTTTGAATAAAGAGTTTATTCATTCAACCAACCTTGACATTAACTCTCAAAGTCATATCAGGCATTTAATGCTTATTCTCTCTCCTCTCAACCTATCTCACATTGACACTTGTCATCCTGGGATTGGGTTGAAATCCCTCACATGGATTTGAAATCATTCAATCCTGACCCTTGTTGAGATTGCTCAATCTCAACCATCCATTGCTCCATTTTTCCTATAAATAGAGCCCATTTCTTCATAATCCAGATCTTGAAAACTTGTATGCATTTAAGCTATAGGCATTTTAAGAGAGCATTTTACCATAATTAACTAATATCTTGTCATTTTGGATAAAATCAATCATTTTAATATCAATAGTATAGTATTAGCTTTTTATGCATATTTAGAGCAAATACTTCAATCTCAATCCTCCATAAGCATCCATAGTGCAAAAAGCTGTTGAGAGCTACACTATTTTGGAACTTGGAGAGGAGAGGAACAAGGGAGAAGGAACTAAGAGCATGCTAAGAGGCATTTGGAGATGCCTCATTATCTTTGTTTCATTAGTTAGATATATTAGCATGATTTTAGTGTCTCTCTTGATATGTCTGTTTAGATTAGTTTTTGATTGAATAACACTAACAATGTTCTTGTGTGTCTTGTGTTGTTTGTCATTTGCTAACCTTGTCCACTTTGCAGGGCATCATTTGGTGAACCCGACGTGAATCAAAACACCAAAAATATCATTTTTTTAAAAAAAAAACTAACATGTCTAAATGTTGAAAGTGTCACACAGGTTGTGCTTTGGCGCTATTGAACTCGTTCTAGCGCTATCGACACTTATGCTTTTTGCGCTATTGTCTCAAGTTCAACGCTTTTGGAACCATTTTGGCACTTTTTGACGTTGTTTTGGAGCTATTAACCCTTTTTCAGTGCTTTTGCCTCTCTGTCTTTCCCCTTCTTTCAGCGCATTTGCGTTAAATAGCGCTTCTGTTCAAACATAGACTAGCGCTATTGCAATAGAATGTCATAAAAATCACCTTGTAACCAAAAAAAATGAAAAATTTTAGGCTTGTGGAAGCCCCCCTTGGACATAGATTTTACTAACCATTTGTTGTTTGTGCAGGTTTAAAATTCACCATTAAAAAAATTACAAATTTTCTTTTAGTTCTTTAAAACTTGAACAAACAAAATTTTATCGCTTTCTAGTTAGGGTCACTCGTCTTTTGGTGCATTTAAGTAGTAGCCCACCCATTCTATTGATTGAGGATATTTGTGATATAATTTAGTGCAAGAGCATAGATGGTTTTGCTCCCAAGATACTCACCATACATATTTCCTTGAGTAGAAACATAGCTTTTTGAAAAGTCACTTGTGGCTTGATAAAAGTGGTGACTCCCCCATCATAGGGATCATCTATTTGTTATGCTCGTGCAAGACTTAGTATATCACATCCTTACCTGCCACGATGGGATTCATAAGGTATGTAGTACCAAAGTCGCAGAAATATCAAGATGTGGGCTAAATTTATCACAACTAGCCATTTGACCTTAGGGATAAAAAGTGTTTGAAGTGTCTTTATTTTAGTCAAAGAATAAGTGCAAATTGAGCCAACTTCAGGCTTTGAAAATACACCTTAAAATACATCTAAAGGAAGGGTCATATACAAGTCCAAGGATTGGGTCGATCTAGACCCATACTCATTTGTGCCTTTGAGGCAACATTCTTGTGTTTGTGTGTTTGCTTTGTTTTCTTGTCAAAGAAAAATCAAAAATCACTTCCAAAAACAAAGTATTCATCCAACCAAACATTTCTCAAAACAACCAAACACATCAAAAACAAAGTGCAAACAACAAAGAGTCAAATTTTATGACCATTCTTCACATCTTGCGAAAGAAGAAGTGTCATCAGAATATCAACTTGAAAAGAAGACCATTAAGCTCAAAGGCTTTGATCAAAAGGAGGAAATTCTTCTATATAAATAAACAAATCTTTATCTCCCATAGAGTTTTTCTGCATCACATGCGTCTCTACCTTCAAGGCAAAACAAACGAATTTGATTCAGAATCATTGAACCGCAGAGCTTTTATGCAATATAGAGCTCTGAGTTATCACAAAAACCAAGGAGGTAAGATTAATCCCAACTTTTTCCCAAACGTCTGTATCACATACAACACAGCTCAAGAAATACCACCAACACCCGAAAGAGAAGAGATAGAGTTTGTCCCATTTGTGACACAAAGTTTTTATTAAAGTTGAAAACATTTCATCCATCATCTTATTCATACATCATCACTTCATCATCAATTCATTCCAACTCTCAAAACATTAAGAGGTTCCTGTCCCAAAGTTCTCTTTTAGTTATTGCTTGAAATCAAACACATCACATCACTTTTTAGATTGTTTCTACATCTAGGATAAGCTTATCCTAAGAGACACATCTACGCAGGTTAAAACTAGTTTATGAGTGAATCCTCTCATTACTAGGTAGTTCAATCTGTAACACATCTCAGATTTCTCTACACCTTATCACATCAAAACTTATCAAACAAACAAGCAATTCAAAAAAGGAATTTTGGTTACATCTACCTTAAAAGTGCTAGAGATCCACATGCAACACAATTCACCAATCATCAATCTCTCATTTCATCAAAAACTCATCATCATTTTTACACAACTTCAACAAAAGCTTGCAAGCAAAATGGCCCAAACCCGATCATGGTCAAGGCAACGAGAAATAGAAATGGAAGAAGAAGAAGAGGAAAATCTCAATGAATTTCAAGAAGCACTTGGAGGAAATGCGAATGATGAAAACTCAAGTACTCCTACTCCTGCAACAATAGAAAGGGCTCAGCATAACCCTCTCTTTAACAAACTGTTTGACGAAATACTCAGGAGCAATGCAGATGCTCACTTCTTAAAGCTCGCTCAAGAAGGAGCAAAACTCCCCTCTGACTTTGATCTTGCCCAATTAAGACAAGCATCAGAAAGATAAAGTCGCCATGAAGAGGAAAGAGGTAGAGATCCTATCAGATATAACATTCCTCAAGGTAACCCACCACCTCCTCCTCCAAATGAAATGGAGATGTTGCGGCAACAAGTCAAGAATCTCGCCCAATAGCTTCATAGTGGTGTCAAGACAAACCAATTCTCACTCAATGACATTTTTCCCTATCCTTTTGATAGGAATCTTTATATGCCACCCTTTCCATGAGGATTCGAAAAACCCAAATTTGAAAAATATAGAGGAAAGGGAGATCCCCGTGATCATGTCAGAGAATTTCATTCCGCTTGTCTTGAAGTGGCATATGAAGACACATACCTAATGCGCCTTTTTCCCCAAATCTTGGGAGGAACAACCACATCATGGTTTTCCCGACTATCAGGTGGCATTAGAACATTTGAGGAACTCGTCCAGAAGTTCCTAGCTCATTACTCTCATAACATTGAACGTGACATCACCATGGCTGATCTATGCAACACTAAACAAAAACCAGGTGAACTATTCTTAGTATTCCTGCAACGATGGTGCCAAATGTCTAGCAGATGTTCTCTTCAGTTACCTGAACGAGAACTAGTGGAAATATTCATTTCCAACTTAAACGAAGAAATGGAATTTCATCTAGATGTCAAAGACACAAACTCTTTTAATGATATGATCACCAAGGGTTTGAAATGTGAAAGGGCACTTATTAAGAAAGGACTCATCAAAATCTATAATGAACCAAAGGATGGTCCTCGCCCACGCTTCAATAGTGATAAACCAAGCTTCTAGAACAAAAACAAGAATATCGTCAACGGTGGGGTTGTGGATGCTCGGACTATCCAAAATGCACAACCTGTGGTTCGATTTGTAGGACAAAATCCTCCACCTCAGAATAACACAAATGTTCCTTCCAATCAAGGTCGCATCACATCTCACGATGAACCTAGACCTCGTCAACAAAAACAAAAATGAACATACACTCCCTTAGGGGAACCCATTGAAATAGTATTGCGACAACTCATTTCTCAAAATTTGGTCACTCTACCTAAACTATAAAACTATGAGCCTTAGGTCAAACTGGCATGGTGGAGAGATATTGAACACTATGAATTCCATCAAGGGAGAGGACACAAGACAAGTAATTGTCACCGATTGAAAGATCTTATTCAGGACCTTATTGACCGAGGAGAAATTGAAATAGAAGGACATGACCCAAAAACAACAAACAATGATCATCTAATGTTCAAAAATCCACTTCCATCACAAGATCAAAGGGGTCCTTCCACTTCTAGACGAGGCACTGATACCACAGATTATACACAGGCTGCGTATAATTACACTGTAAATCATCTGTATGATGCTAGTGAACAAGTTGCAACTATAACCTTCAAAAATCCCAACTCAAATTGTAATGTTGTTGCACGTCGTGGCAAGGTCACCATAAAGGCAGCTCCACAAGGCACCACCTGCATCCCAAAGCAGTACAATCTTGTGGAACAATTAGACAAAATGCTTGCACTTATATCCATTTTAGAGCTATTGCGCCTATCGCCCTCTCATAAAACTATCTTGGATCAAGCACTCCAAGAGGCGTCAGTCCCTGCAAATCTGAATACAGACCAATTTCAAGCCATGGTTGGAAGTCTAAAGTCATCACCTTGTCTCACTTTTTCTGAAAGTGACAACTCTTCCTTCCAGCAACCTCATAATGCTTCACTACACATTGAAGGCTTTATCAACCAGCATAGGATCAAGCGAGTCTTGATCGATAATGGAGTAGGCCTGAATATTTGTACACTATAGTTGGTCACAGCATTGGGATATGCGGTAGAATTAGTGGATCCTCGTAAGAAGATCACAATCAAAGCCTATGACGATGCAGAGCGGTCATCCAAAGGAGCTGTGGTACTACCAATCCGAGTGGGCCTCGTGGTAAAGCACATCATCTGTCAGGTTCTGGACCTTCCTCTACCATATAATCTATTGTTAGGAAGACCTTGGATACATGCCATGCAAGCCGTTCGATCTACCTACCATCAATGTATCAAGTTCCCACATAACGGTGTAGAGATCACAATCCTGGGCGATGCAAATCCCTTTGCATATTGCCATAATATCAGCCATCAACCAGAGATTACCGTTCCTAATAATAGAGAAGCCATTTCCTCCACATCGTATATAAGTCTCGCCTCTCTTACCAGTTCGAACACCACTATACCAAAGCAAGAAAAGCTTAAAATGAAAATAGCAGAGGAAGGTCCTGGGGAATACAACTTGAGTCAACTCTTTTGTGTGGGACAAATGCCCATTTCTCCTAGAACACATGGTAAACCACAACAGGTACTCCAACAACCACTAGTCACGCCAGCATGTGCTTTGACGCCTTTCATCCTTGGAAAGAGTCAAGAAGAAGAAACCCAAGATGAGGACTTGGTGGACTGGATCTATAAAGATCCCATCACCACTGATATACCGCAAGTTAAAATTCCTACGGATCAGTATGGAAAAGGTCTCCTCATTATGAAAAGAATGGGGTATGATGGTCAGAGTGCTTTAGGATATTGCAAACAAGGACGACATGAACCTCTACTGCCGGAATTAAAGCCCAAAGGTAATACAGGCCTAGGCTTTGAAAAAGAGATCTTTCCTAAATTAAAATTCAAAGGAAAACCCACCAAACCATTTTGTTCGCCTACTACAAAAAGGACACCTTTCATTATCAAAGTAGCATCAAGCACCTTCCCAACTACCCCACCGAGGCTCAAAACCCCAACACAACCATCACTAATGCCACTCATTCCACCAAACGAACCCGTAATCCCATCAGCAGCACCATTAGCAGCAGTAACTATATCAGAACCCGCAACAGCATCTATAGCACCAGCAGTTCCAGCAGAAGCAACTAAGTCAATATTACCGATACTCCCAGTACCATATTCTTTTATCCCCATCAATCTTCCTGCAGCACCGATCACTACAAAGGTACATCAACCAATCGCACCTATAGTATTTAACTCAAAAGACATCCCAGTATGGTATAGTAATTGGATGCTGGAAAGTGACTCAGAGACTGACTCACATAAGTGGGAATTTGATTCTGTACAGCTTAACGCTTCAAATGAGGAAGACACATCACTGCCTCCACCACACAAAGACATCCCTGTTTATGGAGAATCACAGATAAAGACCACTTGGGTTCCTAAACTGGAAACATCTTCCACAGACCCTACATCTCATCCTACGCCTGATTCTAACAGGGAGAGTACCATCAACAACCTTCACCATAACATCTTAACCCTCACTGATACATCTAACACACTTAACCTAATCGATGAAGTAATGCCCATTATCCACCCTGAACTCATCGAATGGAACCAACCAAATCTCCCATGTCTTGACTTCTTCCAAAATGATGAGGCCATCATTGACTTTTTGGAATTAAGGGATAACCTACCAAGCGGGGATCACAAAGTTGGGTTCGCCATTGAACTTAATAGTGCAGCATACTTCGGGGCGGATGCCAAACCTTTCAGCTGAAAAAATATAACAATAAAACATGGATCTTCCAGTGAAAACCACACTGTGGCACTGTTTGATCCAACAAAAGTAAAAAGAAAGAGTGTATCCAACGGTGAAAAGCTCTCTGAGGCGCCTGAGGATAAAGGGTTTGACATTCTCCCTGATAGTACACAATAGGAACAATCAACGATTCTCATCGAGGAAACCAAAGAATACAATGTGGGGACTCTTGAAAATCTTCATCTCATACATCTAGCATCTCTTCTCACTCCAGAGGAACAGCCTAAGTTTATAGAGTTCTTCCAGAAGCGTCAGATCAACTTTGCATGGTCATATGCAGACATGCCTGGGCTTGATCTTGATTTAGTCATGCATCACCTCACTGTAGCAGAAGGAGCCAAACCTGTCAAGCAGAAGCTTCGTAAGATGCATCCTCAGATTGCAGTGCTAGTCAAAACAGAACTCAAGAAACTCCTAGATGTTGGTTTCATTAGACCAATTGATTATGTAGAATGGATCTCCAATATTGTGCCTATCGGCAAACTAAAAGGGGGCATCTGCATTTGTACTGACTTCAGAGATCTGAATAAGGCCTGTCCTAAGGATGACTTCCCCCTTCCAAATATCGACATCATAGTGGATCTGACAGCAGGACATGCCATGCTTTCACTCATGGATGGCTTTTTAGGATACAATCAAATAAAGATCGCACCGGAAGATCAACATAAGACAGCCTTCACATGTCCCTGGGGCACATATTGCTGGAATGTAATGCCTTTCGGTCTCAAGAATGCAGGAGCAACCTATCAAAGAGAAATGACCACCATCTTTCATGACATGATGCATACTATGATGGAAGATTATGTTGATGACTTACTAGCAAAATCACTCACCAGAGAAGGGCATCTCCACATCTTAGATAAAATCTTTGATAGACTGGAACAATACCATGTTCGACTCAACCCAAAGAAATGTGTCTTTGGAGTAACCTCCGGGAAGCTTCTAGGATACATTGTGTCAAGCAAAGGTATTGAGGTCAACCCAGCAAAGGTAAAAGCAATCATGGATATGCCACCACCAAAGAATATCAGTCAGCTAAGGACATTACAAGGGCGACTTCAATCCATCCGAAGATTCATTGCACAATTGGTTGATAAGTGTCACCCATTCACACATCTGCTACACAAGAACATCCGCTTTCAGTGGGATGCCCGATGCCAGCAAGCATTTCAGATGCTTAAAGACTATCTCATGAATCCACCATTGCTGATGCCACCAGATCCAAGTAGACCATTGTTACTCTATATCTCAGCAACAAGTACAGCATTGGGTGTACTACTGGCACAACATAATGAAGAAGGAAAAGAATGTGTTGTTTACTACATCTCTCGCACACTGGTGGGCTATGAACTCAATTACACACCTATTGAGCGAGCTTGCCTAGCAGTAATCTTAGCAGCCACTAAACTGAGGCACTATATGTTAACACATAAGGTACAACTCATTGCAAAGATTGATCCACTCAAGTATACTCAGCAAAGCAGCATTGACAGGTCGCTTGGCCAAATGGGTGATGATTCTAAGTGAATTTGACATCGAGTATGTAGATCGTAAAGCTATCAAAGGGCAGGTTATTGCAAATTAGTTGGCTAATGCACCTCTCATAGGCGATCATCCTCTCATTTCCAATTTTCCAGATGAAGAGATATTCATGATCACAACAGCACAACCATGGAAACTATACTTTGATGGTTTGTACACTAGACATGGCTTGGGGGCAGGCATTCTGTTTATCACACCTCAAGGTGACATCATCCCGAAGTCTTACAGGCTCACATTTCCATGCACCAACAACATAGCAAAGTATGAGGCCTTGATCACAAGACTCAGGCTAGCCGTACAATGGAAATTACAAGAACTACAAGTATATGGCGACTCCTAACTGGTCATTCGACAAGCAACAGATGAATATCAGACCAAGGATGATAAAATCATGCCATATAAGCAAATGGTGGACAATCTAAAGACATCATTTTCTACTATCACTTTTGAGAAGATACCAAGAGATCAGAATCGAGTTGCTGACGCTATGGTTGCCATCGCATCTCTCCTAGATCTTCCACAAAATTCAACACGCTATGAGTTCTTGGTAGAACAGCTTTGGATTCCCGCTTATGATATCCCTGAATCTGAAATGATATGTCACCTTGTCGGTTCTAAATCCCCATGGTACGGTGAATTCTACACCTATCTCCGTGATCAAACCCTTCCTCCCAACCAATCGAATAACCAACGTAAAACCTTCATTCGCCAAACTGCTCAATATACCATTATTGTCGAAACCCTATACCGATGTAGTCTTGATGGTACTCTCCTTCGATGTCTAGAACAAGGTGAGATAACAAAGGCCTTGGAAGAGGTAAGTGAAGGAATTTGTGGAACCCATGCAAGTGGTCCATCACTAGCCAAGAAACTCCTATGCAATGGATACTATTGGCCATCTATGGAAAAGGATTCATACTACTTTGTCAGAAAATGCAAGAAATGTCAAGTTCATGGCGACCTGATACATGCACCAGCACAGGAACTGCAACCAATCACAACACCATGGCCTTTTTGTCAATGGGGTCTTGACCTTGTGGGTAAGATTCATCCATCTTCATCTAATGGCCATAAATTCATTATTACCACCACCGAATATTTCACAAAGTGGATCGAAGCTGTTCCACTTACCCAAGTCACTGGCAAGCAGATCGCCTCATTCATCCTCAACTACATCATCTACCGGTATGGTGTGCCCATGTCCATCATCACAGATAACGGTCTTCCTTTCAAAAATCAGGATGTCTACGAACTTTGTGAGAAATTTCATATCCAACACCGCTTTTCCACTCCCTATTACCCACAAGGCAATGGTCAGGCCGAAGCATCGAATAAAAACATATTGAGGATCCTAAAGAAGATAGTCAATGATGTCGGCCGTGATTGGCATGTTCAACTAAATCCAGCACTATGGGCATATCGAACTAGCATTCGAACCCCTACAGGTGCAACTCCTTATTCATTGGTCTATGGTGCAGAAGCTATCTTACCTATTGAGGTCGAAATACCATCATTACAGGTTTCCTTGCACAATCTCATCAATGATGAAGCATATAGAGTATCCCGTCTTCAGGACTTAGAGTTACTTGATGAGAAGCGACAAGCTGCATATAATCACCTCAAAGCCTATCAGCAACATATGAGTAGAAGCTACAATCACCGAGTTAGACCTCGTACATTTGAGGTAGGTGATCTTGTTCTACGAGAGAATCCTCGTAATCAACCAAACAGAGAACATCAGGGCAAGTTTGAATCAAACTGGCTAGGCCCATATGTTGTCACTGCTATATTCGGATCTGGGGCATATCAGTTGGCTACATCAGAAGGAGAACCACTTGGAGACCCAATCAACAGCATGCACCTCAAAAGGTTTTATACCTAAGCTGAACAGAGCATCAGGCTCCCCTGCATACCAGAAAATACCAAAAACATTCAGAAAAATGTCTTGAAGAAATACAAAAACATTCAAAAAGTAAAGAAAAATCATGCATCCAAAACGGTGAACAACCACTCCGGTGGCACCTTGGGTAAGTGCGATGGTGAAAACCTGGCAAACAGGCGCCACTCGTAAAGACAATGGCTCTAGTATCTTTACAGCTCGTTGCGATCACATTCATGCATCCACACATCCATCCGTCCAAACCATGGCTTGTTATTTGATCTGCAACACAGCGATAGTACTTCATGCGTCTTGCATCCCACTCTATCATAGTCATGTCTAAACTTGGGGGCAATACCCTTAAAATCTAGATGATGGAAGTGGATTCTACATTACTGGTGATTCATTGGCAAAAACATTCAAAAATGTCTCACAAAATCCAAAAACATTCAAAAATAACTCACAAAATACCAAAAACATTCAAAACAATACAAAATCAAAAAAAATCAGAAAACATCGAAAATCACACAAAAACATGGCAACACCTTGTACATACTCATCCGTCCAGATACAAAACAAAACATTGACATAATACTCACACAATGACCATTTACCAATCAACCAACATAATCGACATCAACAATCAAACTGTCTTTAAAGAAGGATGCATCCTTCCTTACCAAAACAAAGACAAAATGACATTTTCTTTGACAAGAAAATTTTGTTTACGCTATCAAATACTTGGTTGATTTGTGAGTACAATCATTCGTTTATCTGTATCGGGATCTTTTTAGCATTGTTTTGTATCGTTGGCGCATTATTTTTGATGAAGTTCTGGGGCATGTACTAATGGTGTCTACGTGGGAAGTTCACCAAGCTATGTGATCTTATGCCAAATGCAGTCATGGATCATTACAACTTGCTGACTACAGCGTATACCTCGACCATATGGGCATGAACCATTACCAAGGATCCTTATTCTTTATTCTTTATGTATATACTGTTTGTTTGCAGGTACAATGCTCATTCGTTGGTTCCTCCTCATCCAAATTGGATAAAGGTTTTTATCTCTTAGTACGGTATGCACTTGTCTTAGGATATGTTCAGCCTAAGATCAAGGAGGACAATCCAAGTCATGCATGAACTGAGATAATCCTTGTCTGTTCCACAAGCAATACTCTGGTTGACTTGACCCTTATATCAAGTCATTTGTATTAACTTGCTATATAAAATCCATGTAAGGAATACTCAGGTCATCTTGGATCATTATGTCAAGATGCTTGTATTCTCTTCCAACATTTTAAAAGCTCAATGATGAAAATAGAGCGCTATGGATCATCATTTCATCTCATCTGTTTATATATTGCATTCCGTTGCATATCACCCATCCATTCATTTATTCATATGTAGGTTTTTTATGCAAAAAGTGACCATTAAAGCTGGTCTTGGATACAATCATGACCGAGTACTCTGATACATCATCAATGCATCATGCAAAGTCTCAAAAATCTTGCATTCCTCATGGTCATATCATCATCGCATTTAGTTGCATCTTGCATTAAGAACATTCATGTCATTTTTAAACTTAACATTGCATATAGTTCATTTTTGACATTAGTTTTCATTAATCATTTGCATCATTGCATCAATCATAAATAATTAGATTCATTTGTGGGATTGAATTATCTTGGATTGTTTTAAAACATTTACTAGACATTCATTTAGTGTCAATTATCCATCATCATTTCATTATCCTTTATCATTTAATATTCCATACATTCATTTATAGTTAAAAGGTGCATTCATTCATTATTAAGTACCTTATTATGATCATTTTAGGATTCATTCACATTACATTCATTATCCTCTTTTTAATTGCATTAAGGTGTCATTATTAAACCTATAAGTTATAGTATCATCACATTATCATTCTTACTTAAATCATATTTAAGCATTTAAAATCATAAATCCATTTGTTTCCAAACATTGGTTCATACTATTTTATATATATCCATTTTACATATGCATTCATTTAGGCATTATCATATAAACATTTGTACTTTACATTTTGTTTATCCATATTACATTCATCTAAAAAAAACATCTAGATGCATATCCATACATAACATCATTCATTCCAGCATTGCATTAAATTATCGCATAAATTATAATTGCATAGAAAACAACACCATCCTGTTCATAAATCATCATAAGCATACATCATCATCATAGCATTACATACATAAAGCATTACATCAAAAATCAATCAAATCATAAATATATAAACCTGCATTCATGTCAGTATCCCACATCATAAATCATCATAAAAACATGCATACAAGAAACATCTCATCAAATGCATACATGTACACATATCCATCTAAGCAATAACTCATCATCCTGCATAAACATCCATACATATCAACTGCATATCGTCAAAATATGGGATCTCCTCATATATATCATCTCATATATCAGAGTACAATGAAGTCTACAAAATTGGCTACCAAGAGCCATCCAAGATACAGTCCAAAAAATAAAACAATGATACAATACATATATGCAAAAATGCTCTCTCAAATGCCACTCTGGCCAGATGTTGTCCCACCACCTGCTCCCCCACTGGTGCCCGCACCACCTGATCCATCTCTCCGTGGAGGCCTCATCGAACCACCACTCCCTCCTGCATCCCCTGATCTATCCCTCCGTAAAGGACCCATCACACTCCCACTGCTCTGCATCGTCTGCGATCGCTCTGATCTAGCCTGCCACATCTGAGAATAGCTAAGAGCTCGCTGACTAACTGGCACCACCTGCTCATATAAACCCCGCCAGTAGTCTATCTCCGCCTGTGCTCGTCGCATCTCCCTCATCACCTCCCCCGTAGGCCCCTGTGCTCCTACTCCAACCCGCACTATCTCCTGCAGCTCTGCCAATCTCCCCACTGCTAACGAACCCCTCTCCCGGTACACCACCTCATGGAGCTCCTGGTACAGGTGCGTCAGCACGCACGGCCCCCACGCAAATCGGGTCCCCTTGGTCATCATCATCTCGATAACCTGTCCCCACCCCACGGCTAGACCATGCGAGCGCCTATCTGGACAAAGAAGTCCTCCCACAATACTTGATAAAACTGCTGGAAGAGGCTCATATAACGCCGCTATCTCCTCCCAGGCAATGGAGTCATCATCAATGAAAATGTCCTCATCAAAAATCCTCTGCATTGCAAGAGTCCCCCAAGATCTGTCATATGTGACTAGCTCCCCCCGAATCGGAATCCGCAGGATGCGCCACACATCCTCTAGGGTCACTATCATCTCCCCCTGTGCCAGATGGAAGGTGCACGTCTCGTTGTGCCACCACTCTGCTAATGTTGTGATCAATCCATGATTCATATGAATCACGAGCATGTGCATCACCTCATATAGTCTTGTCGCCGCAATGCAATCAATCTCCGCCTTTGTCAATCGATCCCGCAACCCCTGTGTCGCGGGATGTCGCTCGCGTAACTGCAACACGCCTAGCTCCTCCTGCACATGGACATTCACCAATCCTCATCAGTTGTTTTGTTTTCAAAAAATTTCAATTTTAAACCTAGACTACCAACCGATACTTCGATCAAGTATCTTCAGGTCTCAACAGGTAAGCAATCATGGCCACCTAGACTTCAACAGACATTTATCCTAACAAATGACCTAAGTCTCATCAGGCTGCTATGGTTCAAAACAACTCCCACTTCACATCGCCATCCATCCATCATTGGCATCGGGAGATTTTCTTCATCCACACTAGGGCATCTTTTTATCCTAAAGCAAAAGCGCTAGTATCCCAACAATAGCGCTACAAACCTAACAAAAGTGTTCAATTAGCTATCCAAAAGTGCTCAAACTATAAATGCGCTAAAACAACTACACAGTAGCGCTAATAAAGTTCAATAGCGCTCAAACATGCCCTCAATAGCGCTTATTCATCAACAACACTTAAACTTGCATACAATAGCGCTACAAAAAAATAAAAGCGCTCAAACAATGGGGCAATAGCGCCATTGCGGCGCAGTAGCGCTAGTTCATGGAGCAAAAACACCAAAACCGTAGTTCCAGCGCTCTTGCTTCGACCCAACTTGGACTCAGCTAAAAACGTATCAAAAATGCATAAAAATTAAAATTTTGAATTTGCGTACCACTGGTCCGTAGTCGTCTGGGCGATGGAACCATCGAACTTGCTCAAATCTATGCTCTGCAATCAGTATCGACATCCTGACTGCTGCTGGCTCCTTCAAAAGGTCACTATCAGAGCTCTAGTTTCACACTGGTCGCAGTCACAAATGATCATGTTTTCACCCCATTTATACCCTTCGTTGTCACCGTAACTTCCCCCCGCTCACCACCGTGGTCCTCGTGAACTTCCCGAGCCCCCCCATTTCTCCATTTTTCCCTCGTTTTCTTCTATTTTTCACCCGTATGGCTAACTTCTTCTCTTCTAATACCCTACCAATTTTCATTCTTTTTCGAGAGATCGTCCGATTTTTCAAAAAAATTTGGCCCATCTCTCGAGGGGGCATACCACCCATTAAATTTACATTTTATGGGACATTTCTTCACACCAGTTTTTCTTTTTTTGAAACGACGCGATAAACCGCACCGTCTCAAAGAAGGGCAAATGTAGTCACACAAATCTGTCCAACTTAATTAAATAAATATTCTCTATTTATTTGATTAAAAATCCATTAGCCATCAGTTAATTAAATCAATATTTAATTAATTCATCTCCAAACGTTCTTCTATTAATTAAATAAATTATTCAATTTATTTTAATTCATTCATTAAATCAAATTCACAATCAATTAAATAAATAAAATCTATTTATTTAATAAAATCCCCTTTTCCTCTTTTAAATAAATTAAATAAAACATTTATTTAAATCATTATCCCCCCCCACTTGCATTTTCCTACAAATGCAACTTGCCCTCATTTATTGAAATAAACTAATTTTATTTTAATAAAATCCTATTTTCCCTCACCCACCAAATCCACTTGCAAAATCTAATCCCCTTCTAGATTCTTCTAACCCCTTCTTAATTAGCCTAATCCATCCCCTAATTATTGTCACATTCCTAAGAAAAATGGAGTCACTTCTCAAAGACTCCAAAGTCTTTGAAAAGCATTTAATGCTTTGTGTGTTCAACAAATTAACCCTCAAAGTCTTCCAAGACCACTAATGGCTCTTACATGACCATTTATGGCTCTTACATAACCATTTATGGTTATTTCAAACTTGTCCCCCCAAAAATTTATTGTTTTGACCATATTCATCCATTTCACATTTGCACAAGAATTTATCCATTGGATAAAAGCTTTATTCTTTGAATAAAGAGTTTATTCATTCAACCAACCTTGACATTAACTCCCAAAGTCATATCAGACATTTAATGTTTATTCTCTCTCCTCTCAATCTATCTCACATTGACACTTGTCATCCTGGGATTGGGTTGAAAGCCCTCACATGGATTTGAAATCATTTAATCTTGACCCTTATTGAGATTGCTCAATCTCAACCATCCATTGCTCCATTTTTCCTATAAATAGAGCCCATTTCTTCATAATTCAGATCCTAAAAACTTGTATGCATTTAAGCTATAGGCATTTTAAGAGAGCATTTTACCATAATTAACTAATATCTTGTCATTCTGGATAAAATCAATCATTTTAATATCAATAGTATAGTATTAGCTTTTTATGCATATTTAGAGCAAATATTTCAATCTCAATCCTCCATAAGCATCCATAGTGCAAAAAGCTGTTGAGAGCTACACTATTTTGGAACTTGGAGAGGAGAGGAACAAGGGAGAAGGAACTAAGAGCATGCTAAGAGGCATTTGGAGATGTCTCATTATCTTTGTTTCATTAGTTAGATATATTAGCATGATTTTAGTGTCTCTTTTGATATGCCTGTTTAGATTAGTTTTTGATTGAATAACACTAACAATGTTCTTGTGTGTCTTGTGTTGTTTGTCATTTGCTAACCTTGTCCACTTTGCAGGGCATCACACACACACACACACACACACACACACACATATATATATATATACATGTGTATATCGTAGACATCCATTTTTCTCCACTTAATTAAATGAATTTTCAGAATTTTTTTTATTATTTAACCATTGTTCAACTATTAATTAAATAAATATTTAAATTAATTTATCCTAACTATGTTTTTCTATTAATTAAATAAATTATTTAATTTATTTGATTTAATTCACTTAACCATATTTTGACAATTAATTAAATAAATAAAGCATATTTATTTAATTAACCCTCCTCCCACATTTAAATAAATTAACATTTATTTAAATCCCAGCTCTCACATTTATTTAAATTCTTAAATCCGTCACCCACTTGCATCTTCTAGAAAATGCAAGTTGCAACTTAAACTTCCTTCTAATCATGTCTAAACCCCAATTATTAGCCTAATTAGCCTTTAATGGTTTGCACATTCCTAAACCAAAGGTTAACCCAAAACCCATCAGCTCAAACCTGTAATGCTTCCTGTAAATTTTTCAAGCCTTTAATGGCTTCCTTTAAAGTCTTCCAGCCTTTGATGGCTTCTTTCTTGAGTCTCCAAGCCTTTAATGGCCTCCTTTAAATTTTTCAAGTCTTTAATGGTTTCCTTCTAGAGTCTTCTTAAGCCTTTAATGGCTTCTTTCAAATTCCTCTCTTAAGCCTTTAATGGCTTCCTTCGAGTCTTCAAGAATTTAATGTTTTACCCCCCTCTCCTCTCAAGTCTTCCCTTGTTGACACTTGTCAACATGTAAATGGATTAAAAAAGAGCACATCGATTAAGGATCAACACTTCCTCAAGAAATCCTAACCCTTCCTCAATCAATTCGATCTCAACCCTTCATTTATCCATTTTCCCTATAAATAGAGCTCATTCCTTCATTATTAGAGGACACAAGAGTTATCCATGCATTATTTTTTATTATGATAAAAGTAGGTTTTGAAGGGGCCCCGAAACCCTTTACAAAAGATCCTTAAGAGAAAAGAGCATTAAGAAACAAGAAGGAACAAATAGCTAAAAAACCAGCATAGATACTAGCAAAATCTAGCAAAAAAGCCCCATAGAACCAACAATGACCAGCGAAAATAGACAAAACACAAAAAAGGAACTACTTAATTTTTTCCAGGGTATTAGCCAAATTTCCGCTAATCCCATACAATTCTTTAATATTATCCCTAAGTTTAGGGATTTCCTTAGAAGAGGCCACAACAGCTTTCTTCATGCTCGCCCTTGTTCTCTTTGCCACTCCACCAGGAGCACTTTCCGCAGTCCCAGTCTCAATGGCATCTTCATCAATATCAAGGTCCGCGATGGGTTTGGGAGTGTTGGAGCTTTCAAGGACCTTAGAGATTTCCTCTAAGTTCTTAGTAATAGCTATCAAGATATCCAGAATCATAACCAACAGGTTTTTCATAGCAATTTTACCTTCCTCCAGATTATCAATCTGAGCTTCCATCTTCTTAGCTTTTTGCTCCATTTCCTGCTTCCATTGCTTCTGGTCCCTTTCATCTTTCTTCCTTTTCTCTTCCAACTACTTCCCATTTTTTTCCAGATTCTTAATAGCTTCATAAGTCCACCTGTCAAAACCCAATCTAGCCTCAGAAAGGTTTTTGAGATTATCCAGAAATAACCCTTCTCCAGCATACTCCTTATCCTTGCTTGGATTCTCCTTGTCCATTTCCTGCTCAAATTCCTTATTCTTCTCCTTCTCAATATCCATTTATTTTTCCTCATTAATCTTATCATCCTTCTCCTCCATTGGTTGGCTATTGTCATTGCCTAAACTAACACTGTGGGTAGGACTATCTTGGTTGGACACATCCTCAGCTTCTCCTTCCTCTTCCCCCACATCCTCTTCTTTCCAACTTTCCTCCCCTCCAGACTCATTTGTTTCCATCTCACTACCATCTTTTCTAGTATCCTCTGAATCATTCTTGTCCTCTTGAATTTTCATCCCAGTAGCACTTTTGCTCTTTTTGCTCTGAGTCGACTCTTCCTTGCTGGGCCCGCCTTCCTCCACCTTTCTCTTACCTTTCCTTGGAGACGCAGGCAATCTCTTATTTTATTGGATAGCAAGGATTTTGTAGTGCTCATAGATGAGAAAAATGAGGCCACAATGAAGTACCCGAGTCGAAGGATTCTTGTTGTGCTTATTAAGAGACCTCGACAGAGACCAGAAGAGGTAGTAGGGTAGTGAAATCTTTTTCTCATGCCTGAAATGATTTAACAACACAAAATGGTATGTGTGGGCCCTAGTGAAATGACCAGGCTCCACTGTAATGTATTCCATGATAGCATTCAACACATAGCCCCAAATTTTCTTAATGTTGGAAGCATCATAATATCCCCCCATAGCTTTACCAATTTTTGCCCTCTCCTTCTCTTTGCATGGAAAAAGCTTAACCACATTATTAGAAACTTTCAAATCTCTAAAAAAATTAAGACCTAAGTGGGGCATACCTGTTACTATCGCTATGAGGTCCGCATCCAACTTAAACCTCACACCATGAATTTTGAATGACCCATTAATCCAGTTTTTAGTGATTTTGGTGACTGCAAGATTAACCCTACCTTTATCATAATCGACCATCTTCTTCATGAAATTCGTCATAAACCCTTTTTCCATCTTAGTCCATACCTTTGGTATTTCCTTCCATCTAGAAATTTTATCTAATTCCTCTCTCCTTAGATCCCCTCTCATTTCCAAGTTCAAAATACCAACTTTGTTCTTCTGCAATTTCGGAGCATCCATCCAATTGCCTCTCAAAATTTTGAAAATGTTAACCCACAAAGTGTGCGGAGGATTAATATCTTTGATTAAGATTCTGCCACTTTGCCAAGTAATCATAACCTTTCTATAAATATGTAGATTACTCATTACAAATTTCATAATTGATTGTGTGATCCATCTTTCCCCATGAATCTGTCCTTTCTTAGAAGATCTTTAATATTAAAATTAATATTACCTTCCCTGTACCAAATACTTTGAGCTTCGGAATTAATGCCTAGGTTTGCCAAGCCATCGGCAACCAATTTTTTTTCTCTAAAGACATGTTCAATTATAATAACTTTAAAGCTAGCAATAATTTCTCTATCTTTAAAAATGATATTTTCTATAGACCACGATGGTTCAGTTTCACCCTTCAGGCACTTGATAATGTTTAGAGAGTCTCCCTTTGGCCATAAGTTATCATGATTTATATTTTTAGCAATAATCAAAGTATTCAAAGCTACAGAGGCTTCTGCATAATGACTAGTTTGATTACCCAGAGGGCCAACAACTGCCACAAGGCAACTTCCAGCAAAATTCCTGACAATGCCCCCATAACTAGCTTTACCCGGATTCCCCGCAGATGCCCCATCAAAGTTGGCCTTAATCCATGCTTGAGATGGAAAGAACCACACAAGACCATCCCTACCCTTATCCTTACTTGATTTGATATTATAAAAGTTCCATCTATCATTAAAGTCTTCTTTAGCAGCTAACCCATGATCAGTTCCATTTAAACATTCAAATATTCCTCTATAGATTTTATCCACCACAACTTCAGGGTTAGCACTTTTATCCCTAAAAATCCTATTGTTACGCTCCTTCCAGATATTCCAAATAACATTAGGGAGAGTAAGTTTCCATAGATCAACATTCTTAGAGCTGGAATTAGGACAATAACATTGCTACCAGAACTCCCCCAGAGAGTTCGGGAAAACCCAGCTTAGCTTCCACCTACTAAAAATAATTTTCCAAATTTCAAGGTTGAAAGTGCACTGGTAGAGGATGTGACAAGAAGAATCCTCTTCCCTGCAACAAAGAGAACACCTGTTAGGAAAAACAAATCCACGGTTTTGGAGGTTATCAAGAGTCAACACCTTATTTTGGATAAAAATCCAAAAGAAGATATTAACTTTAGGTATTAACTTCTTTATCCACACTTTAGCCCAAATAGGAATCTCTTCCAGAACTTTGTTGTGGATAGCCACTACCGAAGACATAGAGTAATTTCCATCCGAAGTCTCCCTCCAAATCAAACTATCCTCTTTATTGTCCCTCAAAATTTTAGAAGAAAGCAGAGTCTCAAGAAACTTTAATCCCGGACATTGTTGGCTGAACTCAGTCCATTTCCCATTTCTCCAATAGTCTCTAATAGAACCACCATACCTATTTTTGAACCAATATTTTCATTTCTTAAGGATTGGAATATCCTCCAAAGGTTTATCCAATAGCCATCTGTCTTCCCAAAATGATAATTCTTCCATTCCCCAATTTCCAAATTCTTCCAACAACAGCCCAACTTTTAGTCGTTTGAACTGCATTCCAAATTGCAAATCCTTCAACAGAAAAAGAGTTATCCAGAAATTCTTCCTCAGAAGGTTGCATATAAAGATATTTCTTTTTTCCAGATAAATTCGATTCTCTTTCCTCCCCTTTCATTCTCTAGATTTTTTTAGCTAACAAGGCATTATTCATAGAAATAATATTCCTTAAACCCAGCCCCCTAGAAGCCTTAGGAGAACAAATTTTGTTCAAAGCAATAAGGGGAATTCTATTATTGTCTTCCACTCCTGACCAAAGAAACTTTTTTTGGATTCTTTCAATTGCCTCCGCAAACTTTCTAGGGATTTTAAACAGACTAAGGGCATAAATAGGCAAATTTTGAAGAGTAGCTTTAAGCAGCGTAACCTTGCCCGCTTGACTAAGGATAGCTCCTTTCCAACTAGCCAATTTACAGTTGAATCTATCAACCAACTTCATCCAGAAATTCTCCGAAGGCTTAATACAAAGAGGAAGTCCCAAATAAGTAGAGGGAAACTCAGCAATTTTACTTCCAAGGATTCTTTCTGATGTCATGGAAATGGGGACAAGGCAAAAACAAAGTTCAATGTTAATAAGTTAGTTTCAACCATAAAACCAAAACAAAGAACTAAAAACCATTCCAAACATATCAAAAGAGATTTCAAAAAGCATGAAAGAAGTTTAACAAAACAAAATAAAGGAGAAGAGCCTCCCTAAGATGCTTCCATGATGCCTTTTTGATGCTTATCCCTTGTTCCTCCCCTCTCCAAGCCCCAAATGAGTGTAGCTCTCAGCTTTAAGAACTAGCCATGGATGCCATATGGAGATTCAAGATGGTTGAATATGATAAACAAATGCTATGCAAGTGTAGATAGTGATGCTATGAAAAAGCTCTATGCTAATACCAGTATAGCAACAATACTCTAATGCTTCCTTCTTTGCTTGAGGAGAAGGGTTCTATTTATAGAAGAAATGGGGAAATGAAAGGTTAAGATTGGGCAATCTTAACAAGGGTTAGGATTGAAAGATATTCAATCCATGTGAGACTTTCAACCCAATCCCATGTTGACAAGTGTCACCATGAGGAGGCTTGAGAGGAGAGATAAGGAACATTAAATGCTTGAAGGGACATGATGGTTACCCTAGGGGGTTGGGTTAGGGTTAGGTTAATGGATATTCCTTTTATCCAAGGGATAAATGAATGTGCAAGGGTTAAATGGTTACCTAGTCAAAGAAATAAATGATTTGAAAAGACCCATGAGTCAAAAGGATGGTTAAGTTAGAGGAAAGTCTCCAACCAAAGGTAAAAGGTGAGTTAACTATAAATGGTATTGTAAGAGTCTTTAATGGTTTGGAAGACTTTAGAGGTTAACCTTTTGAAGACATAAAGCCTTTAATGGTTAGTGAAGACTTTGGAGGTTTTTGAGAAGTGACTTCCTTTTATTTAGGAATGTGACAATGATTAGGATAGGATTAGGCTAATTAGAAGGAGTTAGAAGAATCTAGAAAGGATTTAGGCATGCAAGTGGATTTTGTAGGAGAATGCAAGTGGGAGGAATTTTGGGATTTTCAATTAAAATAAAATCATTTATTTCAATTAAATGGTGTAATTTGCATTTGGATAGACATTTAAATAAATATTAATTTATTTAAATGTGAATATTAAATCTTGATTTATTTACATGAGAAAAAGGAAGATAAAACATTTAAATGCTTGAAGACTTTGAGGGAAACCATTAAAGGCTTGAGAAGACTCTAGAAGGAAGCCATTAAGTTTGAAGACTTTAAGGGAAACCATTAAAGGCTTGAGAAGACTCTAGAAGGAAGCCATTGGGTTTGAAGACTTTAAAGGAAACCATTAAAGGTTTCAAGTGGGTGAGGATAAATAGGATTTTAAATAAATAATTTATTTATTTCAAATAGTTGTGCAACTTGCATTTGTAGGAAAATACAAGTGGGTGGAGGATAAAGGTGATTTAAATAAATGTTAATTTATTTAAATGTGAGAGATGGGATTTTGGGGGATTTAAATAAATATTAATTTATTTAAATGTGAGAGAAGAATTGATTAAACAAATATGATTTATTTATTTAATTAATGGTTTGAATTTGGTTAAGTGAATTAAATCAGATAAATTGAATAATTTATTTAATTAATAGAAGAAGAAGGCTAAAGTAAATTAGTTAAATATTAATTTAATTAATTATTGATTGATGGTTAAATAATCAAATAAATAATAAATATTCATTTAATTAAGTGGACAGATTTATGTGTCTACATTTGCCCCTCTTTGAGACGGTACAATTTTATCGCGTCGTTTCAAAGAAAGAAAAATAGGTGTGAAGAAATATACCCCATAAATGTTAATTTAGTGGGTGGTATGCCCCCTCGAGAGATGGGCCGAATTTTTTTGAAAAATCAGGCAATCTCGCGAAAAAGAATGAGAAGTGGAGGGGAGGTAGAATAGAAGAAATTAGCAATAACAGTGAAAGAATGGAAGAAAACAAAGTGAATACGGAGAAATGGCAAGCTAGTGAGTACCTGTAGGTTATGCAGGAGATACGGTACAAATGTGGTGTTGTGCTTTTGATTGATGCGATATAATTGATCAAAATGGTTGGACGATCTGGTGCAATTGGTTAAATTGCCTCAGTCAAGTCAAAGCGTTACAGTTGATGTTAGTTGTTCGCTTGGATAGGATAAAGTCCGAGTAAGTGAATCAAAGTGATCTGTTGTGACTTAGACAATTGATGTAATTACCCAATGAAGTCAAGGTATAGGAAGCAAAATACTCGTTGAGACTTAGAAAATTGATGTAATTGTCCGTTGGATTGTATTTGATTGGTTGATCAATTGATAGTGTGTGCGTGTGATGGATGGTTGTGGTGAATCATAGCAGCCCCGTTGAGACTAGGTCATTATGATAAATGTTTGATGTAGTTTAGGATTACCATGATCGATTACCTATTGAGACCTGAAGATACTTGATCAAAGTATCTATTGATAGTCTAGGTGTGTGTGAGTCGATGTACCTGTGTAGACAGAGTAACTGACTTGATTATAGGATGACTTAGGATGGGAAACACAGTCCCTCCTTTTAGAGATTGATGGTGATGAGCGTGGCTTGATTGGGTTGATGGGATACAATGAAGGGATTTATGATGATGATCGAGATAGGGAGGGTGAGGGGGGGATTCAATGTTAGATAGAAGATATGGATGACCTAGGACTCATTCCTATGGAAGAAGATCGAAAAAAAACTAAAGTATGCATTGTCATTACTATGTATGCATGATATGCATCTATTATGAATGTATGGATGGATGGAATGCAACAGAATGCAATATATACAGATGAGATGAAATGACGATCCATAGTGCTTTATTTTTCATCATTGAGCATGGTAGTATCAATCTTGGATGAGGCAGTAGGAACCAAGTTTGGAGCATTGTACCTGCAAGCAAGCAGCATAAATAAATAAACAATATGGACCCTCCATAATGGTTCATGCTCATATGGTCGAGGTATACGCTGTAGTCAGCAAGCTGTAGTGATCCATGACTATATTTTGCATAAGATCACGTAAGTTAGTGAACTTCCCACGTAGACACCATTAGTACATGCCCCAGAACTTCATTGGAATAATTCGCAGAAGACATACAAACAATGCTTAGGAACCATCCCGACCACTCTAATCACTTGTGGATATCCCGAAGTAGCATAGGAACCTAATATAAATGAATAAATAACCTACAAACCAACCACGTACTTGATAGCTTAAAGAAAATTTTCTTGTCAAAGAAAATGTGATCTTGTCTTGGTTTTGGTAAGGAAGGATGCATCCTTGTTTAGACAGTTTGCGTGTTTGATGTTGTTTGTTTGGTTGATGTGATAAGTGGTCATCGTTTGAGTATTTCACAATGTTTGTTTGGTATCTACTTGGATTCGTATGTACAAAGCGTTGCCATGTTTTTAATTGATTTTTTATGTTTTCTAATGTTTTTGGATTTTGATTGGTTTCTAGTGTTTTTGGTATTTTGTGAGACAGTTTTGAATGTTTTTGGTATTTTGTGAGACATTTTTTTAATGTTTTTGGTATTTTGTGAGACAGTTTTGAATGTTTTTGGTATTTTGTTAGACAGTTTTGAATGTTTTACTCAATGAATCACAAGTAATGCAGAATCCACTTCCGTCGAATAGGTTAAGGGCATTGCCCCCAGTTTAGACATGACTATGAAAAAGCGGGATGCAAGACACATGAAGTACTATCCTTGATTGCAGATCAATAACAAGCCATGGTTTGGACGGATGGGTGAGTGGATGTAATGAGTGTGATCGCAACAAGTCGGAAAGACAATGGAGCCATAGCCTTTACGAGTAGCGCATGTTTGTCAGGTTTTCACCATCGTACTTACCCAAGGTGCCACTGAAGTGGTTGTTCACCATTTGGATGCATGATTATTCTTTACTATTTTAATTTTTTTGTTTTTTTCAGGATATTTATCTGAATATTTTTTGATGTTTTTCTGGTATGTATGGGAGTCTGATGCTCTGTATAGTTTTATGTATAAAACCGTTTGAGTTGCATGTTGTTGATTGGATTGCTAGCGGTTCTCCTTCTGAAGTAGCCAACTGATATGCCTCAGACCCAAATACAGCAGTGATAACATATGGACCCAGCCAGTTTGATTCAAACTTTCTCTGATGTTCTCTGTTGAGTTGGTTACGAGGATTCTCTTGAAGAACAAGATCACCTACCTCAAATGTACGAGGTCTAACTCTATGATTATAGCTTTTTCTCATTCGCTGCTGATAGGCTTTGAGGTGGTTATATGCAGCTTGTCATTTCTCATCAAGTAGTTCCAAGTCTTGAAGACATGATACTCTGTATGCTTCATCATCTATGAGATTATGCAAGGAAATCCGTAGAGATGGTATCTCAACCTCAATAGGTAAGATAGTTTATGTGCCATAGACCAGTGAGTAGGGAGTTGCGCCTATAGGGGTTCGAATGCTAGTTCGATACGCCCATAATGTTGGATTCAATTGAACGTGCCAATCACGATCGGCATCATTGACTGTCTTCTTGAGGATTCTCAATATGTTTTTGTTTGATGCTTCGGCCTAACCATTGCCTTGTGGCTAATAGGGAGTGGAAAAGCGGTGTTAAATGTGAAACTTCTCACAAAGTTCATGGACATCCTGATTTTTTAAAGGAAGCCAGTTATATGTGATGATGGACATGGGTACACCATATTGGCAGAAGATGTAATTAAGGATGAATGAGGCGATCTGCTTGCCGATGACTTGGGTAAGTGGAACAACTTTAATCCACTGTGTGTAGTATTCGGTGGCGGTAATAATGAATTTGTTGTCGTTGGATGAAGATGGATGAATTTTACACACAAGGTCAAGTCCCCATTGACAAAAGGACCATGGTGTTGTGATTGGTTGCAATTCCTGTGCTGGTGCATGTATCAGGTCTCCATGAATTTGGCATTTCTTGCATTTTTTGACAAAATAATAGGAGTCTTTTTCCATGGATGGCCAATAGTATCCAGCGTGTATGATCTTCTTTGCTAGGGATGGGCCACTTGCATGAGTTCCACAAATTCCTTCATGTACCTCTTCCAAGGCCTTTGTTATCTCAACTTGTTCCAGACATCGAAGGAGAGTACCATCAAGACTGTGTCGGTATAGGGTTTCAACAATAATGGTATATCGAGCGGTTTGGCGAATGAAATTTTTACGTTGGTTATTCGTTTGGTTAGGAGGAAGTGTGTGATCGCGTAGATAGGTGTAGAACTCACCATACCATGGGGATTCAGAACCGATAAGGTGACATATCATCTTGGATTCGGGGATATCATAAGCGAGAATCCAAAGCTGTTCGACCAAGAACTCGTAGCGTGTTGAATTTTGTGGAAGATCTAGGAGAGATGCAATGGTAGCCATAGCGTCAGCAGCTCGATTCTGATCTTTGGGTATCTTCTCAAAGGTGATAGTAGTAAATGATGCTTTTAAATTGTCCACCATTTGCTTGTATGGCATGAGTTTATCATCCTTGGTCTAATATTTATCGGTTACTTATCGGATGACCAGTTGGGAGTCACTATATATCTGTAGCTCTTTCAATTTCCATTGTATGGCTAGTCTGAGTCCTGTGATCAAGGCCTCATATTCTATTATGTTGTTTGTACATGGAAAAGTTAGCCTATAAGACTTCGGGATGTTGTTTCCTTGAGGTGTGATGAACAAAATGCCTGCCCCGGAGCCATGCTTAGATAAACCATCAAAGTATAGTTTCCATGGTTGTGTTGTTGTGATCATGAATATCTCTTCATCTGGAAAATTGGAAATGAGAGGATGATCGCCTATGAGTGGTGTATCGGCCAACTGATCTGCAATTACTTGACCCTTGATAGCCTTACGATCCACATACTTGATGTCAAATTCACTTAGAATCATCACCCATTCGGCTAAGAGGCCAGTCAATGCTGCTTTGTTGAGTAAGTACTTTAGTGGATCAATCTTTGCAATGAGTTGTATCTTATGTGTTAACAGATATTGCCTCAGTTTAGTAGCTGCCAAGATTACTGCTAGGCAAGCTCACTCAATAGGTGTGTAATTGAGTTCATAGCCAACCAGTGTGTGAGAGATATAGTAGATAGCACACTCTTTCCCTTCTGCATTATGTTGTGCCAGTAGTACTCCCAATGCTGTACTTGTTGTTGAAATATAGAGAAATAGAGGTCTGCTCGGATCTAGTGGGATCAACAATGGTGTATTCATGAGATAGTCTTTAAGCATCTGGAATGCTTGCTGGCATCTGGTATCCCATTGAGAGCGGATGTTCTTGTGTAATAAGTGTGTAAATGGGTGACACTTATCCGCTAGTTGTGCAATGAATCTTCAGATGGATTGTAGTCGTCCTTGTAATGTCCTTAGCTGACTGATGTTCCATGGAGGTGGCATGTCCATGATTGCTTTGACTTTTGTTGGGTCGATCTCAATGCCTTTGCTTGAGACAATGTATCCTAGAAGCTTCCTTGAGGTTACTCCAAAGACACATTTCTTTGGGTTGAGTCGAACATGATATTGTTCCAATCTATCAAAGATTTTATCTAATATTTCCAGATGACCTTCTCTTGTTAGTGATTTTTCCAATAAGTCATCAACATAATCTTCCATTATGGTATGCATCATGTCATGGAAGATGGTGGTCATTTCTCTTTGATAGGTCGCTCCTGCATTCTTTAGACCAAAAGGCATTAGTTCACGTCGGGTTACATGAGAATAATGCTTTTATCCAATGGATAAACTCTTGTGCAAGAGTTAGTGAGGATAACCATAGTCAAAGCAATAAATGTTTGAGAAGACACATGGGTTACATGAGGGTTGAGTTAGGGGTCAAAGTCCCTAACCATGGGTGCAAGTGGATTTAACCACTAATGGTCATGTAAGAGCCATAAGTGGTTTGGAAGACTTTAGAGGTTAAATTGTTGAACACACAAAGCATTTAATGCTTTTCAAAGACTTTGAAGTCTTTGAGAAGTGACTCCAAGTTGCTTAGGAATGTGACAATATTTAGGGGATGGACTAGGCTAATTAGGAAGGCGTTTAGAAGAATCTAGAAGGGGTTTAGGATTTGCAAGTGGGTGAGGGAAAATAGGATTTTTATTGAAATAAAATTTATTTATTTCAACAAATAGGTGAAAGTTGCATTTTTAGGAGAATGCAAGTGGGGGGGGATTTAATGATTTAAATAAATGTCTTATTTAATTTATTTAAAAGAAGAAAGGGAATTAAATTAAATAAATAGGATTTATTCATTTAATTGATTGTGAATTTGGTTTAATGAATTAATTAAAATAAATTCAATAATTTATTTAATTAATAGGAGAATGTTTGAAGATGAATTAATTAAATATTAATTTAATTAACCGATGGCTAGTGGATTTTTAATCAAATAAATAGCAAATATTCATTTAATTAAAATGGACAGATTTATGTAACTACATTTGCTCCTCTTTGAGACAGTGTGGTTTATCGCGTTGTTTCAAAGAAAGAAAAATAGGTGTGAAGAAATATGCCCCATAAAATGTTAATTTAATGGGTGGCATGCCCTGTCGAGAGATGGGGCAAAAATTTCAAAAAATCGGGCGATCTCTCGAAAAAGAATAAAAATTGGCGGGGGTAGAAGAGAAGAATTTAGCAATACTAGTGAAAAAATAGAAGAAATCAAAGATAAAATGGAGAAATGGGAGGCTTGGGAAGTTCATGGGGACCACGGCGGTGAGCGGGGGAAAATTAGGGTTACGGCGAAGGGTATATATAGGGGAAATGGGTGAAAATAGACTCATTTGCATTCACATCTATAGTCAAATTTGAGCTCTGATAGTGACCTTTGGGAAGAGCAAGCAGTAGTCAGGATGTCGGTTCCCATAGAAGATCACCAATTAGAGCGAGTCCGTCGATTCCAGCGGCCAAACGACTACAGACTAGCAGTATGTGAATTTGAATTTTTTGAATTTCATGCATTTTTTATAGGTTTTTGGCCTGGTCCAAGTTGAGTCAACACAATAGCGCTAAAACTATGTTTTGGCACTATTGTCAACTAATTTAGGGCTTTTGTGTCGCTATGGCATTGTTGTATAGTCGATTTAGTGTGTTTGTCAAGGGTAGCGCTATTGTATAGTTGTTTTAGCATTTTTGGGTCTTTAGCGCTATTGTGGAGTTGATTGAACGCTTTTGATGCGAGGTGACGCTATTGTATAGTCGATGTAGCGCTATTGTTGGTTTAGCGCTATTGGATAGTTGATTTAAAGCTTTTGTGAGCATATTAGCGTTGTTGTGTGCAGAATAGTGCTTTTGGTAGGAAGGTTGGTACCCCAGTGTGTTTGAAAAAAAATCTTCTGATGCCAATGATGGATGGATGGAGATGTGAGTTGAGAGTTGTTTTGAACCATAGCAGCCCTGATGAGACTTAAGTCATTAGGATAAATGTTTGTTGTAGTCTAGGTGTGCCATGATTGCTTACCTGTTGAGACCCGAAGATACTTGATCAAAGTATCTATTGATAGTCTAAGTTTAAACTTAAGAAAGTTTGAAACAAAACAACTGATGATGATGGTTGATGCATGTGTGTAGGAGTTTTTTTCCATGGACGGCCAATAGTATCCAGCGCGTATGATCTTCTTTGCTAGGGACGGGCCGCTTGCGTGAGTTCCACAAATTCCTTCATGTACCTCTTCCAAGGCCTTTGTTATCTCATCCTGTTCTAGACATCGAAGGAGAGTACCATCAAGACTGCGTCAGTATAGGGTTTCAACAATAATGATATATCGAGCGGTTTGGCAAATGAAGGTTTTACGTTGGTTATTCAATTGGTTAGGAGGAAGTGTGTGATCATGTAGATAGGTGTAGAACTCACCATACCATGGGGATTCAGAACCGATAAGGTGACATATCATCTTGGATTCAGGGATATCATAAGCGGGAATCCAAAGTTGTTCGACCAAGAACTCGTAGCATGTTGAATTATGTGGAAGATCTAGGAGAGATACAATGGTAGTCATAGCGTCAGCAACTCGATTCTGATCTCTAAGTATCTTCTCAAAGGTGATAGTAGTGAATTATGCCTTTAAATTGTCCACCATTTGTTTGTACAACATGAGTTTGTCATCCTTGGTCTGATATTCATCTATTACTTGTCGGATGACCAATTGGGAGTCGCCATATATCTGTAACTCTTTCAATTTCCATTGTATGGCTAGTCTGAGTCCTGTAATCAAGGCTTCATACTTAGCTATGTTGTTTGTGCATGGAAATGTGAGCCTGTAAGACTTCGAGATGATGTTTCCTTGAGGTGTGATAAACAAAATGCCTGCCCCCGAGCCATGCCTAGTGTATGAACCATCAAAGTATAGTTTCCATGGTTGTGTTGTTGTGATCATGAATATCTCTTCATCTGAAAAATTGGAAATGAGAGGATGATCGCCTATGAGTGGTGCATCGGCCAACTGATCTGCAATTACTTGACCTTTGATAGCCTTACGATCCACATACTCGATGTCAAATTCACTTAGAATCATCACCCATTTGGCTAAGCGGCCAGTCAATGCTGCTTTGTTGAGTAAGTACTTTAGTGGATCAATCTTTGCAATGAATTGTACTTTATGTGTTAATAGGTAGTGCCTTAGTTTAGTGATTGCCAAGATTACTGCTAGGCAAGCTCGTTCAATAGGGGTGTAATTGAGTTCATATCCAACCAGTGTGTGAGAGATGTAGTAAACAACACACTCTTTCCCTTTTGCACTATGTTGAGCCAGTAGAACTCCCAATGTCATATTTGTTGCTGAAATATAGAGCAGTAGAGGTCTACTTAGATCTGGTGGGATCAACAATGGTGTATTCATGAGATAGTCTTTAAGCATCTGGAATGTTTGTTGGCATCTGGTATCCCATTGAAAGCGGATGTTTTTGTGTAGCAGGTGTGTAAATGGGTGACACTTATCTGCCAGTTGTGCAATGAATCATCAGATGGATTGTATCCGCCCTTGTAATGTCCTTAGTTGACTAATGTTCCTTGGAGATGGCATGTCCATGATTGCTTTGACTTTTGTTGGGTCGAGCTCAATGCCTTTGCTTGAGACAATGTATCCTAGAAGCTTCCCCAAGGTTACTCCAAAGACACATTTCTTTGGGTTGAGTCAAACATGATATTGTTCCAGTCTATCAAATATTTTATCTATTATTTCTAGATGACCTTCTCTTGTTAGTGATTTTGCTAATAAGTCATCAATATAATGTTCCATTATGGTATGCATCATGTCATGGAAGATGGTGGTCAATTCTCTTTGATAGCTCGCTCCTACATTCTTTAGACCAAAAGGCATTACATTCCAGCAGTATGTTCCCTATGGACATGTGAAGGTCGTCTTATGTTGATCCTCTGGTGTGATCTTTATCTAGTTGTACCCTGAAAAGCCATCCATGAGTGAAAGCATGGCATGTCCTATTGTTAGGTCCACTATTATGTCAATGTTTGGTAGGGGAAGTCATCTTTAGGACATGCCTTGTTCAGATCTCTGAAGTTAGTACAAATACGAATGCCCCCATTTGGTTTGCCAACAGGTACAATATTGGATATCCAATCTGCATAATCAATTGGTCTAATAAAACCAACATCCAGGAGTTTCTTAAGTTCTGCTTTGACTAGTACTATGATTTGGGGATGCATCTTGCGAAGTTTCTACTTGACAGGCTTGGCTCCTTTTGCTACGGCGAGATGATGCATGACTAAATCAGGATCAAGTCCAGGCATATCTGCATATGACCATGCAAAGTTGATCTGACGCTTTTTTAAGAATTTGACAAACTTAGGTTGTTCCTCTGGAGTTAAAAGAGATGCCAGATGCATGTGGTGAGGAGTTTCAGGAGTCCCCACATTGTATTCTTTTGTTTCCTCGATGACAATTGTTGATCGTTCCCGCTGTGTACTAGAGGGGAGAATGTCAAACCTTTCATCCTCTGGTGCCTCAAAGAGGTTTTCACCATTAGATATGCTCTTTCTTTTTCTTTTTTTGGGATCAAACAGTGCCACAATGTGGTTTTCACTGGAAGATCCATGTTTTATTGTTATATTTTTGCTGTTGAAAGGTTTGACATCCACCCCGAAGTATGTTGCACTATTAAGTTCAATGGCGAATCCAGCTTTGTGATCCCCACTTGGTATTGTTACTACTTATCAAGTTGCCATTAGTTTTATGTTCAAAGTTATTCTATATACTCTAGTTGGTTATTTCTACCGAAATATTCAGTCGATATGCACAGTCTAGTCGGTTATAGAAGAAAGTAGTCTCAAAGCATAGTATGCACTGAGCTGTCTACCGAGCATCATTCCATGTCTACTAAGAAGCAAAGATGACACATCGAGTTGATATACACTGAGTGAAATGTGTTACCAGATTCATTGAACCTGGACATACATATGGAAACGTGTTACAAGATCAAGGAACATCTAACCATTATCACATTGGTAATTGCACTTAAAGATTGTGTATGATTTTGAGGTCATCTAACCAATGAAATATTTTGCATGGTTATTCATTCAATAAAACATATTTGTAAGATCGAAGCAATGAATGGATCACTGTCATAAGAGATCTATTTATACAACATGGATTAAGAACAGATATATACATGTAGCATGACAGAAAGGAAGATATAGAAATATATGAAGCAAGACATGTGAAATCACTAAGTGTTATGACTGTTACAGAGACATAGAGGTCACCGAGAAGGATTTCAGAGAATAGTCAAAGAATAGAGTAAATAGAAGGGTTTACCGAGTTACTATATGGGTTACCGAGGTATGCTATAAACAAGGTAATCTTATTCTGAGCACATAGAATCTGCTATAACATTCCAGATGTAAAGTTGCAGATATTTGCAAAGATTTTATTGTAATATTTTGAAGTTGTAAGAGAAACCTTTGATAGGGTAAAAGACTCTAATCAAATCTATAAATTGTAAAGCCTCTAACTAGGTGCAACATTTAGATTAAGTGTTGTAAAATCCTTTAGCAAGGTAGATCTAACAGATCTTGATACTCCTAACAGGGTAAGCTATCAGAAATAGCTAAACATGTAGCTCTAACCGAGCAACCTTTATTATTGCAATAGTGAAGTTGTGGGTGTCATCCCCACTGCAGTTTTTCTCTCTAACCAAGAGTTTCTGCGTAACCAAAATATATGTGTTATAGAGTGAATCATGTATGATTGTTATCTATTTGTTTTAGCTTTATATTATGTTACTGCACTATTCAGTTTATGCATAACAGTAAAGTTATTGTTGAAGAAAAGTTTTGAAGTACTGATTCACCCCTCCCCTCTCAGTACATTAGCTTTCCATATTGGGCCTAACAATTGGTATCAGAGCTTCAATCTTGGAAAAGGGTTTAACTGCCTAAAGAGAAAGATCTTATCAATGGAAGGCTATAAACAATCTCAAAGGATTGTGTATCTGCAAGAAGAGCTGGACCATGCTAATCAAGTGATTGCAGACATGCAAAGGCAAATGCAAAAATCTCTGAAAGTGAGAAGAAGATTATCTGATGATTTGCAGGACTCGCAAGAGTTAGTGGAACAAATTGAGACATCATCTGAGAACAGTATATCTGAAGAGACTGAAGAAATGATTGGAGTATTGAAAGAAAAGAGCAAAGCACTGGCTAATCAACTAAAAGCAATGAAAAGAGAACATGAACATTTCAGCACACAGATGACTGAAAATCTTGATGCATTGAGGACAACTGAGGATAAAGTAAGAGATCTAGAAAGAGAGAAACAACAACTTGAAGCCTTAGTATCTGATAAGAATAATGAAATCACAAGGATGACTAGAATTCAACAAAACCTGTCAGATCAACTGGGTTATGCACATCATGAAGCAAATCTAAAAGATAGTGAGAATCAAGCATTGAAACTTGAAGTATCAAGGTTGATCAATGAACTTAAAACAGAGATAAAATCCAAAGAAACACTAAAGAAGAGTTATGAAGCATCAAAGATGTTGGATGAGCAACTAAATACAAGAAGACCCAACAAAGATGCAGGACTCGGTTACAAAGGAAAAGACTCTACCGAGAAGGGAATTCATACTACCGAGAGAGGAGAATCATCAAAGCAAGCTAGAATCAAGAAGAACATCAAAAGAAAGAAGCCTATTTGCAACTACTGTGGAAATCAAGGTCACACTGCCAACATGTGCCAAATCAGAAAAGGTAAGCAATCGAATGTCACTAAGTCCAATGGTTATTGTTACAATTGCAATAAATATGGTCACACATCTAATCAATGTAAGACAAAGTCTGTTAACAATTATCAAAAGGCAAAATTCAAAGGGTTTTGTAAAAACTGCAATAGATATGGACACAGTACCAAGAAGTGTTGGCTTAAGCAAAAGAACTATATGTGGTCTACACACCGAGCAAATGCTAGAGGTTACTGAGCTCACACAGATCCTTACCGACAGTATTCTGTAGTACCATGGGATTACAATACAAGGATATGGTGTGAATGTTGTGGAAGATATGGACATATAAGTGTCAACTGCTTTATAAGGTTTAGGATGAACAACCGAAGATCATGGAGAAATCCTGGTATGGCATGTTTTCATTGTCACAAAGTTGGACACTTGGCTGGAGATTGCAGATATCAACCTAGAAAAGACACTGAGGAAATAAAAGAAAAATTAAAAATGATATGGAAAAAGAAGGAAATTGTGTCGAATGAAGAAAGCACCTTACCTACCAAGTTAGGTGCACCTATTCCAAATTAATCGGTCAAGGTATGAAGGGACTGCATTCTCTCAAGGTTAAATCTTAACAATTCCTATTCTATTATGTACTTAATTCAAAATTTGCATAGTTAAAGATGTATTAGTAAGTTTGAAATTCTATCAAAGTCTTGTGGAGCACTATATAGGAAACCTGTCAAGTCAGTGAATACAGGAAACCTGTCAAATCGGTAAATGAAGGAAGTTTGGTTACTCGGTTAAAGCGCAAAAAAAAAAGGAAAGAAAGTTTAGTGGAACCGAGTGCATTTAATGTTTTTGACCTAACCCGCACGGAGCCTAATAAGGTATATTGTGTACTTAAAGCATTTACACAGTCATTTTCACTTACCAAGTTTTCAAGAGAGCAGAGTAAAGCGATCTAAGGCAATCAAACCTCCTACAAAGCAAAATTAAAGGTATTTACATCAATCTCAATGCATTGTTAAGTTGGTTTACCGATCTTATCAAGTTATTATTATCTGCTAAGTGTGAAGCGTATGCCATTTAAAAAACCTCAAACCCTAAGGATCTTTTGTTAGTTTTTATCTGAAATCTACAAATGACACCTAAGATCCAAGATCCCATCATTGTTAAGAATGTAGAAAAGCCCTCACTAAAATACTCGTTAACTCCCAAAGTTGCATCTGAACCGGATGACAAAACTGCATTTTCACTCATCCTGGATAGAGAGTTATTAATCAAGGATGTGAGATTCTTCACCAAATGTCGTGTTGAAGAACTCGGTCACGTTGAAATCAAAGAAACATATGATGAATTGTGTACCGATGGTAAATTGAATAGCAAATATGAGCACATTAAGATCAAGGGATTAACTGAAGCCCTAACCTATCCCCGTGTGTTCAAACCCCAGTGGGTCAAGTTTGTTCTGAGCAGAGTTCATGATGATTTCATGTGGCTAGAAGAGCAACCGTTTAAGATTACCAAGGAAATCATTCATCTGATTACCGATTACCCTATTTATGATCATGCCCAAGCTCAAAAGATGATATCACAGAAGGAATTGATCAGTTTAACCGGAGTGGAATTAGATTGCAAAGGATTGAAATTGAACAATGTCACTGATGAAGAGCTAAAATTTGCCATTAGAGTAATAGGTTACTGTTTCTTCCAATCGGCAAGGGAAAATAGTGTACCCTGTGCAGCAGTAGACTTAGCATACAAAATTGTGAAGAAAGGCATGAAAATTGATCTATGTGAGGTGTTGCTGAAAAAACAGTTTGAGAATCTGAACACCATCAGGAAGTTGAAGAAGAACAACTCGGCTAATACACTAAAGTTTGGATCACTGCTTATATGCATGTTTTTCTATTTTGAAAAATTCTTTCCATCAATCAGTAAAGTTGTTTGGGAACTACACCGAACAATCACCCATCAAATCAATGACTTCATTAAGAAGCTAGGTGATAATTTTAATGATATTATGGATGATTACTTCAGCAAATTTCAAGAGAAAATGCATAACAGGTATCGGATTCCACCCAAGCTAGTGGAAAAATACAAAGATGACATATGTTTTGAAGTAGACACTGATTACTGTTATGTGAATGTTGTGGAACCAAGAACTCAATCTTTGTCACCTATGGGTTACGAGATTGATTTTGACATCACACAACAACAAATTGATGCATTTCTCACATTACCAAGGCATGCTACCGAGCTAAGGTATGGAACCTATGAAGAAGTGAAGGAAAAAGTAAAAATGAGCTTTGTAGTACCCAAAGCTACAAGAAAGGCAACAAAGATGATAAAGGCATTATTGGAAAAATTCGAAGAAGATTCTTCCTCCACACTTGTCAAAGGCACTATAGCCATTACCGAAGAGGAATCTGAAGCTCAAGAGGCAGCCATAACACTGAGCACCGAATTGCCTAAGGGAAAAGTATTGAAAAGAAAGAAACGGGACACATCAAAGGCCTCACCAACTCCTCCAGCAAAGAAACCTAACACTAGAGCATCTGTAGCTTCACTGAGTAAGAAAACAAAGAGTGTTATTGTTCCTAAGGTAACAAAGACTTACAATAAATCTACTCGGAGACTCATTTTGGCAAAAGAGTCCAGTGACACAGAATCTGAGGATGCAAGCAAATTTCAGATTGTCAAGAGCAAGAAGGTAAATGTACATAGTGTTGAAAATTTTTGTACTAATCTGAAAGAATATGGTGGATTTGGAGGATTCAGATATGTTAAGTATGAGACCAGAAATGAAGATGAAAAGAGACAGATTGAAGAAGCTGTCATCTGTACACTTCTAAAATTTTGATTGGTCCCATTAGAAGTCTCTAATTCTCTCCCAAAAGAATTATATGCACATATTGATAATAGGTGGCAATATGCCCTAGACTCGGAGAAACAAATCAGAGAAAGAAGTTTGGTACATCTCTTTCCTGACATGTCGGTAGCTGAAATAAAAGAACATTTGACAACCTACCACACAAAGTTCCTCGTCAAACAAAAATCCTTGAAACTGATGAATGGGTTGTATATTGAAGTGGAAAATGAGACAAAAGAAAAGTGGCAAGAAATCTTTAGAAACAAGGATGTCGGTGAGCAAGCTGAAGTGGAAATAGTTGATGTCACCGAGCAAGATCCTAATGTTACCGAGCAAGATCCTGCTGACATCATTCAAATAGATGAAGATATCATGGATATAGAGGCACCAGAACAAGAAATGATAGAAGGCAATGCATATGCAAAACTTGTATCCAGTAAATCAGTCTTGAAACAAGTTCAGCCTTATCCACCGGTCAATCAACCTATCTCAACCGAAACCCCTCTGGATACGGATAAAGGCACCAAAGATCACAAGTCTACAGTAGGAGAAGGTACTACTCAAGAATAGACGTCTCAGGATCCTTCTAGCACTGAAAATGTTGCAATTGAGACACTAAGTACTAAGACACCAAAGGACACTACAGAGGCTAAAGAAACTGACCAAAGTGTTGCCTCTACTGAGCAACCTACCGAGGGTCATCAAGCCTCACAAGCCCTTGTCTTAGTTCAATCGGTAAAAGGTAAAGAAAAGAAGATGAAAAAGCATAGTTTCAAAGTAGATTTGTCAAAACCAATAGTGTTGCCCAATGTTGATATATCCAAATTAAAGGGGCAAGCACTCATTGATTTTGGTGAACTATGCAAAGCAAAGGCCGAATAAGAGAAGCAAATTCAAAAGAAAAATAAAGTACTTCAGAAGGTGAAAGAACTCTTAACAGATATGCTACCTGAAGCTACAATAACCAAAGATGCAGCCATCCACATTCAACTAGATGAACTCCTAACCAAGATAGAGACATCTGGAGTAGATGCATCCGAATACTTGAGCAAGCTAAAAGACAAAGAGCTCACTGCAAAAATGATAGAAGAGGTACAGAAAGCTATAGCTATTGTCAAAGTCAAACTTGTCAAATTTATTGCTGAGTTGACCCCTCAACTCAAGCACATTCTTTATTTATTTCAGAAACTCTGTACATTTTCTTTATTCATTAAAGACATCAAAAATAAAACAGAAGCAATTGAGAAAAAGATCATCGATCTCTCAAATAAGTTGACCACAAAGCCCAATTTTGTTCATAATTTCTATACAAAGTTACAATAGCTCATGGCTCAACAATTGAACCTAATAAATGAAGAACACAAAATCAAGATGGACATAATGACACTTCAGACATTATTCCTTCCTCATCTTTCATCCGTCCAAGAACAAATCAACTGAGCCACATAATTGTCTACTACACAAGAGGGAAGCACTTTAGATGGCTTAATATCGTTATTGGCTGATATTCAAGTGCAGAATCATTTAATGGACAGTGTAAATGATGCCCTCTCTGTCGCTCTCACAGAAGCACAGACAAAGTACAAAACCATTTTTGACCAGTTGCCACCACCGAATGGTAACTAAATTTTGATGTTTGTCAAAAAGGGGGAGTGATATAGTATTCAAAGCATCAAAGTATAGTATCAAGAAAAAGGAGTGTAGTATACAGGAAGAGTATACCGAGCAGAGTAAGCAAAGTACCCAAGAGCAGTGAACAGTACAATAAGCAAAGAATAAGAACCAATCACCGAGCATGCAAATCAGAGTTTTGTATAGTATATTGATAAGGGGAGTATATCTGGACATATTATTTCATTGACTATTGTATATACTGTCAGTGTAGTTAAATTTTGTAAGTATATAGATTATTGAGTTATAACTTTGAAAGTAGTTTTTGTCAAACATCTCAACTAATGTCAAAAGGGGAGATTGTTACTACTTATCAAGTTGCCATTAGTTTTATGTTCAAAGTTATTCTATTCGGTTATCTCTACCGAAATATTCAGTCGGTATGCACAGTCTAGTCGGTTATAGAAGAAAGTAGTCTCAGAGCGTAGTATGCACTGAGTTGTCTACCGAGTATCATTCCATGTCTACCGAGCAGCAAAGATGACACACTGAGTTGATATACACAGAGTGAAATGTGTTACCAGATTCATTGAACCTGGACATACATATAGAAACGTGTTACAAGATCAAGGAACATCTAGCCGTTATCACATTGGTAAATGCACTTAAAGATTGTGTATGATTTTAAGGTCATCTAACCAATGAAATATTTTGCATGGTTATTCATTCGATAAAACATATTTGTAAGATCGAAGCAATGAATGGATCACCGTCATAAGAGATCTATTTATACAACATGGATTAAGAACAAATATATACATGTAGCATGACAGAAAAGAAGATATAGAAATATATGAAGCAAGACATGTGAAAGCACTAAGTGTTATGACTATTACAGAGACACAAAGGTCACTGAGAAGGATTTTAGAGAACAGTCAAAGAACAGAGTAAATAGAAGGGTTTACCGAGTTACTATATGGGTTACCGAGGTATGCTATAAGCAAGGTAATCTTATTCTGAGCACATAGAATCTGCTATAACATTCCAGATGTAAAGTTGCAAATATTTGTAAAGAATTTATTGTAATATTTTGAAGTTGTAAGAGAAACCTTTAACAGGGTAAAAGACTCTAATCAAGTCTATAAATTGTAAAGCCTCTAACCAGGTGCAACATTTAGATTAAGTGTTGTAAAATCCTTTAGCAAGGTAGATCTAACAGATCTTGATACTCCTAACAGGGTAAGCTATCAGAAATAGCTAAACATGTAGCTCTAACCGAGCAATCTTTATTATTGCAGTAGTAGAGTTGTGGGTGCCATCCCCGGCATAACCAAAATATGTGTTATGGAGTGAATCATGTATGATTGTTATCTATTTGTTTTAGCTTTATATTATGTTACTGCACTATTCGGCTTATGCATAACAGTAAAGTTATTGTTGAAGAAAACTTTTGAAGTGCTGATTCACCCCTCCCCTCTCAGTACATTAGCTTTCCATATTGGGCCTAACAGGTATGTTATCTCATAGTTTCAAAAAGTCAATGATTGCCTCATCATTTTAGAAGTGGTCAAGGCATGGGGGATTAGGTTGGTTCCATTTGATGAGTTCAGGATGGATAATGGGCATTACCTCATCGATTAGGTTAATTTTGTTAGATGTGTCAGTGAGGGTCAAGACATTGTGGTGAAGGTCATTGATGGTACTCTCCCTATCAGAATCAGGCCTAGGATGTGACGTAGGGTCTGTGGAAGAATTTGCAGTTTAGGAATCCAAGAGGTCTTTATCTATGCTTCTCCATAAACAGGGATGTCTTTACGAGGTGGAGGTAGTGATGTGTCTTCCTCATCTAAAGTATTAAGCTAGACATAATCAAATTCCCACTCATGTGAGTCAGTCTTTGAGTCACTTTCCAGTATCTGATTAATATACCATACTGGGATATCCTTTGAGTTAAACACTGCAGATGTGATCGGCCGATGTACCATTATGGATGAAATGATCGGTGTTGCTGGAAGAAATATGGGGATCAAAGAATCTGATACCGAGAGTATTGGTAGTGTTGAATCCGTTGCTTTTGCTATAATTGTCGGTGTTGTAGATACTACTGGGGGTTCTGATAGTGCTAGTGGTGTTGTTGATGCAGTTGTTGTGGTTGATGGGATCGTTGTTTTCATTGGTGGGATGATTGGTATTGTGGATGTTTTAGCTGGGATTTTTAGCCTTAGTGGGGCAGTTGGTGTAGTTTGTGGTGTTGCTGATATAATCAAAGGTGACCTCTTTATGTTTTTAGTAGGCTTATATAGAGGTTTGATGGGTTTTCCTTTGAATCTGAGTTTAGGAAGGATCGCCTTTTGAAATCCCAAGCCTGTGTTATCTTTGGGCTTTAACTTCAGCTGTAGCAGCTCATGTCATCCTTTCTTGCAAGGTAATCTCTGGTTGATGATTGATATTGTGACAATATGCAAAGGGGTTTGCATTTCCTAGGATTGTAATTTATACACCATTATGCGGGAACTTGATACACTGATGGTAGGTGGATCGAACAGCTTGCATGGTGTGTATCCAAGGTATTCCTAACAAGAAATTATATGGCAGAGGAAGGTCCAGAACTTGACATATGATGTGCTTCACCATTGTGCCCACTCGGATTGGCAGCACAACAGCTCCTTTGGATGAACGCTCAGAATCATCATAAGCTTTGATTGTTATCTTCTTATGGGGATCCACTGATTCAATTGCATATCCCAATGTTGTGACCAATTGTAGTGTACAAATATTCAGACCTGCTCCATTGTCGATCAACACTTGCTTGATCCTATGTTGGTTGATAAACCCTTCAATGTGGAGTGAGGCATTATGAGGTTGTTGGAAGGATGTATTGTCACTTTCAGAGAAAGTGAGACAAGGTGATGACCTGAGGTTTCCAACCATAGCTTGGAATTGATCTGTATTTAGGTTTGCAGGGACTGACGCCTCTTGGAGAGCTTTATCCAAGATTGTTTTATGAGATGTAGATAGGCGCAATAACTCTAAGATAGATATCAGTGCGAGCATTTTATGTAATTGGTCCACAAGGTTATACTGCTTTGGGATAGATGTGGTGCCTTATGGAGCTTCTTTTATAGTGATCTTACTGTGACGTGTAACAATATTGCAAGTGGAGCTGGGATTTTTTATGGTAATAGTTGCAATTTGTTCAGTGGCATCAGATAGGTGATTCACAGTGTAATTATAGGTGGCACGCGTATAATCAGTGGTATCTGTGTTTCGTCCTGAAGTGGAAGGACCCCTTTGATCTTGTGATGGAAGTGAATTTTTGAACATGAGATGATCATTGTTTGTTGTTTTTGGGTCATGTCCTTCGATTTTAATCTCACCTCGGTAAATAAGATCCTGAATAAGATCTTTCAATCTGTGACAATTGCTTGTCTTATGCCCTTTCCCTTGATGTAAATCACAATGTTCAGTATCCCTCCACCATGAAGGTTTGACCTGAGGTTCGTAATTTGATGTTTTGGGTAAGGTCACCAGATTTTGAGAAACAAGCTGACGTAACACTGTTTCAATAGGTTCCCCTAAGGGAGTGTATCTTCATTTTGGTTTAAAATTTTGCTAACGTTATATGAGTTCCTCTTGAGATATATTGCATCCTTGATTTGGAGGAGCAACTGTGTTATTCTTGGGTGGGGGTTCTATCTTGCAAATCGGGCCATAGGTTGTGCATAGTTCTTGCATCCACAACCCCGTCATTGACGACGTTTTTGTTTTTGTTCCAGAAGTTAGGCTTGTCACTATTGAAGCATGGGTGAGGGCCATCCTTTGGCTCATTGTATATCTTGATAAGCCCTTTTTTGATGAGAGCACGTTCACATTTTAAACCTTTGGTGATCATGTCATTGAAAGAGTTTGTGTCTTTTATGTCTAGGTAAAATTCCATTTCGTCGTTTAAGTTGGAAATAAATATTTCCACCAGTTCTTGTTCAGGTAACTGAAGAGAATGTCTGCTAGACATTTTATGTCATCGTTGCAGAAAGACTAAAAATAGCTCGCCTGGTTTTTGTTTAGTGTTACATAGATTAGCCATGGTGATATCACGTTCAATGTTGTGTGAGTAATGTGTTAGGAAATTTTGAACTAGTTCTTCAAAGGTCCTAATGCCACCTGGTAGTCGGGAAAACCATGATGTGTTTGTTCCTCCCAAACTTTGGGGAAAAAGTTGCATTAGGTATGTGTCCTTGTACGCCACTTCGAGGCAAGCTGAATGGAATTCTCTAACATGATCGCGAGGATCTCCTTTTCCTCAGTATTTTTTGAACTTGGGTGTTTCAAACCCTCATGGAAAAGGTGGCATATGAAGATTCCTATCAAAGGGATAGGGACAAATGTCATTGAGTGAAAATTGATTAGTTTTCACACCACTATGAAGTTGTTGGGCAAGATTCTCAATTTGTTGTTGCAACATGTCTATTTCATTTGGAGGAGGAGGAGGTGGGGGATTACCTTGATGAAGGTTGTATTTGATGTGATCTCAACCTCTTTCATCCTCATTATGACTTTGGCATTTTGATGCTTGCCTTAGTTGTGCAACATCAAAGTCAGAGGGTAGTTTGGCTCCCTCTTGAGCAAGTCTTAAAAAGTGAGCATCAGCATTGCTCCTGAGTATTTCATCAAAAATTCTATTAAAGAGAGGGTTGTGTTGTGCCCTTTCTATTGTCGTAGGAGTAGGAGTACTTGGATTTTTGTCATTTGGATTTCCTCCAAGATCTTCTTGGAATTCATTGATATTTTCCTCCTCTTCTTCCTCAATTTCTTGTTGTCTAGACCTTGATCTGGTTTGAGCCATTTTGTTCACAAGTTTTTGTTGAAGTTTGATGAAAATGATGATGAGTTGGTGATGGAATGAAAGATTGATGTTTGGTGAAGTGTTTTGCATACGGATCTCGAGCAC
Organism: Cryptomeria japonica; assembly: GCF_030272615.1. NCBI lineage: Eukaryota > Viridiplantae > Streptophyta > Pinopsida > Cupressales > Cupressaceae > Cryptomeria > Cryptomeria japonica. Next base: position 624,825,112 of record NC_081410.1, read on the forward strand.
TAAGGTAGATGTTACCAAAGTTCTTTCTTGAATTGCTTGTTGTGTTTGATTGACAAAGTTTGATGTGATAAGGTTTAGAGAGATCTAAGATGTGCTACAGACCCAACTACCTAGTAGTGAGAGGATTCACTCATAGACCAGTTTTAACCTGCGTAGAAATGCCTCTTAGGATGAGTTCATCCTAGATGTAGAGATGCTCTAAAAAGTGATGTATGGTGTTTGATTCAAGCAATATCAAAAGAGAACTTAGGACAAAAGCCTCTTGATGTTTTGAGAGTTGGAATGGATTTGATGAGATGTGAATGTGGGAAATGGATGAAATGTTAACTTCAATAGAAACTTTGCATTACAAAAGGAACAAACTCTTCCTCTTCTTGTTCAGGGGTTGGTGATTCTTCCCTAGCTGAGTTATATGTGATACAAATGTCTGGAAAGAAGGCAGGATTGATCTTGCCTCCCTTGTTTTTGTGATAACTCAAAGCTCGATATTGAGTAAAAGCTCTACGGTTTAATGACTCTTGATCAAATTTGTTTGATTTTCCTTGAAGTTATAGACGCATGTGACGTAAGAAGGTTCTATGAGAGACAAAGATTTGTCTATTAATATAGAAGAATTTCATCCTTTTGATGAAAGCCTTTGAGCTCAATGGTCTTCTCTTCAAGTTGACATGTTGATGAAGATTCTTCTTTCTTAAGATGTGAAGAATGGTCATATAGTGTGATACTTTTTTTGTTTGCTTTTTGTTTTCGATCTTTTGTTGGTGTTTTGAAAGTGTTTATGTTGGATGAATACTTGTTTTTGGAACTGAGTTTTGATTTTTTCTTTGACAAGAAAACAAAGCAAGCACACAAACACAAGAATGTTGCCTCAAAAGGCACAAATAGGTGTGGGTCTAGATCAACCCAATCCTTTGAAATTTTTATGACCCTTTCCTTCAAATGTATTTTAGGTGTTTCCAAAGCCTAAAGTCAGCTCAATTTGCACTGGTCTTGACTCAAAACGAAAAACACTTCAAACACTCTTTATCCCTAAGGTCAAATGGCCAGTTGCGATAATTTCAGCCCACATCTTGATATTTCTTCAACTTTGGTACTACATACCTTATGAATCCCGTCGTGGAAGGTAAGGATGTGATATACTAAGTCTTGCACGAGCATAACAAATAGATGATCCCTATGATGGGGGAGTCACCACTTTTATCGGGCTACAAGTAACCTTTCAAAAAGCTATGTTTCTACTCAACGAAATATGTATGGTGAGTATCTTGGGAGCAAAACCTTCTATGCTCTTGCACTGAATTTATCACAAATATCTTCAATCAATAGAATGGATGGGCTACTACTTAAAAGTGTTTAGTAAGTTTCGATGTTTTTGGACATAAGTTCATTCTGTAGTGACTCACTTAAGAGCCTTGTAACTTGTGGTGGGGCCCATTTGTCCTTTCGGCAAGTTACACTATAGGAACAATTATACCCAAGGCTACATCTTTTGCTCTCACCTGATTTCTATAGCGGCTCGAAGGATTTACCGTGCGAGGTCGTTCCCAAGAGTGATGTGTCTCTTGGAAGACCTCTCTTAAAAAGATAAAATTTGAGTGTTACTAACACTTTTCTCTTGCACCTAGGACCACGAAAGCCAAGAGAGAGGATAGTGTGTGTTAGAAGTAGGACCACTCAAAAAACTCTTTTGCACAAGTGTGCCAAACACAAAATGCACTTGTTCTTTTTAACTTGTCATTACAAGGGTGATCTAACTATTTGGAGATGTTGCTCCAATAGTCATGGTGTTTTTTTAATCCTTCAAAGGCAATATGTTGAGTAAACTAGGAAAATGAAATCCGGGTCAACTTAATGAAAAGCACGCTTGCTTGAAGTAAAATCGCTTCGAAAAACAAAACAAATTGATTGTTATTTTTATTTGCACAAAAAGTTGAAGTGTTGATTGTGAATTTCCTTAAGTTTGATGCAAGAAATGAGATTTGTCTTGTTTTAAGCACCAAAATAAAGTGTTTCCTAACTTGCAATGCAAGTAAATTTGTGGGATTTGGGGTTTGTTGTTCTTTTTAACTTGGACAAATAAAGTTTATTTTAAGCCCAAATAAAAGGTGTACTTCTTTTTAATAACCCAAAATGAAGTGTGAGTTTAATATTTAAGCCAAAAAAGAAGATGAATTCATTTTATCCAACTTTGAAAAGCAAAGTTAAAGAAATAAATGCAACTATTTTCTACTCTAAACTCCTCCACCCTGCACAAATAATCAAACAAGTTAAAAAAAAAATTTTAAAATGAAATGCAGTCTAGGTGGGCTTCCACAAGCCTAAATTTTGATTTTCGATTACAAGGTATTTTTTACAACACTCTGTTACAATAGCGCTACTATGTGTGAGAATAGACGCGCTACTTAACACAAAAGCACAAAACTAAGTACAAAAGTGCCAAAAGAAAATATTTAGACTGAAAGACAAAAGCGCTAATACAAGAACAAAAGCGCTAATTAAAGGACAACAATGCTAGACTATAGACAACAACGCTAAATTTTGGACAGTAGCGCTATTGTAGAAACAAAAGCAATAGAAGACCAAATAACGATAGCACAAAGCGGGAACAAAAGCACCAAAGCGCGACCCGTGTGTCAAGCAAAACAGTCAAACAAGTTAGTTTTTTTCAAAAAGTTGCTCCTTGGTTCACGTCGGGGTCACCAAATGATGTCATGGAAATGGAGACAAGGCAACAACAAAGTTCAATGTTAATAAGTTAGTTTCAACCATAAAACCAAAACAAAGAACTAAAAACCATTCCAAACATATCAAAAGAGATTTCAAAAAGCATGAAAGAAGTTTAACAAAACAAAAGAAAGGAGAAGAGCCTCCCTAAGATGCTTCCATGATGCCTTTTTTATGCTTCTCCCTTGTTCGTCCCCTCTCCAAGTCTCAAATGAGTGTAGCCCTCAGCTTTTAGTACTAGCCATGGATGCCATATGGAGATTCGAGATGGTTGAATATGATAAACAAATGCTATGCAAGTGTAGATAATGATTCTATGAAAAATCTCTATGCTAATACCAGTATAGCAACAATACTCTAATGCTTCCTTCTTTGCTTGAGGAGAAGAGTTCTATTTATAGAAGAAATGGGGAAATGAAGGGTTAAGATTGAGCAATCTTAACAAGGGTTGGGATTGAAAGATATTCAATCCATGTGAGACTTTCAACCCAATCCCATGTTGACAAGTGTCACCATGAGGAGGCTTGAGAGGATAGATAAGGAGCATTAAATGCTTGAGGGGACATGATGGTTACCCTAGGGGGTTGGGTTAAGGTTAGGTTAATGGATATTGCTTTTATCCAAGGGATAAATGAATGTGCAAGGGTTAAATGGTTACCTTAGTCAAAGAAATAAATGATTTGAAGAGACCCATGAGTCAAAAGGATGGTTAAGTTAGAGGAAAGTCTCCAACCAAAGGTAAAAGGTGATTTAACCATAAATGGTTATGTAAGAGCCTTTAATGGTTTGGAAGACTTTAGAGGTTAACCATTTGAAGACATAAAGCCTTTAATGGTTATTGAAGACTTTGGAGGTTTTTGAGAAGTGACTTCCTTTTATTTAGGAATGTGACAATGATTAGCATAGGATTAGGCTAATTAGAAGGAGTTAGAAGAATCTAGAAGGGATTTAGGCATGCAAGTGGATTTTGTAGGAGAATGTAAGTGGGAGGAATTTTGGGGTTTTCAATTAAAATAAAATCATTTATTTCAATTAAATGGTGTAATTTGCATTTAGATAGACATTTAAATAAATATTAATTTATTTAAATGTGAATATTAAATCTTAATTTATTTACATGAGAAAAAGGAAGATAAATCATTTAAATGCTTGAAGACTTTGAGGGAAACCATTAAAAGCTTGAGAAGACTCTAGAAGGAAGCCATTAAGTTTGAAGACTTTAAGGGAAACCATTAAAGGCTTGAGAAGACTCTAGAAGGAAGCCATTGAGTTTGAAGACTTTAAAGAAAACCACTAGAGGTTTCAAGTGGGTGATGATAAATAGGATTTTAAATAAATAATTTATTTATTTAAAATAGTTGTGCAGCTTGCATTTGTAGGAAAATACAAGTGGGTGGAGGATGAAGGTGATTTAAATAAATGTTAAATTTATTTAAATGTGAGAGATGGGATTTTTGGGGATTTAAATAAATATTAATTTATTTAAAGGTGAGAGGAGATTTAATTAAACAAATATGATTTATTTATTTAATTAATGGTTTGAATTTGGTTAAGTGAATTAAATCAAATAAATTGAATAATTTATTTAATTAATAGAAGAAGAAGGTTAAGGTAAATTAATTAAATATTAATTTAATTAATTATTGATTGATGGTTAAATAATCAAATAAATAATAAATATTCATTTAATTAAGTGGATAGATTTATGTGTCTACACTTTCAATCGTTATTTGTCTTTCAACAGGGGTATTGATGAAGAACAAAGAGCTCTTATCCCAATTAATTTTTGGGTCAGAAGCAGATTCATAAGTGTCCATAACATTCTTCATATTTCTTGATTCCCTAATAGAAGCTTCCCCCATAGTAATCGAATCATCAACAAACTATTCATGAGTACAAGTTAAGTTGGAAGATGAAGGTTTCAGGCCTTTGAGATTACCTTCTTCCACATTTTTATAATAAATCTACCCAAACTTTCAGCTAAAATAGTAAACAAGATAGGGGAGATGGGATCCCCCTGTCTTAAGCCTCTAGAGCTTTTAAGAAATTGGAAGGGGATCCATTAACAATAACAGCAAAGGAGGAAGTTTCCATCAACTGGGAGCAACATTGAATCACTTTTTCCCCAAACCCAAAAGCTTTCATAATTCTGAAAAGGAATTGCTAATCCACTCTATCATAGGCTTTAGACATATCTAACTTAAGAAAAAAACCCTTGTTGGCAATATAACAAGAATATTGAGAAGGTTGTTGATGATTATGGACATAACTGATTAAAGATGTTTTACTGTCTTGATATTATTATTTTGTCATTGATGTCAAGAAATTGATTTTCTAATTCAGTATGATGTTGCCATATCTTAAGAAATATGATATGAAGATTATAAAGAAGTCGGTAAAGACACAGGAAAGAATATGATGAATAAAGGGATAAGTTATTCAATGGGAAACTCTACCGAGTCAGACAATGATGAGATCTTGATGTTTTAGATCATTCTAACATCATACATATGTTGTAAAATGAAAAAGGTAATACTATACTATGTTATCAAGCAAAGAACCTAGTCGGTAAACCCTAAGGTTATCGCAGTTGGTTAATGAAGACAGAATGTCTACCGAGTAAAGTTTAGTACTCACCGAGTTGTAACCAAGCTATAACAGAATGCACTAAATGTTTACATGTGATATTTAATGAAAGATGTTGATGAGCTAGAGTGGATAAATGTTTGGAAAGCCGTAGAAAAAGTTTGTTAACGAATCTAAGGCAATGGAAAGTCGGCAAGAAGATCTACAGCTCAGATTGAACCGCATTACCCTAACACAAGTTCCAAGATGATTGTGCAAGTTCTAAGGTAGGGTAAAAAAAAATTTAGATTGTAAGATATAATGAACCTGGACGAGATTGAAGATCTGATGGCTATGATTGATCATGGGAAATGTGATCAAGGAGATTAAGCAGTTAGATGATTGTTTATAAATAAAGAATTGTTGATAAACAATGTGTGCGGGCAAGTGTATGCATAGGGATGCTACATAGTGGTCACCGAGCATAGAAGCTTGAAGATCTGTTAGAATAACAGAGTATTGATGCCCAGCAGATAGACAAGATTAGTTCTATGTCTAGATTGTATTGAACAAATAAGAATCTACTTTAGCATTTTAGATGTGAAGTTGAAGATAGATTGTATTACTGTTAGTTTGTGAAAGTGACAGGAAATCTCTTAACCGAGTGGACTTAACAGTCTTATATGTAATCTTCTAACAAGGTGACATTCTAAATGAGTGTTTGAAATCCTTTAACAAGGTCACTTCTAACAAAGTGAAGATCCTAACAGATCTGAGGGAAATCCCTTAACCGGGTCACATCTAGCAATGTGTTTTGTAATCTTTAACAAGATTGGCTTTTAACCGAGCATACTCTAGAAGAGTATATTTCTTAGTGGGTCCAAAATCCCACAGTGGTTTTTCCCTATTTGGGTTTCCATGTTAAATCTGGTGTTATGAGGTTTATATTGTTCATATGCTTTTGAGTCTGCATGTTTGATAGTTTTATTATATGACTGATATATGTTACCGAGGTTGAATCTGATGTTTTCATTGATGATTAAGTTTATATGATTCACCCCCCCCCCCTCTCATCTTGTTGGCTATTAGATCTGTACTTATATTAAGTATCAGAACTATCAATTGGTATCAGAGCATCGGACTCCGAAAGGAAAGTTTAAAGGCACTTGAGTTAAAGATCCAAGATGTATAAGAGGGATGCACCTAAGCTGAATAAGTCAAGTTTCTCTACATGGCAGAAAAGGATGAAGCTACATCTATCCGGAGTTGGAGAATATGCTTTATACTATCTGGAGAATGATTTCGTTACATCAAGCACCTATCCATTGACTATGGAAGAAATAAAGGCAAAGCAAGAACATATTCAAGCATGATTGAAATAACATCTGCATTGACCGATTCTGAGTTTAATGATCTGGAAGGTTGCAATGATGCAAAGGCAATGTGGACTAAGCTCATATCTATATATGGAGGAGATGAACATGTTCAAAGAGCAAAATTTGATAGTCTAAGAGGACAACTTGAATCTATGAGAATGAATGAAGGTGAGAACATAACCCAGTACAGTACAAGACTAAAGGAGATTGTAAATCAAATCAAGGGAGCAGGAGGAACTATTGAAGAAAAGGATGTGACAAGTAAGTTGTTAAGAACTCTTCTACCTACCTATGCAATCTAAGTCTCTGCAATCAATGAATTAAGGTCTGTACCTAATATGCCAGTTTCCTTGGATGCTACTATTGGTAAGCTACATGCATTTGAGTTAAGTAATTTTGATAACAGTGGGTCATCGGTAAATAAAGTTGAATCTGCATTTAGTTCTTTTCATCTGAATGAATCTAATGATTACAATGAAAGAAAGTATAAGTACTCTAAAGGATATCACAGTGGAGCAAGTGAAAGATTTCGGAAGAACATGGAGGAGGTACATAAACTGTATGAAGAAATCAAAAAGCAAGAAGAATTTGAAGCACTATTGGCCAAAAGGTTACCAAGAGGCAAAGGTAAGTATAAAGGAAAACTACCCTTGAAATGTTTCAATTGTGATAAGATTGGACATATGGCTTCTAACTATCTTGACAAAGATTTCACTAAAAAGAGAGATTACCGAGATGACAGACAGAAAGATAATCATTAAAAAGGTCACTGAGACTTCAGAAGAAGAGATAGAAAGACCTGCTTAATTGCTGATGAGGAATCTGAAGATGATAAATCAGATGAGACTGATATGGAGGAAGTTGTTTATGTGGCTATCAAGGATGGATCAAATGAAGAAAGGTATGAAGAAAGAGCCCTAATATCTCACATAAACACTAATGATTCTTGGATTATAGATAGTGGATGCTCACATCATATGACAGGAGATAAACACAAGTTTGTTATGTTAGAAGATTATGATGGAGGTTATGTTAGATTTGGTAATGATGCACCATGTCCGGTAAGAGGTAAAGGATCCATAACATTTCTTGATAAAGCAAGATGCAATGATGTTTATTGGGTTGAAGGTTTGAAATACAATTTGTTGAGTGTAGCACAGCTAAACAACACAAGTTACCGAATAGAATTTCAGAAAGGAATTGTCAAAGTTCATGACAAAAATGGAAAGTTAGCTGCTACCGGGACACAAACCAAAGGTAATAAAATTCACCTTGACTCTACTCACAACAAGTGTTTGCATGCAAAGATTGATAACACCCGGTTATGGCATAAAAGGTTTTGTCATGTTAATTTTGATAATCTGATCAAGATAAGTAAGAAACACAAAGTAAGAGGTCTACCGAATCTTGAAAAACCTGAGAATGCTATGTGCCAAGGATGCCAAATGGGTAAGATGACAAGATCCAACTTTACAAGTAAGTCCTACACTTCTAAGGGAATTTTAGATCTTGTGCACACTTATCTTTGTGGTCCTATGAAAGTTCAAAGTTATTATGGTGATAAGTATTTCATATTATTTGTGGATGATTATTCAAGGATGATGTTAGTAATGTTTTTAAAAGAAAAATCAGAAGCTTTTCAAATGTTTAAGTGGTACAAGGCTAGATTTGAAAATGAAATAGGAAGACAACTGAAATGTCTTAGATCAGATAGAGGAGGATAGTTCACATCTGATGATTTCAACCTATTTTGTAATGATCATGGTATTAAAAGACAAGTCTCTGCACTGAGGACTCCACAGCAGAATGGAATAGTTGAAAGAAGAAACAAATCTATTGTGGATTGTGCTAGAACACTGATGATTGAGAAGAAGGTTCCACAAACATTTTGGAGAGAAGCATTAAGCACAGTTGTTTACACCTTGAACCGAGTTCAATTGAAGAAAGGTACTTTGAAGACACCTTATGAAATCTGGTATGGCAAGAAACCTAATGTAAGTTATTTTAAGATCTTTGGAAGCAAATGATATGTTCGTAAAGATGATAGAAATGGCAAGTTTGATCAGAAAAGTGAAGAAGGAACATTTCTAGGATATTCTTCTAGAAGCAAAGCATTTAAATGCCTGATCAAATCATCTAACAAAATAGTAGAAAGTGCAAATGTGAAAATTGATGAATTTGCAAAAAAAACTGATGACAGGAATTCCAAAGAACCAGAAGACTATGATGAATTTGTCTATGTGCAACCGAGAAGTCCTACCGAGATAACTGTTGAAGGAAATGAGGAAGATATCCAGTTACCGAGTGATGTAGAGTATCATACAAAGCCTACCGAGCCTGTATTCGCTAAATATGTCAGAAGACACCATGCACCAAGTTAGATTATAGGAGATAAGGATGATCCAATGATGACAAGGAACAAACTGAGACAGAACACATGTTTGATATCTGAATTTGAACCGAGAATAGTGAAAGAGGCATTCAACAGTGAAGATTGGATAAATGCTATGACTGAAGAGATTGATCAAATCAAGAAGAATGACACATGGACACTGGTCCCAAGACCAAAGGACAAAAATGTAATCGGTACTAAGTGGATCTTTAGAAACAAGCTAAATGAGAAAGGTGAGGTCATCCGGAACAAAGCAAGATTGGTTTGCAAAGGTTATGCCCAAGAAGAAGGAATTGATTATGGTGAGACTTTTGCACCTGTTGCTAGACTTGAAGGAGTTAGAACATTGTTGGCATATGCTACTTACAAAAACTTCAAGGTATATCAAATGGATGTAAAATCTGCATTTCTGAATGGAATATTAGAAGAAGAAGTTTTCATTGAACAACCTGAAGGATTTGTTGAAGACAATAATAAAGATCAGGTATGTAAATTGAACAAAGCTTTATATGGTCTGAAACAAGCACCTAGAGCATGGTATGAAAGATTGCACTCTTATTTGATTAAGATTGGTTTTATAAGGACAAGTGAGAACAACAACATGTACATGAAGAATGATGAAAATGGAATACTAATCTCAGCCATATTTGTTGATGATAATATATTTTGTGGAAATGACTCTTTATGCAAGAACTTTGGTAATGAAATGAGCAAAGAATTTGAGATGTCATTAATCGGTGAGATAAAGTATTTTATAGGCTTACAAATACTGCAAATGAAAAATGAAATTTTCATTACTCAATCCAAATACATAAAGGAAATCTTGAAGAAATTTGGAATGAAGGATTCAAAGCCAGTAAGTACTCCTATGACTACAAGCTGCAAACTATCAAAGAATGATGAATCTACATCTGTTGATGAGACACTCTACCGATCCATGATTGGAAAACTACAATATGTTGTTCACATCAGGCCAGATATAGCACATGCAGTAGGTATTGTTGCAAGATTCTCTGCAGATCCTAAAGAAATACACATGACAACAATCAAAAGAATTTCAGATACTTGAAAGGCACTGAAGATTATGGCTTAGTATATCATAAAGGAAATAATTTTGATTTAAAAGTTTATACTGATGTTGATTGGGTAGGCAACATTGATGACAGAAAAAGCACAAGTGGAGGAGCTTTCTTCTTAGGAGAAAGACTAGTGAGTTGGCTTAGCAAGAAACAAGGATGTGTTTCTCAGTCAACAGCCGAAGCTGAATATGTTGCTACAACACTGAATTGTACCAACATTGCATGGATCAAACAATTGTTGGAAGGTATAAATGAGAAAGTTACCGAACCAGTAACTATATTCTGTGACAATACTAGTGCCATTAATATTTCAAAGAACCCTGTTATGCACTCTAAAACAAAGCACATATCTATCAAGTATCATTATCTTAGAGAAGAAGCTCAAGAGAAGAAAGTGGTGTTGGAATATGTTAACACAAAGGAACAAATAGCTGATATCTTCACCAAGCCACTACCAAAGGACACTTTTGAATATCTCAGAAGTAAGTTAGGGGTCCTACCCCTATCTTTTACTCACTGACTAAGATCGGTGAAAGCATCACTTTGATGAATCTATTGAATATCTTTTAGGGAGCTGATGCTTGAGTGATACACTTTAGAATGTTTTTCTAAAAGTGTACTGGAATAATATTGGGATAATACAGGAAATGATACAGGCAATAGGAATTGTAAACAAATGCTCTGATCGAGACTCAATTGATATACAACAACATGAAATAACTTCTTACAACAAAGAAATTATGTTTTAGTTCTATTCATTTTGGCATTGTTGTCAAAGGGGGAGAAGACCAAGGAGAAGACCAAGGAGAAGACTAAGGAGAAGACCAAGAAGGAGAAGACCTACCCAGGGGGAGAAGACTAAGAGATGACCACAAATTGAAATTAGAAGAGAAGTCTGATGTATGGGGGAGAGCATTTCAGCATTTCAGAATCACAGCAATCCAAATTCTTAACGGTCAAATCAATTGGTTTTGCCATCAATGCCAAAGGGGGAGATTGTTGGCAATATAACAAGGATATTGAGAAGGTTGTTGATGATTATGGACATAACTGATTAAAGATGTTTTACTGTCTTGATATTATTATTTTGTCATTGATGTCAAGAAATTGATTTTCTAATTCAGTATGATGTTGCCATATCTTAAGAAATATGATATGAAGATTATAAAGAAGTCGGTAAAGACACAGGAAAGAATATGATGAATAAAGGGATAAGTTATTCAATGGGCAACTCTACCGAGTTAGACAATGATGAGATCTTGATGTTTTAGATCATTCTAACATCATACATATGTTGTAAAATGAAAAAGGTAATACTATACTATGTTATCAAGCAAAGAACCTAGTCGGTAAACCCTAAGGTTATCGCAGTCGGTTAATGAAGACAAAATGTCTACCGAGTAAAGTTTAGTACTCAGCGAGTTGTAACCGAGCTATAACAGAATGCACTAAATGTTTACATGTGATATTTAATGAAAGATGTTGATGAGCTGGAGCAGATCAATGATTGGCAAGCCGTAGAAAAAGTTTGTTAACGAATCTAAGGCAATGGAAAGTCGACAAGAAGATCTACAGCTCAGATTGAACCGCATTACCCTAACACAAGTTCCAAGATGATTGTGCAAGTTCCGAGGTGGGGTAAAACATTTTTCAGATCATAAGATACAATGAACCTAGACAAGATTGAAGATCTGATGGCTATGATTGATCATGGGAAATGTGATCAAGGAGATTAAGTGGTTAGATGATTGTTTATAAATAAAGAACTGTTTATAAACAATGTATGCGGGCAAGTGTATGCATAGGGATGCTACATAGTGATCACCGAGTACAGAAGCTTGAAGATCTGTTAGAATAACAAAGTATTGATGCCCAGCAGATAGACAAGATTAGTTCTATGTCTAGATTGTATTGAACAAATAAGAATCTGCTTTAGCATTTTAGATGTGAAGTTGCAGATAGATTGTATTACTATTAGTTTGTGAAAGTGACAAGAAATCTTTTAACTGAGTGGACTTAACAGTCTTATATGTAAATCCTCTAACAAGGTGACATTCTAAATGAGTGTTTGAAATCCTTTAACAAGGTCACTTCTAACAAAGTGAAGATCCTAACAGATCTGAGGGAAATCCCTTAACTGAGTCACATCTAGCAATGTGTTTTGTAATCTTTAACAGGATTGGCTTTTAACCGAGCATACTCTAGAAGAGTATATTTCTTAGTGGGTCCGAAATCCCACAGTGGTTTTTCCCTATTTGGGTTTCCACGTTAAATCTGGTGTTATGAGGTTTATATTGTTCATATGCTTTTGAGTCTGCATGTTTGACAGTTTTATTATATGATGGATATATGTTACCGAGGTTGAATCTGATGTTTTCATTGATGATTAAGTTTATATGATTCACCCCCCCCCCCCTCTCATCTTGTTGGCTATTGGATCTGTACTTATATTAAGTATCAGAACTATCAACCCTGATTTTTAGCAGTCATTAGAGAGTGAATATTTTCATGAACTAAAATAATGGAATCCAAAATTTGTCTACTAGGGACGAAACCATTTTGCTGAGCTAAAATAATTCTGGGAAGAATATCCAGCATTCTAGATGTAAGAACCTTAGACATAATCTTGTAAACAAAATTACAAAGACTAAAAGGTCTAAACTTATTAAGAGAGTCAGCTCCTGAAATCTTTGGAATAAGAACAATGAAGATCGCATTCAACTCTTTTAAAAGCCTTCTTGAACCAAAAAATTCTTTAACTCCATTATAGACATCAATCTCCACAATATGCCAAAAGGATTGGGAGAAGAACATTGGAAATCCATCCGGACCAGGAGACTTATCTCCCTAAAAAGAAAACACCACCTTTTTTATTTCCTGAATAGAAGGTATCCGAGAGAGATTTTTGTTGTCTTCCTCATTCAAAATGGGAGGGATATCCTGCACAAGAAGGTCTTGATTTTTGAAATCCAGATCATCCACCTCTCCCAAGAGATTGCTGAAAAAATCCAAAGCTTCCTTTCTTATGTCATTTTCATCCGATAAAATCCCCCTATTACAAGATAACTTGGAAATCCTGTTAACCGCTCTATGCTTTAGAGCTGTCAAGTGGAAAAATTGGGTATTTTTATCACCTTCCTTCAAATACAAGGCTCTTGATCTTTGTCTCCAAAAAGTCTCTTCATTAGAGATAATTGTATGGTATTTAGACAACAACCCATTTTCAACAGATCTCAAGTCCTCTGAAAGCCCTTCCTCTTGGATTTTATCTTGGACTTCCTTAATTTCAATCTTAATTTGGGCTTTGCTTTTGAAGATATCACCAAATATCTCTTTGTTCCATATTTTGATTTTGGCCTTTATAATGTTGAGCTTTTTGGCAATTCTGAATAAAGTCATTCCCTCAACCTTAGAACTCCACCAATCAGCAACACAAACTTTCAAAGACGGGTGGGATAACCACGCTTTTTAAATCTAAAGGGGAAATTTCTCTTAGCAGAAAAAGAATTAGCCGTAAAAGAAATAGGGTAATGATCAGATCCAATCTTAATAATTGATGCCAAAGAACAACTATACTTAGACAACCACTCAGGAGAAATCAGGGATCTATCTAACCTTACTTGAATAAGATCATATCCAGTTATGTGATTGGTCCAGGTATAATTAATCCCTTGGAGATCCACATCCATAAGAGCTTGATCATTAATAAAATCCATGAGATCTTGTCTTCTGTCTAGCTACAAAGGAAGGCCTCCCATCTTCTCATCCTCTTTAAGAGGTGTATTGAAATCTCCCATTATTATCCAGCTTTTATCAGCAAAATTTAGTCTATCTTCAGCAAAGCTCCTCCAATATTTAGATCTCCTGGCTTTAGAGTTAGGCGCACAGACATTAGTGATAACCCAAATAAAGTTATCCTTAATATGCTCAAGCAGAACTGAGGTCCTATTAACTTCTGAAATGATTTCCTTCCCTATAATAATATTTTGGTTCCAAAAATTCATTGTTCCTCCAGAGGCACCCTCCGAACTGGTTCCTATAACTCCATTATTTTTTAATATTCTAATCATTTCCACTTTATCCTTACACATCTTAGTTTCCTGAACAAGGACAACATCCAGTTTATGATCTCTTATAATATTACGTAATACATCCTGCTTATGCGGGGCATTCAGCCCTCTTATATTCCATGAAATTATCTTCATACTTTAACCGGGGATAAGGCTGACTCGATGGAGCTCTATGTTCCATCAGCACGGTTCTTCCAACTTTCCTGTTCCCTTTGATTTTTTAGAGAAGGTCTCCCCTGCTTTTTGTTGTGGCTTCCAACATCTATCATTTCCTTATTCTTGCTTCTAGTTGAGATACCTCCATTGGGTCCTCCATTATTCTTCTTTAGTACTAAAAATCCTAAGATTTCCCTTCAGAGCCACCATTTCCAAACTATTAGATGGGGTTTTGCATTGAGACGTCTTAGGGCTTATATTGGTTAATAACAAAAAAGGCTCAAAATCCAAAATGTTATAGTCCCGCGCTTCATTAAAGTCTCCCCCATTTTCTTTTGTATTAGATGAAGCAGATGCATCATCATTGGAACTTTCATCAACTTTATCTTGAATGATAGGCCCTCCCTTCTCGTCCTCTGAATCATATTTTTGAGCATTTACATCTATCCTTTTCTCTTCCTCTTTGATACTTTCTATTGGATTGTTAGAGCAGGCACAAATAGATTTTTCATTATTACTAGATTCATATCCTGCTTTTCCTTATTTTCCAACTCAATCACTTCCTTATCAGGAACACACTTTGCTGATGGGTCTTCTCTCTTACCTTTGGTTTGCCATTTCTACTTCGAACTACTGTCACTCTTACCACTCTTACTCTTCTTGAGTGGGAAATATTTCGCCCAATGACCTGACTTTTTACAATTAAAACAAGGAAATGGGAGAGATTCATATTCAATCACTTGGGTCCATTTCCCCAATTTAGATATAATCTCAATAGATTGAGGCATATCTGTCATTTGATTAACATTAACACAGATACAGGCAAAAACCAACCTTGATTTTGCTGCAGTCATCGGGTTGATTGAGAGAAGTTCTCCAAATGAACTCGCTATCCCCTTGAAGACTTCCTCATTCCAGAACTCTAGTGGAAGGCCAAGGAGATGCGTCCACATAGGCGCCGACACAAAAAAGGACTCGTCAAGAGAAAGGTTTGGAGCCCATTTTTGTTTAGCCAAGGTTGACTTGCCAAACATCCATGGTCCTTCACATAGAGCTTTATTCATGTCTTCTTTGGTATTAAAAGCAAAGGTAAAAAAACCTCTAGGCAAAGCCGCCACATCCACTTGACCTTTGAGAACCCATTTCCTCCTTAAAAAATTCCTAACAACATCAATGTTGGGCCTAAAACCAACAAATCTTCCAACTAAGGTCATAGCTAATCCAGACACGGTGAGATCAACCAGCTTATCCGGAACAGAGATAGCAACAACCCCTGTCGCGGGATCAGATATATTTTTAACTTCCAGAAGCCCAGATTTCACCAGTGGCCTCACTCCAAAAAGCAATGACCATTTTTTATCCTTACCTCTATCGTGTGGGTCCCCATTTTTGGAATCTTTGTCTTCCATCGATTTGACTGTCTCTATGTCCCCTTCAGTACCCTAAGAGGCCTGGAAACCAGCCTGATTACCAGCTCCACCCTCAGAAATACTGCCATCCCCAGGAAATCCGCCATTCCCAGCTTTGAAATTTGAATTTCCCGCTCGCCGCTACCCTTGCCGCTCCATATCGGTTGTTGTTATTAGTCATCCATGAATTGTTACTTTGCTTAGAATTTAAATTTTTCTTGTAGGAATGAGTTGTATTATGTTTTAGCTCTACCACTAGTTGGAATTGCTATTTAACCTCTAATACTTCATTTGCATCTCCATTCAACACTTCACATAATCAATCTGTTGGCTTGATGATTGTAATTTATGATTTCATATGTTGTCATTGATGGAACATGTACACACACACATATGTTCACATTGTCTACCGGTATTACTTCTAAAAGTTACTTGTATTGCAACCAGTATTAGAAGTTTAGTTTATGATGGTGTCAAACCAGTACATGGAGACAACCGGTATATGCAGGAATAACTTGACATCAACTTGAAGATCCAGTGGAGATCATCAAAGAAGCAATGGAGGACAATCGACTTACATGTTGACAAAGGTTAACTCTAACTGGTATCAGTGTTCCAACTAGTATTCATTGATTGTGTGATGAGTTATCACCGGTCGTGATGAGTTATCCTAACTGACAAATTTTGGCGGTAATTTGTGATGAGTTATGTTTGATTGTCCAAATACACTGCACCTAGGAAATTATGATATGATTTCCAAAGCCGACATGAAATCTAAATGTCTATATAATGACATTATGATGAACTATTTTGGAGATATGATATGAGATGATTTGATGCAAAGATTTGTGATGAGTTATGTTTGATTGTCCAGATACACTGCACCTAGGAAATTGTGATATGATTTCCAAAGCCGACATGAAATCTAAATGTTTATATAATGACATTATGATGAACTATTTTGGAGATATGATATGGGATGATTTGATGCGAAGATAGAAGTGTTAAGTTGTTGAAGGCATTGCAGAATATGTTGGTGATGCAATTCTGAGTGCGCTGAAGAGGATCTATTCAAGCAAGTTGGGCTACTTCTAGATCACACCAACTATTTTTTTCTAATCACTACAATAGTCAAATTCCCTAACTAGGTAAGCTCTAACAAGATTCATTGTACAAATCCTTTAACAAGGTGATCCATTAGTTTGGATTTAGAAATCCTCTACCGAGGTTACTCCTAACAGGGTACTACATTTAATAGGGTATAGCTCCTAACAGAGCTTTGAGATCTTTAACAGGATTCGCTCCTAGCAGAGCACTTTTGTAGACCTTAACCGGTCAATTAACTATTACTGCAGATAGTTAACTTGTGAGACTCATCTCACCGTGGTTTTTCCTATTTGGGTTTTCCACATATAAACACTTGTATTATGGTGGATTTTTTATTGAGTGTGGATGTTTTAATATTGGATTGCATGCATAGTGTTAACTAAACTAGTTAAGTATATCTACCGGTCAATGTTTAAAGTAGTATTGATTTTGGTGTCATTGATTCACCCCCCCCCTCAGTGCTTTATAAGTCTATCCATTGGTATCAAAGCCTAACTTCTTTAAGGCTTAATCACTTGGAAGGGAACCCTAAAGCCACTATGGGGATATGAGCTACTTTGAGATGGCCAGAGTGCTTGAAGCTACTAAGGATGAGCTTGAAATCCTAAGGGTCAGATTCAAAGGTTCACAAGTCAAAAGGAGAGAGATAACTAAACAACTATTGGAAATATTTGATAATAGTTCTTCAGATGAAACTGACATTGATGCATTAGCTGAAGAAGTTGAAAAACTGAATGATGAAAAGCTAAATCTGAGAAGAGAGTTAGAAGCCTTAACTATCCGCATGAGTCAAGAGCTAGAAGCTAGGAGGGTAGCTGAAGACCTTGTCAAAGAGAGAGATCATGAAATTGTTAAGATCAAATGAGAGAATGCAACCTTGCATGAGCATTGGCATGTTGAAAAAGAAGAGAAAGAGGCTTTATAGCTAGATCTTGAAATGGCATCATCCCTAAGAGAGACTCTTTCAAAACACAATGAAGATCTTACCAGAGAGCTCACTGAGGCTAATGGAAAGCTGCAAAAGTTCAATAGAAGTTCTACCATGTTGGATGAGCAGATTCAATCACAAAGGATGAAAGGTGATACATCTGGACTAGGTTTTAACACACCTAAGAAAGGAGAGTCTTTCGGTACCAAGAGCAACATTCACAAGGATAAAATTGTTCCTAAGGCTAATAAGCCTACCAGTAATAAACTCTTTAAACATGTTTTCTTTATCTGTCATAAACCTAGACATACTGCAAATGTGTGTAGAAACAAACCCAATGGAAATACAGGCTACAATGCAAATACTGGGTATGTATCTAAGAGATTTGAAGGTCATTGTTTCACATGCAAAATGTATGGACATAGATCAGTTGAATGCAGATATGGAGCCAATAATCCAGTACCTCACATGAATCCAAGACCTAACGGTAACTGGATGAGAACCTATGATAACCAGGGTAACATGAAATGATAGAAACCCTATGTCAATCGATTTAGTCCATTTGAGATGGAAAAGGTAACTAATATCATTTGCACCATTTGTAACAATTATGGTCATGTGGCTATGAATTGTAGAAGGAGAACTGGAAGAGTCAATGCAGGACCTTGGAGATCATCCGAAATGGCCTGCTATCATTGCCATATACCAGGACACATGGAAAATTTTTGTAGATCCAGAAAGAACAAACCGGTTAATCATTCTAAAAATCAGAAAGGTAAGCAGAAGGTAAATATTGAGGAAACCAGAGAAGAGATGAACTGAATCTGGAAAAAGAAGAGTGATGATATACCTGCAGAAGAACCTAATCCTTCACCCAGTGTGGAGAATCTTGCACCAATGAATTGAGCCTTTCAACAGGGCTAAGGGGAGCATAGCAGTAAATCCACTTTCGGACCCCTTGAAAGATGAGTGGTAAGAGAGTTTGAATTTTTGAGTTGCTATGTGTGAAATCTTGATATCTTTTTTTTCAAAAGTTTATCAACCGGTTTTACACCTATTAATATTATATGTATCGTTAAGTGGTGTATTAGGGTTTGTAACCCTAGCGGTTGAGCATTTAATGTAGTAGGTAAAAAGGATAAAAGCAAGTTTTACTATGTTATTTTTACCTTAAATGCATTCGAAAGAGAATTCTTGAGCACTTGCAAAGTGAAGAGAGAATTGTTAGCTGGTTTTAGTTGAATTTGTGTCGTGATTTGTGTGATTGAAGCTAATTCAAAGGTTAGTGAAGTTTGAACTATTTTGCACTTGAGAAATCAACCGGTAACCAAGGTAGCGCGTATGAATTAAGGTATTTATTTGTAAATCCTATTTTGAATCTAGTTTATCTGAATTGCTTCATCATCAAAGAAAGTAGAGAGGTTAATGATCACATCAAAACCTATGGAGGTTGTGGAATCGAAACGAATAGTGTCTTATAATGCTTTATCTCAAGTTCCTAATAGTGTCATTGTAAAAGGTGATTTGTCTAGCTACATTGATTGTAAAATTGAAGATTTAGGATCATTGTCAATTTATTCTCGGTTGAAATCCCTTTGCGATAAGAGCATGAAGATTCAACCCGAATATATTAGGGCTTTTGAGAAGGGTTTTCATAATGCAACTTATTTTCTTGAGGATTTTGAAGAGGAACATATCCAAATCATTCTAAGTCATGTTCATGGTGAAAACATGTATTTAGAAAGGACACACACCATAACCAAGGAAGCTATTCAAGCTGTGACTGGTTTTTGGTCAACCAATGAAGTTCCCAAGATAAGGCAAATTTCCAAAGAGACTGTAACCACTTTAATCTCATCTACCTCTAATGGGAGTGCTTTTTCTGCTAATAACATTAAGGACCCAGCGGTTAAACTAGCTACTATGGTTATAGGCTACAAGATATTCTATTCCAGTAGAATGAACAGTGTATC
Organism: Cryptomeria japonica; assembly: GCF_030272615.1. Classification (NCBI taxonomy): domain Eukaryota; kingdom Viridiplantae; phylum Streptophyta; class Pinopsida; order Cupressales; family Cupressaceae; genus Cryptomeria; species Cryptomeria japonica. The sequence goes on from NC_081410.1 coordinate 624,844,891, forward strand.
ATCTACAACAGTACATACAGCCTATAAAATAATTGTTGAGAATGCAAATTATGACCTGTGTGAGGCCATAAGGAGTCAATTGATGTTGAATCTATGGTCAATCAAGAAGGACAACAATAAGAAGTTCAAATTTGGTCAGTTATTGATTGGCTTATTCTTTTACTCTCATAATTTCCTACCGGGAATTGGTGATATTGAGTGGTCTAAAGACCTACCGGTAACTGCTCATATCAAGAACAACATTAAGACAGCTAAGAATACTTTCTCGACTGCAATGAACAAGTACTTCAATGAATTTTAGAAGAAAATGAGTATGAGGGTAAGGCTACTTGAGGATATGGTGAAAAACTTTGCTAAGAACATCATTTTCACAATCACCATTGATTTTTGTCTAATGGAAGCTATTGAACCTAGAGAAGATGAAATGGAAGACATGAGCTATGAATTCAATTATGACTTATTGATTGGTTATGGCAATAACATGTTGGCATCTCCAGTGGACAGGAAGAAGAAAAGACTGGATACTATTGAGGAGCAAACTACAAAAGCTGAAACCAATAGTGCTCCACCTAGTAGTGGTAAAGGGAAGAAGAAGAAGGTCGAGAAAGTGCCTCCAGTGTCAACAAGTACTAGAGTGACACGAAGTGTCCAAATTAAAAAGGAACCGACACCTAAGGTATACATAAAGAAGCAGACTACAACAAAGAAGAAAGGTCGACAACTGATTCTTCAAGCAAAATCTGATGATACTGACACTGAGGAAGAATCAAAGAAGGTTAAGGCAACTGGCAAGAAGTCCAAACCAGTTGAAGCCACCTCTTAGCAGACTATTCACATTAAAGCTTTGTCTTACAAGCCTATGACTGATTTTGAGAGAACGGTAAAGACATTGGAAAGGAATAGATTTGATAATGTTAAAGAATATTTTGATTCATTTGATGAAGATCAGAAGGAATAAATTGTTCAATAGGTAATCAACTATTTATGTCATTACAATCGATTACCTCATGATCTTAAGAAAGATATTTCTGATTCTTTATATACTATTCTTTTGAATAAATGGGAAGAAGCTGTGAAGAAAGAAAAAGAAATTATTGATAATGTGTTTATGCAATATTTTCTTGATTTGTCAAAAGATGAGTTAATTGCATTGCTTGATAAACACAAAATACAATTTCCTTTTAAGTAGAGGAGATTAAAGATTTTAAGTGGAAAGATGCAATTTGTTGAAGTTGAGACTCATCAGATAGCAAGGGACATTCAAAATATGCGTAAACTGACAAAGTCCCAATAGGCTAATGAGCAAGATACTGTGGATGTACCAAAAATGGATGAGGAAGACATAGTGCAAGATGATATTATATATCCTATCAAGAAGAAGAATGACACTACTTCTCAACCGGTAATTTTTGTTGATGAAATGCAGGACACAATAGATCTATCTCAAACATTATTGAACCAAATATGCAACCATCGGAAATTACTATTTCACGGGTTAATACAGTGGATATATCGACAACTCAACCAAGTGTGGATATTCCACCCCCACCAGTAAAAGAACAATAAGTGAAATCTCAACGCCAACTGGTTTCACAAGCTATAGAGATAGCAAAACCTGCTAAAAAAGTTGCTAAGAAATCCTCTGAATAGGAAAAGGAGAAAGAACAAGAGGAAGAGAAGACTGAGAAGGAGAAACCTACCGAACCTGAAAAAGCATTAGTCAAACCACAAAATAATGATGATGTTGATGACTCATTTGGCATCAAAGGGCTTGTAGATGTTGACAACATGAGTGCATTGGAATTGTTGGAGATTGCAAATATGATGCAATCTAGAGCACAAAAGAAGAGGCTTAGGGAACAGAGGAGGGAAACAGAAACCATACAAACTGCAGTGGAAATTTTGTCAAGTCTTCTACCAGAGTCTACTATACGGAATTTGTCAACTCCTATTGACAAGATTGGATAGTTGGTCGCAGATGCTTTTGATCAACTCAAGTCACTTGAGGAAGCATCTCAGACTATAGCTAAGAAAATCTACAGGAAGAAAAGAGGAGAACAAATAATGAAGGATATTGATACAGGGAAGATTGTGTTATCCCTGAACAAAGATCTTTTGAGGAAATCTATTGATTCAGGAGGCAAAATTCTAGCATATACATCCAATGTTTCATTTTTCTATGCTGATATTGTTAAGAAGCGAACAGAGATAGAACTGGAACTGGTAAAGATATGTAATGCCTACATACCTTTATAGGACTCAATCTTAGCTTTTGGAAAATTTGTGGATGATTAGCAAAATTGGTTAGATGTCTATGATTTTGAAGCGGAAAAGAGACTCTGATCGATGAAGGAGATAAAGAACCAGTTGAGACCTAAAATTGATATCTTACAACGAGTTTAAAAGGATGCATAAGCAGTTTTGGTGACTCCAGAGATGAGTACAATTGATGCAATGGAAGAATTTTCTGCACAGATTATGACAACCATTGAGATCACTGAAACTTTACTAGAAACATGGGAAAATGATTTTTCTCAAATGAAGATTACTTTCAGTGACATTTTCTTGCAAATTGAAGTGAACACTCCTTGATACAGGCTTTTTAAGTTTTTGTATATATAAACTTTTGATGCAAATTTTGCTATATATATGTATTTTACTTTTCAATTTGGCATTGTTGTCAAAGGGGGAGTAGAAACATGTATGTGTTGTGAAAATTTTGTATGCATTGTTAAGGGGAAGATTAGATATATATGGGTACAATTTTTGTAAGCACACTTAGTTGTATAGTTGTAAAATTTTCTAATTGTTGCCATCAATGCCAAAGGGGAAGATTGTTGGCTTGATGATGATTGTAATAAATGAATTCATATGTTTTCATTGATGGAACATGTACACACACACATATGTTCACATTGTCTACCGGTATTACTTCTAAAAGTTACTTGTATTGCAACCGGTATTAGAAGTTTAGTTTATGATGGTGTCAAACCAACACATGGAGACAACCGGTATATGCAGGAATAAACTTGACATCAACTTGAAGATCCAGTAGAGATCATCAAAGAAGCAATGGAGGACAATCAGTTTACATGTTGACAGAGGTTAACTCTAACCGGTATCGGTGTTCCAACTAGTATTCATTGATTGTGTGATGAGTTATCCTAACTGACAAATTTTGGCGGTAATTTTTGATGAGTTATGTTTGATTGTCCAGATACACTACACCTAGGAAATTGTGATATGATTTCCAAAGATGACATGAAATATAAATGTCTATATAATGACATTATGATGAACTATTTTGGAGATATGATATGAGATGATTTGATGCGAAGATAGAAGTGTTAAGTTGTTGAAGGCATTGCATTATATGTTGGTGATGCAGTTTTGAGTGCACAGAAGAGGATCTATTCAAGCAAGTTGTGCTACTTCTAGATCACACCACTCGTTGTTTTCTAATCACTACAATAATCAAATCCCCTAACTGTATAAGCTCTAACAAGCTTCATTGTACAAATCCTTTAACAAGGTGATCCATTAGTTTGGATTCAGAAATCCTCTACCAAGGTTACTCCTAACAGGGTACTACCTTTAACAAGGTATAGCTCCTAACATATCTCTGGGATCTTTAACAGGATTTGCTCCTAGCAAAGCACTTTTGTAGACCTTAACCGGTCAATTACCTATTACTGCAGATAGTTAACTTGTGAGTCTCATCTCACCGTGGGTTTTCCCATTTGGGTTTTCCACGTATAAGCACTTGTGTTATGGTGGATGTTTTACTGAGTGTGGATGCTTCAATATCATTTTGGATTGCATGCATAGTGTTGAGTAAACTAGTTAAGTATATCTACCGGTCAATGTTTAAAGTAGTATTCATTTTGGTGTCACTGATTCACCCCCCCCCCCCCCTCTCAGTGCTTTATAAGTCTATCGCAATCATCTCCCATCCTCCATTTGACACCATTTTGTGCTAGTGCTCAAGCTGAGGGCATACTTCACATAGTAGCAGGATCTTGGAGAATAGGAGGACAAGGAAGAGTCATGGCTTAGGGAGCATCATGAGGAAGTATCCTATTCATTTTGTTTATTTATTTCCTAACTAGCTTCTTATGTTAATCTTCTTTGATAATGTTTTGAATGGATTTGTCTTCATGCTATGCTTATGGTTGATTTCTCTTGCTAACATGATTTCATATTGATTTTACTAATCTCCATTTTCACACTATTTGTGTGTGTGTGTGTGTGTGTGTGTGTGTGTGTGTATGTGTATGTGTATGTGTATGTGTATGTGTATGTGAAAAATATATCCATGCACTAAAGTTTCAAGTTATCAATATACACAAAAAAAATGGAAGAAAAAAAGGTAAAATTTATTAAATAATGTGTGGCGGCTTATGTAACTTCAATTTCAGTATTTTATTAGCAACTAAATTATAGTATTTACTTTATACAAAACTATATTCAAATAATTTTTTTAATTTTTATAAAAATTACACACATAGAATAAAAAAAAAGAATATACATTTTATTAGCTTACATTATTTCAAAATTCAAAACATATATTTCTATTTCTATTGATTCAATTTAAAAAGGAATCAACATTGACCATTTCATTTATAAAAGTGTGACACAACTTTGTACTTGTACCCACATGTGTGTGTGAGTGTGTATATATATATATATATATATATATATATATATATAGATGTATATGTATATATATGTGTGTGTGTGTATGTATATATACATATATATACATATATATACATATATGTGTATATACATGTATATAACACACATTCACATATACATATATGTATATATGTATATATATACATACATATATACATACATGCATATATATATACATACAATACATACATACATACACACATACATACATATATACATATACATATACACATGTATTTATAAGTTATATGTGTGTGTGTGTGTGTGGGTGCACACACACACACATTTATACACATACAAATACATACATACATATGTGTGTGTGTAGTTTTCAGGGGCACTACCCTCGAACCCCAACTGGGGTGTCTGACCCCAAGACACCCCACTAAGGGGTTCATCCCCTCAAACCCCACAAGGGGGGTACCCCTCCTCGTATATCATTAGGTCACATATTTAATAGTAGAGATTGTGTTAGCTTGTTTTGTCTTGAAAGACAACCCTATTTTATGAGGACATTGTATTACAACCATGCATTATTATATTTTGTGAGAGTTGGATAGCTATCGAGTTAATTGTGAATCATTGGTTGGTGATACTCTTGTGAAAGCCTTCTTTCCAAGTATATTCTAATCTTATTAATTTTTGAATAATATGTTGGGTGGCTTTTGGAGTGTGGAGTTTTTCTCTTGAAAGGGCTTTCCTCAGTTTAATCATAGTTTTGTGGTAGTAATGCAATCTATGTTTTTTTTTGCTAAATTTTTGTAAAGTTATTATAAATTTTTAAGAAAATTGCATAACCCTTCTCTCAATATTAGTGCATGAAGTTGTTCCACTATCTTAGCTTCCTTACATAAACATCCCCTAACAACCACCCAATTTTTTTTGTTGTTGAATACTTTCCAACCCCACCATATAGAAAATAAAGGCTCAATTACCTTCTCCACCTCCTCTAAACCACTCTACATCTATTTTTCTTACAAAAGTAGCGACAATCCTTTTATCACATATTCTAACAATGATTCACCAAACTCTGCCCACGGCAAGTGTTCTTTGAATCCTTTGTCGACATTCTAACATTATCTAAGATTTGCACAAAATCCTTGACAGTCACTTTGTAAGATGTTCATGATGATATTGCACTTGCAACTAATTATTTAGCTCTTTCTATAGACGAGGCACCTATTATTTCTTTAACAATACTTCCTTTACTAACTCAACCTCCCTCACCTTATGAACAAGATTAGGAGATTTTTTTATCTATTTTATGTTGAGCTTTGGAGTAGTACTCTCATATTTGTAGAATTTATATGTTTGCTTGATTGTTTTATGTTCATCCATGTATGTTTGTCTTTGTTTGTTAATCTTACCTAAAGGGCCCATATTACCCTTGTAGGTACATAGATACAAAGGAGATGAAATTTCATAAATTCTTCAATTTGTATTAGCACTCTTCTATTTGTCATATTTTGAATTTTTGTTTGTGAATGATGCAAAGTGTTGGGAATTTAGGCCTCTTCCATGTTGAACTAAAATCATAAATTATTTTCATCCACTTTCTTCCTTTGTGCTCATAGTCTCATTGTACTAGGGAAATTATGATTTTATATACCCTAATTCTAATTATATTAATGATTATCATATATTAATTATTATTATATATTAATAATGACCCTGGGTCTATGACTCCCTTAGTGTATCTTGTGAAAGTGATGTTATACTTCTTCATGTGACATCTCTATACTATGTGATGTCATTTCATGAGCATAATGCTACATGTTTCATGATGCAACATCCTTTTTTATGCTTATCTCTTAAGCATATCCTTCTCTTTCTCTCTCCTTAACTTGCACTCCTCACATCATATAATTATTTTAAGGGTGGATCTCATAATTTACACACCTTATTATTAATAAGCTTTGTGCTCTTTTTGGTAGCTAAGTAGCATATGAAATACCTAGCATAATATATCTTGCTAGATTGTGGGCCCTCATATGTCCTACCTTGTTCATGGTTATCAAAAAACACAACTTGTAGTAACCATGGTTGATCTAAAGCATTGTATGGGCCCTCATATGTCCTACCTTTTCCATTTATCTCATGCCCTTCTTTTTATCTCTCCTTAACTTCATCTCTCTATTTCTCTTTCCAGTTGAATGCTATTTTTTTATTTTTGTTTACATGAGTATCTATTTTTTAATTTTTGTGTACATAGTGCACTTTTCAACTAACACACTTTTTGTAAAACTTTTGCATAACACCCATGTATTGTGCATGACACCTTAGCTATTTTGCAAGTCTTCTCCCTAGGGACACAACCATAAGGATTGGAGATTTTGTTTCTCTACAATATCCTTTGATAATATTTGTCATAGTCATCTCTACTTTAACATGCATATTTAGTGTAGTTCATACATTTACCAAAGTGGGGACAAAATGTAGTATCGTAATTTACATATCCTTGCAATTTCACATTGCATGATGACCTCAAATTTCTATCCTTCAAAACTCAAAAATTTTAATATTCTATCATTATAATCTAAGATAGAGTTATGACCTCAAAAATGGCTAAGATAGAGTTATGGTCTATCGTAATTTACAGGCTTGGGCCATTCTTCCTATTGGGAAAATTTCAATCAAAACTCAAATTTCATTTTTTTCGCACATTTTTAATATTCTAATTGTTTTCTAATGTATTTCTCTCTTCCAAATAGTTCTCCGTTTGTCTATACTCCTACTTAGCCATTTTTCCTATTTATTGACCATTTATTAGCCAATATTTTTACATTTCTCAACATGATTTTCACCCAAAACATGACCTATCCATATTATTTTTCCCATTTCCATACCCACGCAAAGGTCAATATTTTTTTCTTGGTTATAAATACCAAATGGATGATACAGGAAGAGATTCCAATCATCAAATTAATATTATACCTTCAAAAATAGTTTTAACTTTTTTCTTAGATCATTTTGAAATAATATTTTCTTGAAGTTTAAAATGATATATTAGAGACATAAAACTGGTCAATATGATGAGAATATAGTGACAAGCACCCATTTAGGTCAATTTCATCAAAAATTACCTCTATCAATTATTATTTTAAAATTATTTTTTTGCCAATGTCATTCTTATGGTTATTGTAGAAGTGTGATATATTGTTGCATAAATTCCACCCTTGTATGCTAGTGCATTTAAAAAAAAATTGTCATTTAAAAAAATCACGTTCCAAGTCCATAATAAATATGTTATGGAACAAGGAATTTTATTGTTGAAGTGTTTCCATGATTATTTCTAAAGTTGAACTAAATTACTACATAGATGCTACAATGAGATGTGTTATTGTTGAAGTTAGCTAGAAAATATATTTGACATTTTTCCTCATCCCATCATGTCATTTCATCAAAGACACATGCACATACAAAGCCAAAAAATTTCGTATCCTAAATTTATTTTTATTTTTAGATGATGTAGAAATGGTTATGTACTTAGATGCTCCTACATTATATCATTGAGGTCACAATTTTTTTCATGTTACCTAATTTAGATGGCAATAAGGTTATTTGATAAATGCAAAGAATTAATAAGATTCATAGAGTCCAATTTATGACTTTGGTGAACTAATGTCTTACCCTTTAGTTTGTCCATTATCAATAGTACAAAGACTTCTCATAAGCAATGCATCTACTAGGTGGTTGTCTACTAATAAAGATGGTAAAGGTGGTGGTCCATCTACCTTTGGTTTATTGCTAGTGGTGGTAGTTTCAGATGAACACAATATTTTTTTGTTTTGCGAGGTCTAATTTTATCATATCTTTGATCTATTAGTATTTATCTTCTAGTCTTGGCCTTATATTGCTTTCCTACTTTTGCCTTGTATGGGCCTAATTGGTTTTCTTGTATAGCTATTATGTATTATATTCTAGTTGTTTTAGCTTTTGGCTTTTGGGTAAAACCTTTTATAAAATCATATCAATATTAAAAAAAAAAGGAGTTATCCTACAGGGTGTAAGATAGGTTAGGCTCACCAAAATGCAAGGTAGAAAATAAATCCTACCTATATTTTCTTAAGATCTCTATAAATATATTTATCCATGCCTAACAAAATGATATCTCAATTAACATAAATTATACTTAAATAAACACATAAAGCTAATTCATGGCATGTAAAAAGTATATGTATAATTTTGAAGAGGGGAAAGAGATTGAGTAGCTATTTCATTTATGTATTAGTTGATGTGTTGAATCTAAATGTTGTCTAAGTATTAGATCTAAGATAAGGTGGATTAAATATGATTATCATTGAGTGAATCTATAGTATCTCTAGCTTCTCATAATCACTATTGTGATTTCGGTTGATTTTCATGATTGCAGAAAAAGTGGTTCTTGTGATTGCATTCTTTTTTAATGATCCTTTGCACTTATAAACCTATGGAGATTGCTCATTTGTGTGATATTTAATTAGGAGAATTTTTTCATTGAGGAACATCTTTGGGGGATTTCTATACAAGGGTTAATGTTGTGAAGCTTCCTTTCACCTTAGCTAAGCCCTACATTGTCACTTTATGCAATTTTGAAGATAATAATGTAGAATATGTACACATAGATAAATGTTGATGCATGTTGTAATGATTGCACACTTATTTATTGTGTGTGTGAATTGGTGCTATATTAATGCATTTCTATTATTGATATTATCCCTCTAATGTATTTTTATGACCTAGGGAATCTCCTTAATTATGATAACCTAGATCCCAATCTAAATAGTTTAACACATAAGTAGATATGTTTTTTTTTTAATTTAGTCAACTTGAAATGGTCAAGAGGTGTTTAAAATTAGGAAGACATTATTGTCACAATGGACATGAGGTACAAATAAGGGATACTTAGAATTTACAGGTGGATGACGACTAATGTGGATCGATGGAGGAGTTATTTTCATGTTTTGTCAAATTGTGTGCACAAATAACCTAGATCGAGTACTAAATTATCATATAAAGACATGGCTAAGTACAAAACTATTAGGGAAGAGTGCATAGAATGCACCTTTCTCCTTTATAATTATATAATGTGTATTGGCGTGAGGCAAAATTAGGTTTTCACCAAATAAGATAATAAAACCACTGATCTTACCTAGCTAAAAACACATTAAAAGAGGGGTAAGTCCAATAGATCTAGCCACGATTCAATTAGGAAGACGGTTGAGATACTAATCAGATTTACTTATATGTTTGCCTCCCCCTTTTTGAGTTGAAATTGGTGTTGGCATTATAACAGATAAGGAGAGATTGTTGGCATTATAACAAACAAGGAGAGATTGTTGGCATTTCAATAAGGATATTGAGAAGGTTGTTGATGATTATGGATATAACTGATTAAGGATGTTTACTGTCTTAATATTATTATTTTTTCATTGATGTCAAGAAATTGATTTTCTAATTCAGTATGATGTTGCCATATCTTAAAAAGTATGATTTGATGAGTATAAAGATGTCGGTAAAAGACACATAAAGAATGTGATGAATAAGGGGAGGAATAAGTTATTCAATGGGCAACTATTACCGAGTTAGACAATGATGAGATCATGATGTTTAGATTGTTTTGATATCCTACATATGTTATTGATTGTAAGGTTAATATATACTATGTTATCGAGCAAAGAACCTAGTCGGTAAACCCTAAGGTTATCGCTATCAGTTAATGAAGGCAGAATGTCTACCGAGTGAAGATTAGTATTTACTGAGTTGGAACCGAGTAGTAACAGAATGCATTGAATGAATAAAAACATTATTTAATGAAGGAAGCTGATGAGTTGGCTATGATTAAATGATTGGTATGTCGTGCATGAAGTTTGTTAAAGAATCTATGGCAAAGGAAAATCAACAGGAAGATCTACAGCTCAGATTGAACCACAATACCCTAGCACAAGTTCCAAGAAATGTATGCAAGTTCCAAGGCGGGGTAAAATGTTTTTCAGATCGAAGGATACATTGAACCTGGTCAAAGTTTGAAGATCTGATGGCTATGATTGATCATGGGAAATGTGATCAAGGAGATTAAGTGGTCAGCAAATTGTTTATAAATAAGGAACTGTTGATAAACAATGAATGTGGGCAAATGTATGCACAGGGATGCTACACAGTGATTATCGAGCACAGAAGCTTGAAGACCTATTTAAATAACAGAGTATAGAGCCCAGCAGATGGACAAGATAAGTCCTATTGTATTGAGCAAATAAGAATCTGCTTTAGCATTTTAGATGTGAAGTTGCAGATAGATTTTTATTATTGTTATTTTGTGAAGTGATAGAAAATCTCTTAACCGAGTGGACTTAACAGTCTTATTTGTAAAACCCTCTAGCAAGGTGACATTCTGATTGAGTGTTTGAAATCCTTTAACAAGGTCACTTCTAACAAGGTGAAGATCCTAACAGATCTGAGGGAAATCCCTTAACCGGGTCACATCTAGCAATGTGTTTGTAATCTTTAATAGGATTTGCTTTTAACCGAGCATACTCTAGAAGAGTATATTTCTTAGTGGGTCTGAAATCCCACAGTGGTTTTTCCCTATTTGGGTTTCCATGTTAAATCTGGTGTTATGAGTGTTATGATGTTTATATGCTTTTGAGTTTGCATGTTTAGCAGTTTTGGTTATATTACTGAAGTATATGTTACCGAGGTTGAATCTGTTGTTTTTAAAGAAGATTAAGTTTGTATGATTCACCCCCCCCCCCCCCTCTCATCTTGTTAGCTATTGGATCTATACTTACATTAAGTATCAAAACTATCAATTGGATGTAAATTGTGAAGTTTAGAGATAAGTAATGGATAACTAAAACAAAATAGTAATAACAGAGTGCTACAGATGTCAGGAAGATCCATAGACAAGGATCTAAGTAGAAGAAGAGGATCATAACTTGTTGTTGGAAATTTGGGTAGAATTGTCGGGACCATGGTTGTAGGTTGCCTTGGTCCTGTAACTCTTTGATAGGCAAGTGGGATATTCTCCAAACCAAGAAAACACATTGGATCCATTATCGGAAGATGGGGAAAAATTCTCAATCGTGGTGGTAGGTTGCCCTGGTCCTCTGCTTTTCATTCCTTCAAAATCTAAACCTATTTGTCATCGTCAATTCTGTCAAAATCCTTGATCACAACTCCTAAATCAATTTCTAACACTCACAAAGAGAGGAAAAGGGGTTGTGGATAGGGGTTTGCCTTGAGTCAAACACTGATTCAGGAATTAACCTTGAAATTGAAATGATAATTGTAAAGGAAATGGAATTGAATTGCAACAAGATGTTTTCCTTTTGAGGGAAATAATAGATCTGAAATTAAATGCCTGTAATTGAAGTGTATACCTTGATGAAGCTTTCTTGAATACTCACACAAGGGTTTTAGGATGTTATGTATAATGTCTTCATAGAAGTTTGATCATGGATGTCATCTTAAAGGCTTGAACTTGATAAAATTTCTCCTTCAATGCTTGATGGATGCTTGATTTCTTTCTCACTTGAATTGAATTTGAAATCTTGATTGAGGTTATTAGACATCATTGACTTCAAATGAGATGGGTAGCTCTCCTTTTATACTTAACCATCCAAAAATTATTTGAATTTCTAGAGTAGGCCGACACGAGACCTAAATTCCCACCCACTTGATGTGACTATTTTGAGGACCAAATTGGGTCCTAAATGAGAAGACCAGGACACTTTGGCACCATGGTCCTGAGAATTATGACTCAAATTTGGGGAAGAGACAGAAGAGAAAGTGATAATGTAGGTTTGTGGGATGTGTGAACAGAATCAAAGTAGCCATTAGGTATTGAAAGATAGAGCGCCAAGGTGTGGTCTAGGTGAGGACGAAATTGTATGTAGATACAGTTTATGATGCTACATTTAGCCCTCACTTTAGTAGGAGTATGAGACTATGCCCATACTCATGGTAAAGTACAAAGTCTCATTGAAATTTTTTCATTAAGATACCAAAGAGACAAGACACACCAAGCCCCCAGAGACTTTAGGTTCTTACTACTCTAATATCGAGATAAAAGGGACAACACATGAAAGGGGAAAGAGAGTATGACTATACTGGCCTAATAAGATTTTCTTACTATGAGTCATAATTTTTTTGTTAAAAATTACAAAGCAAAAGGCCCAGTTTGCAAAGTAACTTGAATATTGAAAACACATCATGGGTGTATGCACAAAGTGTAATATTGAGTAGAAATTATGACCCCACGTTAAAGTGATTGCACATGCCTTATCAAGAGAAATAGCTTTAATGTAGCACATGCATCTATAGTGTCGTAAATTGTACACCCTTGCTAGGGTGGTACAATTTCACACTTAGGTTAGCACCCACCTTAGTGTGTTTGCATCTTGCATTAATATTTCCCTTTAAGCATTTAATTAAATCTAAAGTCATATTTCATCACTCCCCATATTATAAAATTGGGCCCTTTACCCTAAGTGTGCCCCTTTTTTTATTGTATTTCTCTAGTAAATCATTTAATCATAAACCCTAATTATGTCCTATTTCACCTTTAAGGCCCGATTCGGGTATCAAAATACCTCGAAATCAGCTATAACTTTGGGATTCTCTCTAATATTATCATATCTAATGGCCCTGAAAATTTGGTGAAAAGTTGGTCAGACCGTAGCGGGAGTGCACATGTCCTCGACTTTTTTCCTGAAATTTTGGGAGCATAATTCTATGCTATTATAATGCTTAACCCCAAAATATTGGTGGGAAATTCAATTCCTAGGTTGGTCTAAAGATGAAATCAAGTCAAAATTAAGATCTAGGGTTTCATACATAAGATCTCTCTTTCTTCATTTGAAGGGTTCTAAGAGAATCGAATCTAGGAAAAAGCTATTGGAGCAAGCATAAGGAGCCTTCTATGTAGTGAAAGAGAAGCCTATGTGGAGTCTTCAAAAAAATTAAACAACATTCAACAATATTTCATCAAGCATTCATCATCAATTAGGAGCCTTGTAGACATTGAAGAGTAATAGGAGATCTAGTGGCAATATCTCTCCATTGGAGATTGGTATGATTTCATGTTATTTTCATATCTTTGTATGAGCTTCTTTACATAAATTTACACATTTATATTCATTCTTTATATTATTTAGCATATTTTGTTTGAAGCATTGTTATTCACATTCACATTTACATTTAGGGTTTTACTCTCATGCGTAGGGTAGCTCTAGTTTCTTTCATTTTAGGATCTTGCATACACAAGGTTCTAGCACACACATTTTCAGTACATTATCAACTATTTGTGGAGGTTTAAATAACCAAAACAGGGGTTTGACTGACTCAAAACCCTATATAGCCACCCAAACCTTCCCTTTTCAGTTGTAGGTGCAGAAACAGGTGCCCAGAGATAGTTTTAGATCTGGAAAAGGCATTGGAACCACCTAGAGGTCTCAAATTTGTAGAAAACTATCAAGGACAGGGGTGTGGCACCTTTTTCCTACCTAGGATAGGGGTGTGGTGCCCTGGTCCCCCTTAAAATTAGTCATTTTCAATAGGTTTCAGCTTCAGGACCTTCAAATTCCATCTCTCCAGTTACAACTCTTTGTCAGATTCTCAAGGACGGTGGCATGGCACCCTAGTCCTAGTCAATTTGGCTTAGTTTGTAGCATCAAGTACACATCCAAAATCCTCCCCCTTTCATTCTTTCAGTATCTCAGTTTCAGATCTGCAAGTTTGTGTAATTTCAAGTTCATTTGTGCTTTATTCTTCATCTCCTAGTCTAGTTGATCATTCAAACCCTAGTTTTTCTCATCATTTGCAACAAGAGGAATAGAAACCATAAGAGATAGTCCTTGTCTCTCTCTTTTTTACAAGAAGTAGCCAAAGTGATCTATCTCCCTAGGCTCTTTCGTATTCTCAATGTGTTGGCAAAAGTGGGATTAGGTCCTAGTCACCCGGTCTCGCTTTTACCACCTCCACAACATCCAAAAGATAAGAATGTTACCATAATGAGATTCCCCTAGAAAAGGACAAGTTAAAGGATGATGGTCACAAAACATATAGGAAAAAGCGTATAAGGGATCCACTAACTCTACGGTTAGTAATGTGCTTGCGATAAATAATATATATCAAGAGTAATTGTATTGAATTGTCCTCATCCAACAATGGTAGTGGAACTACAAACACAGTGGAAGAAGAGAACAAGAGACAAAAAAACAAATGTCTTTTTGAGTTAACATGGAATAGATCAATGGGAGATTTCAACGCTTTGCATCATCCCCAAGTAGAAAACACAAGAGAACATGTACGACACAACATAAAGATGGCATATAAAAGATTAAGATACAAATAGAGGAATGTCACAACAGATTCAACCTCTTTATTACCTTGTGTTGAAATGTGGCGACTGATCAGCAAAGTACTGTACACTCAGCACTTATCCTTGCTGAGGTTCGGGGCTGGGCCGGGACTTGGGCAGGGGTTCGAGGGCGGCAACCCCCGAGAAAAAAAAAATTTAGGTATTTTTTTGTTGTTGATGAAATCCGACATTGTAATAAAACCCTAAAAAGGTCGACTTTGTTTTTGCCCTAAAAACGCATGTTATAAGCGGCTGGGATGCTTAAGGAATTGTAAGGTTGATGTACTATTTTTGCTGGATAATAAGAAAGATTGGACGGCTGTGTATGGTGGACGTAACCCATTCTGGGTGAACCATGTTAAATCTCTATGTTATCTGTGTCCTGTTTTATTTCTTTATCTTTTGTATTTAAATCTGCATATAATTGTTAGTTCATATTTGCTTCGGATCTGCTTGAAACCCTAACACCTTGCACCAACGAAGTAACAAGGATCATCCAAAGAGATCCTAACATAACACAAAAACATATCAAGTAGAGCACATCATGGGAGAAGCATATTACAAACAATAAAAAACACAAAAGCGAATCCATGATAAAAATGAAGCTAGTCCAACAAATCATCTGCCTCCCAATCTTGCTTAACATCATTTAGGGATGGTGGACAAGATGCAAGAGGAGCCACATAGAGCATGGTAGATGGAGCTACTGCAAGTTCCAAACAAGGACCATGCCCTAATGATGAAGCATTTTGTTTGTCACTAGGAGCTAGGGTTAATGCTTTTGAAAAATGTGAAGATAACTCATGATTATTGTCGACAAGCTCATACATATCATCAGAATAATTAGGATCAACATTGTTAGCATAAAAAACATTATCATCATCCATATCATCATCTAAATTAATAAATAGGATCTTTAACATGAAAATAAGTTGAAGCATCATTTTTCATGAGCTTTTTAACTTAGGTGATTTGAGTTGAATTTCCTTCCCAGGGTTATGCGAAGGCTAGACAAATGAGACCAAGTTAACATTTGGTGTCTTCTAGAGAAAATGATTTGGGAAGAAAGTTCACAAGCCTTGGCACAAAATCTTCATCCAAATTCTCTCACACAACATTTCCTTTTAGTCTTAGTCAAGACTTGCAAAGGTTGAGGAAAAATGACATAGGCTTCTTTTCTTCCCTTATAGGGGGAGGAGTGGAAGAAACCCCAATAAGTTGAGAGAAACATGATGCCAAGTGCTTTCCTTTATAAGACATAAAAGGTTGGATTGTGGCATATATAGGAGGAATAGGAGTTATGATAAGACCAAGTCCATTATAAGGAGGAGGAATATCCATGGGTGTAGGGTCTCTAGGTTTACTCAAGGCCATTATCATCTCATTTTTCTATTTTTGATAAGATAAGAAAAGGACGCCACATTGATGCTTTAAAGGATCAATATGTTTAGGCCAAAATTAATCAAGAGTGAAATTTCCATGCTTCATTGTGAGTTGGTAAAGGCAATGGTTAATCATTATAATAGTGTCATTTTGAGGGAATTTCAAACATTATGAATTGTATAAGGGATAACTTTCATGGAAGAGAGCCAAGGATGCTCCAACTTCACACTAAATTTATCTAATGTAAGAATAATAGCAAAGGTGACATCTAAGCACTTAGTACCAACCTCAAGAGGAAGAGTAATAGAACCAATAGTAGGACAAGAAAAACCATCATACACCTTAACCATAATATCAGATTTATCATATATTACTTGATGCAATTGCTGAATAAAAAACGTTCTTCAGTAATCACATTCACCATACATACTGGATCAATGAGCACCCCTCACGAGAGTTTGTCATTGATCTTCATAGTAATATATAATGGGCCATCAGGTGCAACAATAGTCTCACTAGGATTGAGGGTAATACATAGGTTTTTTGTCAGTTTAGGTTTGTCAATGAGGTTCACAACATTATTAGATTCTACACAAAGATAATTAGGGGAGAAAGAAAGTGGCGCAAACTCGACATCTTTGGTAGAATGAGAAGGCAATGCGTTGGTGAAGATTTGGAGGTTAGGTTACGAAGAGTTATAGACTTATTCCCTTTGTCATCCACACCAACTACAAATATAGTATTGTTAGCAATAAAGTCTTGAATCTTATTCCTTAACTGGTAACATTTCTCAGTAGCATAACCTAGTTGATGATGATATTGACAAAAATATTTAGGATCATGGGAAGCCAAAAATGGTTTAGAATGATAAATTGGTTTGATGGGAGGAAGTTGAAACACATTAGCATTCATCAACCTTAACATTATACTATGCAAAGACTTATGAAGACAAGTTAATTATTTTTTAAAGTATTTGGATAAAGGGGCCACACTTGGTGTTGTGGTTGCCACTTGAGTGTCGATGTTGTCATTTATCTTGATGAAAACTTTGTTGTGTTTGAACTTCATAAACGGTTGTTGAGCATTCCCATTCTTATCAACTGGAGCCATTGAAGAGGATGATTCAAATTGACTCACTTGAAGTTGATAATTGTGAAACACTGACAACAATTGCATAAAATAAGTAAACTTGGAAAAGAGAAGTTTATCTCTAATATCCTTTTGTAAATTAGCAATAAAAATCCTTTGAACATCGTGATCAGGCACAGTGTAAGCAATTTGTGAATGCAAATGTTTATATCTACCAATAAAATCAATCACTTTTTCTTTAACTCCTTGCTTACAGTTAATCAAAGCAGTCAAAGTAATTTTAGGACCAATCATATTTTGAAATTGTTGAATGAAAGCATTAGCCAACTGCCGAAAATAAGTAATAGAATAAGGAGACAAAGAACAATACCATTGTAGGTATTATCTCTAAAGGTTTGGGTAAATAGTTTTTCCATGAGTCTTTGATCATGATAGAAATCATTGTGCAAGATTTGAAAAGTCATCACATGAGTCAAGGGGTCACCTTTTACATTGTATAACTCCAATTGAGGAATTTCAACATGCTTAGGAGGAACCACATGAATAATTACCTCAAATAGTGGGCTTGCTACATCAAATGTGGGAACATTGAATTTGGATTTAATTAAAGAAGACAATTGGTGTTGTAAGGATGAAACAATTTGAGACAGGCTATTGATAGTTGCTTCACTAGATGGAATGGAATTGGACATATTGGATTGTGATGGAGGAGCAAAATTTTTGTAAGTAGGTAGAGGTTGAGAATAAGGAGGGGGAACATTATAGTATGTTGGGATGGGAGATAGTTGTGAAAAAAATGGAAGACTCATGGAAGGAGGTATGTAAGAATATTGATTAATATGATTGCCTCATGACTAACATGTGTAGGATTAACATTTTGTGTGGAAGTGGTCATGATAGAAGATGCAAATGCAGACACACTAGGCAAGGATGTAGGCATAGGAATGCAATGGTTAACTTGGATAGTAGGTTGAGAGTAACTGAGGACTTCAACACAACTTTTAATTGGAATTATATTAGTATCAACAATATGAGAAAGTCCACACAACAAATCCACACCTATCTTATCACTTTGAACCAATCTTTTCAATCCTTCAATCAAGGAGATTGCCTCACTATCTAGGTATTGTTGACCCATCCATTGTTGAAGATTTTCAAGCTCATTATCAATCTTCTCCAATTGGTCAATTGTAACCCTAGTCAGTGATTCATCCTCATCATGAGAGGTATGAGGTGAATGGGGATATGTGATGTCATTTATTGGATTAGGGGAAGTACCAACATTCACATGGAAAACGTTAGTCAATTGAGGCTCCATATCCTTAGTGTTTAAACCTTGGGAAGCCCTAAGTCTATAACTTCTTCTCACTGGAATATTGTATGTAGGACTAAGGGTAACAAAACTCATGCACAAGAGCGAAAATTGAATGCAAATATTTGAAACAATGATTAAATAATGTAATCCCTTCGTAAAATGATTGATTAACCAATGAAATAAACAATGTGAATTATGATATTGAATATTATATACCTCTAAATCTAAACATAACATATCATAACAATCAGATTTAAAAATACAATTGAGAAATTATGTAACCCACAAGTCAAATTTTGAAGAATAATTTAGGGTTTTTATGAAATTAACCTCTAAATTTATGTAATCTAATTGCATATATGACCTATAAGTGCAAATATGAGTGTTTAAGTGCATACAAATCAAATCTAAGAAAATAAATCAGAAATAAGCATGAAAGAAGTCAAGTTCACCAAAAATTATTGGTGTGAGGGAAAATTTGGGTTTCACCAATTAAGATAATAGATCCAATATCTTGGCTAGATGACTAACACATTAAAAGAGGGGTAAATCCAATAGATTTAGCCACAATTCAATTAGGAAAAGGGTTGAGATACTGATTATATTTATTTGTTTGTTTGCCTCCTCCCTTTGAGTTGAAATTGGATGTAAATTGTGAAGTTTAGGGCTAAGTAATGGATAATTGAAATAAAATAGTAATAATAGAGTCCTTCAAATGTCAGACAAAACCACAAACATGGATCTAAGTAGAAGAAAAGGATCAAACCTATTCTGAAAATTCAGATAGAATTGTTGGGACCATGGTGGTAGGTCACCCTGGTTTTGTAACTCTTGGACATGTGAGTGGGATTTTTTTCAAATGAGGAAGACACATTGGATCCACTGGTTGAAAGATCAGACAAAATTCTTGAGGCAGTAGTGGTAGGTCACCCTAGACCTCTGCTTTTCGCTCTTTCAAAATATGACCCTGTTCATCTTTGTTGATTTTGTCGGAATCCTTGATCACAACTCCTAAATCAATTTCCTACACATTGAAAGAGAGGGAAAGGGGTTGTGGATAGGGGTTTTCCTTGGGTCAAACCCTGATTTAGGAATTAACCTTGAAATTGAAATGATAATTGTAAAGGAAATGGAATTGAATTGCAAAAAGATGTTTTCCTTTTGAGGGAAAGGCTAGATCTGAAATTGAATGATTTTAATTGAAGTGTATACCTTTGATGAAGCTTGCTTGAATCCTCACTCACAAGTTTTAGGATTTCATGTAGAATGTATTCATAGAAGTTTGATCATGGATGCCATCTTGAATGCTTGAACTTGACTAAACTTCACCTTCGATTCTTGATGGATGCTTGATTGCTTGCTCACTTGAATTGAATTTGAAATCTTGATTAAGGTTCTTAGACATCATCAAATTAAAATGAGAGGGGTAGGTCTCCTTTTATACTTAACTGTCCAAAAAATATTTGAATTTCTAGAGTAGGCCAACATGGGACCTAAATTCCCACCCACTTGATATGACTGTTGTGAGGACCAAATTTGGGTCTTGATTGAGAGGACCAAGGCACTTTGGTGCTACGAACCTAAGCTAGAACTAGGGAACCTTTGTGCCCTACTCTTAAGAATTAGGACTCGAAATTGGGGAAGAGGCATAAGAGATAGTGAAAATGCAGGTTTGTGGGAGGTGCGAGCAGAATCAAAGCTTTCATTGAGCATCAGAAGACAAAATGCCAAGGTGGTGACAAAATTGTATGTGGATACAATTTAAAATGCTACATAATGATTCTAGAGGTGAAACCATACCTTTTTAATTGTACTTTATTCCTTGAAATAATAAATCAAGTCAATGAAATGAAAGTTAGAATTTTTATATTTTTATATATTCTTTTAATGAAAATTATTAACAACACTAGAAATCAATTGAAATTGGTAAGTGGTAAGGTTCACATGTTTACTTATTTTTACATTTAATAAGCATTAAATCTTTGTCGTCTCTGTGTGAGCTAACCATCTTGTTTAATTGATTGCAATAAGTTCACATGAAATTTTAGTTTGTTTCCAATCACACATGATACCCAATATTGGAACAAGACAACAAATGATCTTGAATAATCAAATTTATTTTAATGGAATGTTAGTGATTTACTATCAAAGTTTTAGTTGAGTTTATATTTATGTTTATGATCATTATGGTTTCTTTTTAGTTTCTTTACTAATTTTATAATAATTGAACATGAAAGAGTCTTGAGATAGGAAGATTCCACAAGTTGGTAACAATAGTTTAGAGGTCACATTTTATATTAAACATTTATAATTTTTTATTGTTTTTGTTGATAAATTTAATTTAGAAGACTTAAAGAAATCAAGATAGTTAAATTTGATTTTGACAACTCTAATATCAATCTTCTTAGATTTTTGTTAATGTAATTACTTAAGAATCACCATCAACATCTTTATATTTTTTGATATATTAGATGTGGGTCCTATGGGATCCCACACCTAAAGGGAAAATAACACAAATAGGCCCCAAATCCCATAATGAAATCTAATGGAAGATATGAAACAACACAAAAGTAAACTAGAAAACAACTATGATGAGAATATAAAACACTAGCCATCTTACAACTTTCTAATTGGCCTAATTTTAAGGACAACATCTCAAAGCCATCTAAGAGGAGCAATTTTTAAAAGAACGTTAATAAGGGATAACTATCTACACACCCCTCTTAGAGAATTCTACCATGGAGTTTGAAATTCCCAATTGAGCCAACTTGGAAGCCATAGTAAAGGAACACAAAGGAAAATCTAAATACTCGAAGGGTTTAGGTACACTTTGTCAATCAAACATCGGAGACAACAACACAAAAAACAATGGGGTTTTGTAATTAAAAGGAATAGTAAGAAAATTCAGTACACAATTGAAAGGAAGATAAATAGATGACATCAACAAAGAAAGAGGCTAACACTCAAAAACCAAAAAAGTCACACATGTGGAAGAAGGAGAAAGGGATTAAGGTCACATGCCATAAAAAGATGCTTTCTTAGAAAAACTAAAAATGTTGATAGGTAGAAAGTAAAAAACCCACATGAGACACTAATAAGGAATCACCCTCATCAATAGAAGGATCAATGAAAACTACAAGAGACTAAAATAAGGGAGTTGATGAAGGATCTAGAGAAATCCCTCCCAAGCCATTCTAAAATGATAAATGTTGAAGCTCTTCATTCCTCCACTATATAGAATTCTTATGTTTAATATTTGCATTCATTTGGCTCTACCAAATTGCACAACAACTTCAATATTTGAAAGACAACTTCTCATAATCCAAATTTTATTTCCATTTTCAATCATCCATCTTGAGCCATATTTTAGCCTTGAGACCCTTTAAAATATCCATCAAATTTTGGACACACACAACTATAAGATGAAAAATATTGATAATCTTTGGAGAGATAGAACTTAAAATTCACAAGAGTATCTCTAATAGCTTGTAGGCAAAGAGTTGATCAAAAACAACAATGGAAGGTTTAATAATGTGATCCATATTAATAAGCCAACGATGACTCACTTGGAGTGTCTAAAACAACATATAAAAAATTCACTAAAAGAGCAACATTCTTCCAAAATTGATGCCTCTTGACTCTAAAATAAATGCCCTTTCTTTCATAGTTTCTTGGACAATAATAAAAATTTATAAGCATGAGGATGAATATCTATATCCTTCATAAGGAAAGGATTTCAACATCTCAAAATCCAAGCATGCATAATAGACAAGCTATCCCAAAAATGATCAAATTTGCATATTAAACCAAACTTCAAAATGTAAGATTCATCTTTCACAACCTTTGACCCTAGAAATAACAAGAAAATTTTCTATGAACATTTGACCAAGCATTATAAGTTAAAGGTCTTCCCACATTTGCAACCTCATTTGTGGATCAAGCACAAAGAAACAATACAATCGTCACCTTTGCTAAAGCCTCTTGTATCCCATAGGTACTCTTGCAAATAAATATAACATTTGCTATTGAAAAACCTATTTTTTAAAATTGTTAGGAGATACTACTTTAGCAATAAATAAATAGAAAGAACTTAAAGCCCTAACAACCTTTGAAGCAATAACATTAAAAGATTAGAGAGAGAAGGGAAACATAAATTAGGGGAAGAGTGCTAGTAGTCATTATTTTAGCATTTTTGGACCATAATTGGCCCATTTGCGCACCTTTATTAGTACCCATAACACACAATTACTCGGGTATTTGTGCATAAGCATTGTCAATTTTATGTACACGATTATTGTACTTTTTGACCCTTGCGTGCATAACAGATCCCACAACGTGTGTCGTTACTACTCACAAGCCAAAACAATAGCTATAAGCAGTTAAGTTGCATATAGAGACACCAACAAAAAAACATCGAAATCCAATGTATTGTTTAATATTTGTGAATGTGTGAAATTAGCTATAATGCTTTCTGGTATGCTTTCCCTAACATACAAAATAGTAACCCTCAATTCCCTTCACCGTTCTATTATTAGTACTTGCCATTAGGCTTACTATTGCAATCAGTTGGACCAAATTTTCATTAACGCATTATTATTCAATTGCTTTTCCACCAATTATATCTATGAATTTTTTCTTTCGATTATTTTATTTTATTTTTCAATAGTTAAGATCCATGATTTTTAAGTTTTCAAACTAGAGAAATTGTTTTTCTTCAATCTAATTGGCTCAAATAATTTGCATCTTATTACCAGATTTCCTAGATCCACTTTTACATGAGTTTTTTTAAGCAAATGTTTAGGTCATTAAAATAATATTATATTATTGATTTTTTTAAATTAATTCTTTACTTACTATATTACTTACTTTATTGATTTTGTTTTGTTACAAAGAATAATCAATTTAAAAAGATTAAAAAGAACATAGACAATTATTTTATTTTATTATTTAACAAATTCATATATATATATATATATATACATATATATGTATATATATATATATATGTATATATATATATATATATATATACATATATATATACATATATATACATATATATGTATATATATATATATATGTATATATATATGTATATATATATATATATATGTATATATATGTATATATATGTATATATATGTATATATATATATATACATATATATGTATATATATGTATATATATATATATATACATATATATATATGTATATATATATATATATATATATACATATATATATATGTATATATATGTATATATGTATATATATATATATATATATACATATATATGTATATATACATATATATACATATATATGTATATATATATATATATACATATATATATATATATATATATATATATATATATATATATATATATATATATATATTGTTGGCATTATGCGAACCGGTATGAGGACATAATGACATTGTATGTTGTCATTGATGTCAATATGCTGAAAAGGAAAGAACCGGTATATATGAGAATCGACATTTGTGCCAAAGTGAAGCGGTGTGTTTGTTCAAGGTGAACCGACATATGGTTATGGGAACCGACACATGGAAGCTTTGTATGACTACCGGATGGTAGTCTCAACTTCGGGGTTTCCGGTTGAAGTGCTTCAAGCCTGAGTTGCTCAATTGGTGACTTTGTGTGATGAGTTAGCATTGTAACAAAGAACAGATCGTGTTGCCACATCAGCCTTGTGTGCATGAAGGATCTTGCATGAAAGAGATTGTTCCCATCTACCTTGGGAATGTGCGAAGCCTGTAAATGGTGATAACACGTGATGGGTTATTAGCCGCCATGAAATCGGTGGAAACAAATGATGGACAATGTCTTGAGATTGGATCAAGACTGTTGCATTTAATGCAATGTGATCAACGGTCAGGATTGAACCATTTGAATTCCTTAACCTAAAAGGTTTAGGGTTTAGGGTTTATGCTATTGACCTATCTATTTTCCTATAAGGTCGATGTTGTGTTTCTTTCTGAGGTTATTGGCAAAAGTTGTGTGTGTGTATCCAAGAGAAGAGATACGTAATTCTTACCAGACCAAAGGAGAGAAGTGATACCTGCAGAGTGTAAGTGCAGAAGGTGAAGAGGAGCTAAAGCGGATCTGCATTGGCATTGAGTGTTGTTAGCAAATCATTGTAATACCTGTTGATCTCTAACCACCTCAATAGTTGGGAAATCCCTTAACAGGGTAGCTTTAACCAGCTTACTGTAAATCCTTTAACAGGGTGACTCAAAACCATTGAGTTCTTGAAATCCTCTAACAAGGTAACCTTTAACAGAGTTTAACCCTTAACCGGGTATTCTAGCCATCCCTTAACCGGGTGATTCCTAACAGGATCGGTTCCTAACAGAACCTATTGTATCAGTCTTTAACCGGACAAGGCTCCTAACAGAGCGGACTTCTAAAGAGTTCAAAAACAAGCTTGTGGGTATTCATCCCCATTGTGATTTTCCCCGGTTGGGTTTCCATGTGAAAAATATGTGTGTCATATGTGATGTCCTTTTCATGTGATGATATGTTGTTTTCTGTCAAGCGGTGAATCATGTCGATCTAGTTGTTTATATATATGTCTTTGATGTTAGATTACCTATTCATGCACTAGGGTAAAATGGAAACAAAGTATTAGATTGTGTGAGAAGATAAGTGTCAACCAGTTTATGCTTGTCTCAGTTATTATGGGTTTTGTCAGTTCTACTCTGTTTAAGACCGGTGTTACTGTTTGTCTGTCAAAGCACAGTGTCTACTGACAAACCGGTTTAGGATTGTGTTTTTGTCTATACTGATTCACCCCCCCCCTCTTAGTACCGGTTTAGTACTATCTGTTCATCATTGAGTTATCAATTGGTATCAAAGCATCCTCCAGGTCCTTTGTGTTATAAGCTTAATCGCTTGAGGTAAAGATCCCAGTCTAATGATGAAGAGGGAAGGTCCAAAGTTCAACAGAGAAAATTTTAGTATATGGAAAGATAGAATGAAGATATACATCAGAAGCATGGGTGCTCAACACTAGAGTTATGTTGAGAATGCCTATGTTGCTCCTACCAGTACTCTCACCGATGACCAAAAGAGAGAGATGCAAGAGAATGGGCAAGTCATGGAAGCCCTAATTAGTAGTTTATCTGACATTGAGTTTATTGATGTCCAAGATAAGGTAGATCCCAAAGAGGTATGGGATACTCTTGAAAATATCTATGGCGATGGTGAGCATGTAAAACAAGCTAAGGAAGAAAGCCTTAGAGGGAAGTTTGAAGACGTGCGGATGGTTGAAGGTGAGACCATTCAACAGTATGGAATAAGAATCAAAACTATTGTTGGAGTCAAGAGTGCAGGTGGTAAAATAGAAGATTCCACTATGGTGAGCAAAGTCCTGAGATCCTTATTACCGGTCTATGCAATAAGGGTTGCTGCTATTTAGGAGTTGAGATCAATAGACAAGACTAAGGTATCCCTAGACTCCATCATTGCAAAGTTGACAGCCTATGAGCTAAATAGTTTTGATGGCAGTGTTCAAAAGACTGAATCAGCTTTTAAAGCTTATGTTGTACCATTTAGAAAAGGAAAAGAAGCTAGCACTAGTGGTGAACCAAGACAGAGTAGAGAAATGGATGATGAGGAGATTCTGATGGCATTTGAAGCTCTTCTTGCCAGGAAACTTCCTAGAGGAACCGGAAAATACAGAGGTAAGCTCCCTTTGAAATGCTTTTCTTGTAACCGGATAGGACATATTGCTGTAAATTATCCTAATGGCGACAACAAGGACAAACCGGAAAGGTTCAAGAAATTCAAAGGAGGAAACCAGAGAAACTATTTTGTGGCAATTGATGAAGGTGTCACAGATGAGGAATCAAAAGATGAAGAAAATGAAGATATTGTGTTTGTTGCTATCAAGGAAGATGTGTCAGACAAGAAGGCTCTTGTCTCCCAGTTTGATAATTCCAATGAGTGGATCATTGACAGTGGTTGTTCTCACCATATGACTGGTGACCGGAGCAAGTTTCTATCCTCGGAAGAGTATGATGGTGGTGTGTTTCACTTTGGAAATGATGCACCATGCATGGTCAAAGGCCGAGGGTCCATCTCTCTGAATGGAAAGAGTAGTGCTGACAATGTATATTGGGTTGATGGTCTCAGACACAACCTTTTGAGTGTTGCCCAGCTGAATGATAGTGGTCTCACTCTAGAATTCAAGAATGGTGAATTGGTGGCCACCGGCATGCAGACCAAAGGTAACCTATTTCAGCTAAATGCAAATATAAGTACATGTCTTATGGCTAAATTTGATGATAGTTAGATATGGTATAGGAGACTCTGCCATGTAAACTTTGATAACATTATGAAGGCCAGTAAGATCAAGGCAGATAGAGGGTTGTCGATGCTAAGCAAACCAGACAATACCTTGTGTAGAGAATGTCAATTGGGGAAAATGTCTTCCTCAACCTTTAAAGGTAAACCCTTCACTGCTGACAATTTGCTTGATCTTGTGCATACTGATTTGTGTGGTCCTATGAAAACTAGGAGTGTGCAGGGTGAGAGGTACTTCATGATTCTCACTAATGACTGCTCAAGAATGATGTGGGTCACATTCTTGAAAGATAAGTCTAAAGCTTTTTTAAAGTTCAAAGCTTTCAAAGCATTAGTGGAGAAGGAAAGCGGTAAAAGGATCAAGTGTCTGAGAACTGATCAAGGAAGGGAATTCACTTCCAGTGAATTCAACAAGTACTGTGAAGAACATGGCATCAAGAGGCAACTGTCTGCCCCCCAGACTCCACAATAGAATGGCCTAGCAGAGAGGAATAACCAGACTATGGTTGAAGTAGCTAGAAACATGTTGATTCAAGGAAAGGTATCTCACACCTTTTGGAGAGAAGCGGTGAGCACTACAGTCTACATAATGAACCGGGTACTCATCAAGAAAGGTAAGGATAAAACTCCTTATGAGTATTGGACCGGGAAGACACCTATGGTTAGCTACTTTAGAGTGTTTGGTAGCAAATGTTACATCAAGAGGAGCGAACACCAGAGCAAATTTGATGCGAAATGTGATGAGGGAATATTCTTAGGGTATTCCACCAAGAGCAAAGCTCTCAAGTGTTTCAATAATAGGACTCAGAGAATTATGGAAAGCATCAATGTAAGAGTTGATGAAACCTCTAAGAAAACTGAGGAAACCGACAGTGAGCAAGCGGTAAATGAACCAGTTGTAACCTTCTGGGAATCGGTTGTCAGTCAACCAAGTACCAGTAACAGTGTTCCTACACCGATAGATGTAGATGCTGATACTGATGGAGATGAGGATGAAGAAGAAAAGCAAGAGGAATCTATCAAGACCACTCCTCGATATGTCAAGCTGAATCATGATCCTAAGCAGATCATAGGAGATAAGGATGCAAGAATCCTTACAAGAAGAAAGGTCAGAGAAAACTCATGTATGATCTCTGAATTTGAGCCTAAATCATTCAAAGAGGCACATAAAGATGAAGACTGGATCAAGGCAATGGAAGAGGAACTTGACCGAATAGAGAAAAAAGGTGAATGGTCTTTGGTACCCAGACCGGAGCATAAAAATGTCATTGGTACCAAATGGGTTTTCAGAAATAAGTTGAATGAGCATGGCACAATGATTAGAAACAAAGCCAGACTGGTGTGCAAAGGATATGCCCAAGAAGAAGGAGAAGATTATGGAGAAACCTTTGCTCTTGTAGCCAGATTGGAAGGAGTTTGTATGCTTCTTGCATATGCAGCTTTTAAAGGATTCAAAGTATATCAAATGGATGTAAAATCTACATTCCTAAATGGTGTACTTGAAGAGGAAGTGTATATCGAGCAACTAGATGGGTTTGCCCTATCTGAAGACAGTGACATGGTGTGTAGGCTACATAAAGCCTTATATGGTCTAAAGCAGGCACCTAGAGCATGGTATGAACGCCTGCATTCCCATCTTGTGAAGATTGGATTTGAGAGAACAAGTGAAGATAGAAATATCTACTTGAAGTCTGAAGGAGATCAGATCTTGATCTGTGAGGGTATACCGATCAATGATTGGTAAGTTGCATTATGTAGTGCATAGCAGACCAAATATTGCACATGCAATTGGCATTATTGTAAGGTTCCATAAATGCCCAAGAGAATCCCAGTTGGTTGTAGTCAAGCGGATTCTTAGGTATCTAAAGGGAACTATTGATTATGGATTGTGGTATCCATATAGCAAGGACTTCAACTTGAAAGTATTCACAGATGCTGATTGGGCAAGTAATGTAGATGACCAGAAGAGCACAACTGGTGGTGCATTCTTTCTCGGTGGTAGACTGGTCTCATGGATGAGTAAGAAGCAGAGTTGTATCTCTCAGTCTACAGCAGAAGCAGAGTATGTTGCAGCTTTCATGAACTACACTCAGACAATTTGGATGAAGCATGTACTAAATGGCTTCAAAGTTCCTGTATCTAAACTGGTAAGTATATTTTGTGACAATACTAGTGCAATTGACATCTCCAAGAATCTGGTTTTGCATTCTAGAACCAAGCACTTTGAGCTTAAGTATCATTTATTGAGGGAAAAAGTTCAGAACAAAGAGATTGCACTGGAACATGTCTCCAGTAAGGAGCAGTTAGCAAACATATTCAACAAGCCTCTCCCAAAGGCTACATTTATGTACTTAAGAGGTGAATTAGGGGTGTTGCCCCTTCAGGAGGTAAACTAAAGTTATATGCTCCACATCAGTCAGGTATTGCATAGTCAAATTTTTCTTCAAGATTGATGTGTTGAAGGATGCTACTCCTCAGGGGGAGTAGCATAATGGAACAGGGAAGCTTGTACCTCCACTTTGGCATTGTTGTCAAAGGGGGAGAAGAAGAGAAGAAGAGAAGCGGAGAAGATATCTACAGAAATTGGGGGAGAAGATGTGAAGCGGAGAGATATATTTGTATATTGCCATCAATTCCAAAGGGGGAGAATGTTGGCATGATGCAAACTGGTATGAGGACATAATGACATTGTATGTTGTCATTGATGTCAATATGTTGAAAAGGAAAGAACCAGTATATATGAGAACTGGTATAACACTGTGAACCAACATTTGTGCCAAAGTGAAGTGGTGTGTTTGTTCAAGGTGAACTGGCATATGGTTATGGGAACCGGCACATGAAAGTTTTGTATGACTACCGGTTGGTAGTCTCAACTTCGGGGTTTCTGATTCAAGTGCTTCAAGCCTGAGTTGCTCAATCGGTGACTTTGTTTGATGAGTTAGCATTGTAACGAAGAACAGATCATGTTGCCACATCAGCCTTGTGTGCGTGAAGGATCTTACATGAGGGAGATTGTTCCCATCTACCTCAGGAATGTGCGAAGCCTGTAAACGATGATAACGTGTGATGGGTTATCAGCCGCCATGAAATCGGTGGAAAATGGACGATGGAGAATGTCTTGAGATTGGATCAAGACTGTTGCATTTAATGCAATATGCTCAACAATCAGGATTGAACCGTTTGAATTCCTTAACCTAACAGGTTTAGGGTTTAGGGTTTATGCTACTGACCTATCTATTTTCCTATAAGGTCGATGTTGTGTTTCATTCTGAGGTTGTTGGCAAAAGTTGTGTGTGTGTATCCAAGAGAAGAGATACGTGATTCTTGTGAGACCAGAGGAGAGAAGTGATACCTGCAGAGTGTAAGTGCAGAAGGTGAAGAGGAGCTAAAGCGGATCTGCATTGGCATTGAGTGTTGTTAGCATATCATTGTAATACCTGTTGATCTCTAACCACCTCAACAGTTGGGAAATCCCTTAACAGGGTAGCTTTAACAGGGTTACTGTAAATCCTTTAACAGGGTGACTCAAAACCATTGAGTTCTTGAAATCCTCTAACAAGGTAACCTTTAATAGGGTTTAACCCTTAACCAGGTATTCTAGCCATCCCTTAACCAGGTGATTCCTAACAGGATCAGTTCCTAACATAACCTATTGTATCGGTCTTTAACCGGACAAGGCTCTTAATAGAGCAGACTTCTAAAGAGTTCAAAAACAAGCTTGTGGGTATTCATCCCCACCGTGATTTTTCCCAGTTGGGTTTCCACATGAAAAATACGTGTGTCATATGTGATGTCCTTTTCATGTGATGATATGTTATTTTCTGTCAAGAGGTGAATCATGTCGATCTAGTTGTTTATATATATGTCTTTGATGATAGATTACATGTTCATGCACTAGGGTGAAATGGAAATGAAGTATTAGATTGTGTGAGAAGATAAGTGTCAACCAGTTTATGCTTGTCTCAGTTATTCTGGGTTTTGTTGGTTGTACTCTGTTTAAGACCGGTGTTACTGTTTGTCTGTCAAAGCACAGTGTCTACTGACAAAATGGTTTAGGATTGTGTTTTTGTCTATACTGATTCACCCCCCCTCTCAGTACTAGTTTGGTACTATCCGTTCATCATTGAGTTATCATATATATATATAATTTTAGAAAGTGACAATAAAATACATTTCAATAGCTATTTTTTAATATATCAACATATGCATAGTTGAAATATTAGTATTTGTTTGTTAGAGTTAAAATTAGCATTGTAAATTCTCTTAAGAACTAAACATTAAATAGATCATGAGGATTTATTACAATTTTATTTTCATAAACTTAAAATTATGGTAAAAGTAGTTTAATCTTTTAGCTTTGTAAATTCTCCATGTTGTCAAGAAAGAATCTCAACATTGAATAGTGCTGGTGTAAATAATTATTCATCATGCATATTATTACACTTTACTTAAGTTTACTTAGGTACATGCATTTAATAGTAGTTTGAGTATGAGACACTTGGGTGTTTGTGCCAACATTGGGATAGTGTGTGTAGGATAATTTCCACCTTTTATGGTGTTGATCTTGTTGTTACACTCCACATTCAGTGGGTGATCCACCTCATGTGGAATATTATATTATTTCTCCTACCTACCCATACCTATTTCCTACCTACCCTTGTTTCTTATTGAGCCACATGTCATGTTTGTGTACTCACGTATCCCTAGCCTTGCCTATATAAGAAGGCTCATCTACATTGATTGTATGGGCAATCAATCTATATCTTGTAATGATCCAGTTGATCATATTTTGCATCTTGATAGAATACAGTTTATTCCTATCATCTATTTTGTCTCTCTTATTTGTGCTTTCCATTGCCTCTTGATCTTGGCAAAATCTCGCATGGTATCAGAGCTGGTACATGTCTCACATGGTATCAGAGCCATTAGAGTGTCATTGGTTTGCCAATTGAGAGAAATTTAATGCTATTTGGGGTTTGCATTTTGGAGCTTTCTATTGCAGGTTATTATTGAAGCTTGATGGGTCAAATATGAGGTTACCTTTGGATTTGGGAGGTCCAAGAAAGTCAGTTTTACCTTTTGTTTCATCCAAATTGGACTTCGGAGGCCAAATCTAGAGGCATTTGAAGTTTGACATTGTGGTGGAAATTTTCGAGAAATTTTAATTTTGCAGGCAAGTTTCAAATGGCGATATCTCACTCATCCGGACTCGGTTTTTCGAGCAATTTTTTTTTGTTTTGGGGTAGAATTTCGTGATCTGTACAATGGTGTAGGAGTTTTTTAATTTTCAGATACAGGTTTTTCAAAAATCATGAAATCCCAATTTTTACAACTTTGGAGGCTTCATTTGGGCTCATATGGACTCCTTTTCAGGTGTTGTTTTTGTTGAAAGTGCATATTTTTTCATCTACTTTCATAATTTGCCATCTGTTTGCAGTGATTTTGAGTAGAAATTTTGCTTTCAGTATTTGGCCATTCTTGGCATATTTGGTACTTGCATTTTGCTTGGATCTCAGTTTAGATCTCTAGTAGTATTTGTTGAAGTCTCTTATATCTCATTTTGAGAAGTTGTAATCATTGAAATTAGAAGTCCACTTTGCCATTATTAGCAAGTGCCAAAATTATCTTTTTATGGGGGGTTAGTTGTTCATTTATATCTCTTGGTGAAATTCCATTCGGAGGCATCTTCATCTGCAGTATTCTACATGGCTTCTTTGTTGGTGGCATCATTTTCATGTTTCCACATATGAATATTTTATCATGATGTATGCCCTTGCTTGAGAAATGTTGTACTCGCACTATCATAAAGTGTCACAACTCTTTGTATCTTTTCATTGTTGACTATTTGATGTAATCCTCTTGTACATGTAGATTAGGAATATCTTGTGAGACTTGGTGCATGGCTCCAGTTGAGACTTAGATTGTACACATTTGTGCATGGCTCTTGTGAGACTTGGATTGTACCAGTATTTCTGCTATTTCTGAGTATCCAGATGATGCTCATAACAAGTTGTCTCCATGCCTGATCTACATTTTATTGCAGCGAGTGATTCATCATCATCGACTTGGTACCTGGTTTTGTCACACTTTGACATTATTGGTGCAGCATTGGCTCTCTTTCTTCCTTATGGGGAGGTATTTTGGTCAACATCATTTGGACCATCTTTGCAGGAGATTCGACATTGAGGGGGGGCTTCGTGGTCTCTTCTTCTCTCTTATGGGGGGGGACATAGTTTTGTTCTTCTCATTCATCATTGAGAGCATTGTGTGCTTTCATCGTCTCTCTTTTGGGGGAGGGTTTTTTCCCATTGGGTTTTTCTCTCTTTCCTCGCTTTGTGGGAGATTGCATTTGTATTTGTACATGGGTACCTAACATGGCCTCGTAGCTGGGACCCATCTTGCATTTCTTAGTTGCATTGTAGACTTTAGTGCATTCCCCTAAGTTGCACTTAAGGGGGGGTGTTGGTGGGAATGTGCACAAAGATGGTGGTAAAAAAAGTGGACACTGCCCAAAAAAAACTTGGAAAAACAAGTAGCGCGTACACGGTTTTAAAATTTAAAATTCCCGCGTATGTGCTTAGGTTTGTTTTTCCCAAGCCTAGAAAAGGTAGCACGTACGCGCTGCTTTTAGGAAAATGAGCACGTACGCACTACTCCTAGGAAATTGAGCGCGTACGCGTTGCTCATAGGAAAATGAGCGCGTATGTGCTAATAATCCATTTCCTCTCCTAAACCACGAATGGGGTGCTAGATTTGTCCTCCAAGCTATGGATCAAGGTTAGTTTTTGTTTATTTTTGTCTTTCTTTCCGGTTTATGCAATTTGTTTTACATTTTGAATTTAATTTCATTAATTTTGATTAGGTTTTTTCATTTTTTGTTTCAAAAACCAGATTCTTCTAATCCAAAACAAGAAAAACCAAATGCACCTCCTAAAAACCCACAAGAACAACCAAATGCACCTCCTGAAAACACACAAGAACAACCCCCAATTCCTCCTTTTGACTGCACAGCCGAAACACAGGAAGAATTAATTAATCCGTTAGGACAAAATACGTCTAAAATCAATAGACTGATTCTAAAATTGAAAACTTCTGAACTTGACCATCATCAATCCCTCGCCACTAGCCTAGAAACATTAGCTAGTGGTGCCATAGCTGTTTCCACATAAATTACCAAATGGGGAAGCTTTAGGGATAGGTGTCGTCAATTCTATGCCAATGGGCTATCATACAATGGAGTAAAAAACAAAAATATTTCTAAACAACAAATATGTGCCCTTTTTATTGATCCCAAAACTGGTCAGTCATTACCTCTCAATGCAAAGAGGTTTCCCATACATTGGTGTACCAATGTGCAGATGAAGAATCTTTTTTGGCAGAGGTGGTGGATGGTCTTTAATGATCCACCTTGTAATAATTATGAGGTGCCATTATATTTTTTGAGAAAAATATATTGTGAGTTTGTGCTCAATGTGCGGCCAAACTATTTTGACATGAGAGAGTTTCATGGTAAAGGTGGTGGCTCTGCCCAAGATAGACTTGGAGCCCGTAGGCAATTAGCCGTGGAGAGTCGCCGCCCCCTAGCACCCAAACCCAAGGTGCATCAGGCTGTCCCATTAGAGCTGAAAGAGTCGATGGAGCTACAGACTCTTTAGGCTGCCACAACATTGACTAGTGTCATCATCCAGCATGGGACGTCATTAGCACACCCTATTGTATTGGATGATGAGCCGTTAGAGGGCGACAGAGAGACCATCGAGTATATATGTGTCAGTTGCTCGGAGATATGTTCAGGGATAGATGATGTAGCCAATGCAAATGGATACTCATATCATCTATGTACGATTTGCAGTTGTAGATGTCAGGCTTACATGGTTGAGGATGTCGCGTTGACAGATGAGTTGATGGATATGGTGTTTGCCCATGAGCCGCAGACACAAGTGTGTTGATTTGAATTCATAACATTTTATTTATCAATCACTTTAAATTTGTAATTACATAAATGAATTTTCATTTATACATCGATTTAAATTGAGACAAATAATATGCATTTCAGGATGCAGTAGCGGTATCCCATACACCTCCCCCAGTTACTATAGCTGCAACTTCGATGCCTGAGGTATAGATTTTGTAACATGTCAAAATAGAATAGTACACTCTGAATTCAAAAAAATACAAGATATACTAAGTATCTTTAATGCTTGGTCCAATTTCTAGTTTGTAGGTGTTGACAGGGGACAAAATGTCCCAGATTGATGACATCACGCTCTCAGCGATCGATTTTGGCCTACAAGGCTATACGATATCATATTTTGTACAACTCTTTTTATGTATTGTTTTGATGGAATATGCAAGTCATTTCATTTTAGATTTTTAAAATTATGTTTAATTTATAATCTATACTAATATCTCATGTTAATTTTGTGTTTTTAGGGTACCTCCTCCGCATCTAGGGCTCGTCCTAAGAAAAAGAATTCCTCGAAGATGCCAAAACATGTGAAGAAGGTAATTGAACACATTTTTAGTTGTACAATTGTTTGAAAATGTTGAAATCAAGTATTAGTTGGGGTTTGTAGATTGATTAGTGTTTTTTGTCTATTTTACATGTACAGCGGCCATTGAGCTTTGTGGATTTGTTGAATGCACCTGATTCGCCCGCGGATCAAGAGAGGGCAAAGGTATGTATCTCTACTTTATTTTCTTGATTTCATTATTATATGCACGCGTACATGTGAACTTGTGATATATTATAATCTTATAATTTTTTCATATAGGAAATATCCATACCTATTTCGTCAATGGCGAACCCTCCTCCTTGCACTGGAGAAGCATCTTAGGATCCGGTATACTTTTGTTTGATATGTAAAATTAATTGTTTTTAACCTTCAATACTTATCATTATATTAATTGTGTTTAATCTTTGTACATTTTATGTATAGGTAATAGTGATAGTTTCTACATCGATGGTGAGCCATCCTCAGTCCATTGGAGAAGCATCTCAGGCATAGGTACGTCATTGTTCTCTATAGTATAGCTTTTAAGTGTTTTTGATATATTTATGTTAGTAAATTGTATTAATTGTCCATTTAATCTACAATAGAC
This sequence comes from Cryptomeria japonica, assembly GCF_030272615.1. Lineage (NCBI taxonomy): Eukaryota > Viridiplantae > Streptophyta > Pinopsida > Cupressales > Cupressaceae > Cryptomeria > Cryptomeria japonica. Next base: position 624,881,149 of record NC_081410.1, read on the forward strand.
TCCTTCGCGGTATGACCATAACGCGGATCCATTTAAGTATGTCTTCAAGAAAACTCCTAAGAGTGACAAGGAGAGGAGAGCGAAGACATTAGCTTCTGGATTAGCCGATAAGGTAATCTACATTTCAATTGCAAAGGAATTAAAGTTAAATGCATAGTTATGTTGTTAATTGTGAACTATTTTCTACAAAAGAATTCTAACTTGGCTTTTGAATTGTGGTTTTGCAGCCATCTACAGAGCCGCGTACTGAAGAGGTTTGATTTTGATGATCTACCACAAGTTTAAGATCATATAGTGTTAGTTTGGGTCATAGAATGACCAATACATGTAGATATATTCTACATTTTTATTGTATATCGATTTGGACATGGCATATGCCACATTTTTGTAATACTTGTATTGACTTGGCAGACATGCCTTTTATATATATATATATATATATATATATATAAATATCGATATTCGATCCAATAAATGTGTAATGAGTTCATTATTTTGTATTCGTTATATTTTGTGGTTGTCTGTTTATAAATTTAAATGAATATTTGCATATATAATCAACAATATGAATATAAACAACAAAAATATATGATATAAAACATTGCAATCGTGGAAAATGATTTAAGCAATCGTGGAAAATGATTTAATAAAATTTCTAAAATGTTGAATTAACCCTACAAAACTCCTTGTATTCAGTTCATTATTGTGTATTCGTTATATTTGGTTGCTGCCCTTTTATAAATTTAAATGAATATTTGCATATATAATTAACAATATGAATATAAACAACAAAAATCGTCAATATGAATATAAACAATGTGTTTGGTGTGAGAGCACCCTCACGCTTGCAATGGTCAAATTTTGTTTGTCATGTGCACAAACCGACATCGCAAGCGCGTTCGAGTGGGCAGGTTTATACTAGGCATGCCCCTGTTGTGCACCCCAAAGCGCCAGAACGTCGAGAGTCATACCGTACCTATGCAATCTCTTAATTGCCCTGAGTCCAAAAAATTGTCAAAATTTGACGACTTGTTTCTTCAAATCCAGGACACATATGGTCGATCTATTTGATCTCATGGGGTTGCGTGAGGCTCCTCTACAATGTCCTATCTCAGTTTTTGATGAGTCAGAGCCATTTTCAATGGGTAGCATTTTTTCACCTGCTAAAAAAATTATCAGTTGCATGCAATGCAAAGTTGCAAGATTGACTAGAATTAATTCAGTTCATCATGTGCACAAACCGACGTTGTGAGCGTGTCCGGGTGAGAAGGTTTACGCTAGGCATGCCCCTCTCATGCATCCCAAAGCGCTGGAACGTTGAGAGTCATACCCTACCGGTGAGATCTCTCAAGTGCCCTGAATCCAAAAAATTGTCAAAATTTGACGGACTGTTTCTTCCAATCCAGGACACATACGGTCGATCTGTTTGATCCTGTGGGGTCGCGTTAGGCTCTTTTACAATGGCCTATCTCAGTTTTGGACAACTCAGAGCCATTTTTTATTAGTAGCATTTTTTCGCCTACTCCAAAAGTCATCAGTTGCATGCAATGAAAAGTTACAAGATTGGCTAGAATTGATTTGGTTCATCGTGTACACAAACCGACATCGCGAGCACGTCCAGGTGGGTAGGTTTATGCTAGGCATGCCCCTATCGTGCATCCCAAAGCACTAGAACTTCGAGAGTCATACCGTACCGGTGCGATCTCTCAAGTGCCCTAAGTCCAAAAAATTATCAAAATTTGACAGACTGTTTCGTCCAATCCAAGACACATACGGTCGATCTATTTGATCCTGTGGGGTCACGTTAGGCTCCTCTATAATGGCCTCTCTCGGTTTTGGATGAATCGGAGCCATTTTTTATTAGTAGCATATTTTTGCCTGCTCCAAAAGTCGTCAGTTGCATGCAATGAAAAGTTGCAAGATTGGCTAGAATTGATTCGGTTCATCATGTGCACAAACCGATGTCACGAGTGCATCTGTGTGGGTAGGTTTACGCTAGGCATGCCCCTATCATGCATCCCAAAACACAAGAACTTCGAGAGTCATATCGTACCGATGCGATCTCTCAAGTGCCCTGAGTCCAAAAAATTATCAAAATTTGACGGACTGTTTCTTCCAATCCAGGACACATACAGTTGATCTATTTGATCTTGTGGGGTCACGTTAGGCTCCTCTACAATGTCCTATCTTGGTTTTAGACAACTCGGAGCCATTTTCGATTAGTACCATTTTTTTGCCTACTCCAAAAGTCGTCAGTTGCATGCAATGAAAAGTTGCAAGATTGGCTACAATTGATTCGGTTCATCGTATGCACAAATTGACATTACAAGTGCATCCGGGTGGGCAGTTTTATTCTAGGCATTCCCCTGTCATGCATCCCAAAGCACCGGAACGTTGAGAGCCATACCCTACCGGTGCGATCTCTCAAGTGCCCTGAGTCCAAAAAATTGTCTTCCAATCCAGGACACATACGATCGATCTATTTGATCCTGTGGGGTCGCGTGAGGCTCCTCTACAATGGCCTATCTTAGTTTTTGATGACTCGGAGCCATTTTCAATTAGTAGCATTTTTTGGCCTACTCCAAAAGTCATCAGTTGCATGCAATGAAAAGTTGCAAGATTGGCTAGAATTGATTCAGTTCGTCATGTGCACAAACCGACGTCGTGAGCGCATCCGAGTGGGCAGGTTTACGCTAGGCATGCCCCTTTCGTGCATCCCAAAGTACTAGAACTTCGAGAGTCATACCCTACCGACATAATGTAGAAGTTGCTTGACAACTTTTTTGACAACAATGACAATTTTTGCTCAAATTGTATCTAGTCTCAATCTATGACCCCTATGACCTGACAATGACTCAAATAATTCTCCATGATTATACAAGAATCAAGAATGCTTGTGATTGACCAGGGACACATCACATATACTCAAAACATAGTCACAAAACATTGACAGACAAAATATTCACAAAACATTGTCATATATTATTAAAAAATTTGCCTCTAAATATGGTCAAATTAGCTCTTGGCTACTTGATTATACAAAAAATTGTCTTACAAATCATCTCATGGGCTTTTATACAAAACTTGGCATTACAATATGTGCGATTCAGCTCATCGCCATTTTAATATACAAATCATCTCATGGGCTTTTATACAAAATTTGGCATTACAATATGTGCTATTTAGCTCATCGTCATTTTAATATACAAAATTTGGCATGTACATATGTACAAATTATCTCATTGCCACTTAAATATACAAAATTATGCCCCTAAACATGTAAAAATCAGCTCATGGGCATTTATATACAAAAAACGAATATAGAACAATTCATCGATGATTTATACAAAATTCTCAAAATCATTCTACTCTGAACTGTAGAATCAATCAAGTGAGCCTTCAGGATTGACTCTAACCCGTATTGTGTCAAGTATTGCCTCGTGGTCAAATTCACGAACTTTCCATAAAATCTTGTTATGAGGTCTACCACAATACTTTGTCAAATGAATATTTGTTGCAACAACAAGGTTAGAGAAATGAAGACTATGTCTATGTGTTTCAAAGTCCTGGAACAACCAACATCATAATCCTTGATAGGGTATCTCCGAAGCCATGTTCCTGTCACGACAACAGACCCTATTGGGTACTCAATACCCTCTCCGTCAATGATTGTGGTTGTCAATTTTCTTTTAGGCTCAACACAACGACACAAATAGTAATCTCTTCCTTCTTCATTGTTCTCTTTTGCAACAATTGCATACACATGACCTGCATTTTATAAAGTGTTAATTAATACCAAAAATAAAGTATGATGTACAACAAAATGAACCAAAAAGAATACTTGCAAAAAAATTAACTAAAAAAATCACCTGAATCCACTAGGTCGGATACATGGTCAAAATCCACTGATGTCTCCATCTGGCTCATAGTGCTTTGGGAATTTGATATGAATCAATGGGAACCAACGGTCTACAAGACCATTTGTCAACCCACTCTTCTGATTCACATTCTTCCCACAAACAATACATGCATGAAGAGCAAAAACATACCATCTGTCTCGTATAAATTACCAGTGAACTTGAATTTGAACTCATAAATGAGTGCATGTCACTCGATCCTGCAACTATACAACAATCTAGATAGTTTTCAATGTTAGATTCAGTGATCAACCAAAAATATCTACGAACCAATGACGTACCTGGATTACCTGGACCCATCGTAGACTTACACCATCGCACAATTGTTTCTGCATCTACCAACTCAGCACCACCTTCGTACTTCAATTCTTCCCTGGCTAGGGCTCTTTTCACACATGCTCCTGCACCATCGTGCTCTCCCTTACCATGTCTAGCCTTAGTGACATTCCAAAAATGTTGTACATCGCTTGTCACATGCATCCTTGTCAACCAATAAAACATCCTTGCATTCTTGAATTGTGCGGTGCAATTATTTGACCATATTAAGTGTCAGTTGTATCATATGTTCCTTTCCCTTAAACTATCATAGAAAACTTTAAAGCATCCTTGTACAAACTCTGATGAATGAGTTCGATCATCACTTATGTAGAAGTGATACTCTCTTACAAACTTTCTATCCTCCTCTGTGCACTATTTTTTGGAATCAAACTATTAAACAATCACAATTCAATCATTTGAAACCATGCAAAAACAAAAAACTAATAAAAACAACAATTCAATCATTTGAAATCATGCAAAAACAAAAAAAATCACTTACTTTTATGTATACAACAATGATAGAAGTGCAGACACAGTTCTAGTGGGGCCTTCAACGACCTAAAAAAATTCTTTTGAGGTCGTTGGGGCTCTTGGGCAACTAAAACTATGTCTATAAACTGCATACGCGTTGTTAGACCATAAAATGTTGACAAGCCCAACGGTATTCTTTTTTCCCATTCTGGATTGATAAGTAGCGCGTACGCGCTACTAAGCCTAAAAAATGTTATCACAGGGTAACGAATAATGGGAATAGTACCACGTACGCGCTTATGAGTAATAAGTACCGCGTACGCGCTCCTTTGCCTTTAAAAAGTTATGGCAGGACAGGGAACTAATAGTTTCAGTACCTCGTACACGCTATTGTGTGTGTGTGTGTGTGTGTGTGTGTGTGTGTGTGTGTGAGAGAGAGAGAGAGAGAGAGAGAGAGAGAGAGAGAGAGAGAGAGAGAGAGAGAGAGAAGAAGGGGTATGGAGGAAGGGAGAGGGAGAGAGGGAGAGGGAGAGAGAGAGAGAGAGAGAGAGAGAGAGAGAGAGAGAGAGAGAGAGAGAGAGAGAGAGAGAGAGAGAGAGAGAGAGAGAGAGAGAGATAAGGGGTATGGAGGAAGGGAGAGAGAGAGAGGGAGAGAGAGAGGGAGAGAGAGAGAGAGAGAGAGAGAGAGAGAGAGAGAGAGAGAGAGAGAGAGAGAGAGAGAGAGAGAGAGAGAGAAGGGGTATGGAGGAAGGGAGGGGCAGAGAGGGAAGGAGGGAGGGAGAGAGAGAGAGAGAGAGAGAGAGAGAGAGAGAGAGAGAGAGAGAGAGAGAGAGAGAGAGAGAGAGAGAGAGAGAGAGAGAGAGAGAAGAAGGTGTATGGAGGAAGGGAGAGAGAGAGAGAGAGAGAGAGAGAGAGAGAGAGAGAGAGAGAGAGAGAGGGAAGGAGAGAGAGAAGGAGAGAGAGAGATGTTTCTATTTACTAAGTTGTCATTAGTTTTATGCTCAAAGTCAGTCTATATACTCTAGTCGGTTAATACCACCGAAATGCCCAGTCGGTAATTTCTAAGGTGTCGGTTACAGAAGAAAGGCTAGTCACCGAGATGAGACACACCGAGTTGTCTACCGAGTAAAGTTCTATGTCTACCGAGCAGCAAAGAAGGTATACTGAGTCCATCTGAATCGAGTAAAAACGTGTTACCAGATTCAATGAACCTGGACACACATGTGAAACATGTTACAAGATTCAAGAACTTGGAACCGTTATTACATAGGAAATTGCATTTAAAGATCTTGTATGATTTTGAGGGAGTTTATCCAATGAAATAATTTCTATGTTTATTTATTCGATAAAACATGTTTCTATGATCGATGGATGAATAGATCACCGTCTCAGAGATCTATTTATACAGAATGATTTGAGTATCTAAACAAGAGGAAAAATGATGAGTTGAATATGAAAATCTTGAGAAAAGATAAGATGTGAAGATTAACAGAGATATTCAGAGGTCACCGAGAAGGTTTTTCAAAGAACAGTTTAAGTGATAGAGTATACAGAAGTGGTCACCGAGTTGACTTATCAATTACCGAGGTATGCTATGAGCAAGGTAATTTCATATTGAGCACATAGAGTCTGTTATAACATTTCAGATGTAAAGTTGCAGATATTTTGTAAAGATTTTGATTGAAGTATTTTGAGTTGAGTTAGAAACCTCTAACAGGGTAAAAGACTCTAACAAAGTCTATAAATTGTAAAGCCTTTAACCAGGTACAACATTTTTGTAAAAGTGTTTGTAAAATCCTTTAGCAAGGTAGATCTAAAGATCTTTGTACTCCTAACAGGGTAAGCTATCAGAAATAGCTAAACATGTAGCTCTAACCGAGCAATCTTGATTATTGCAGTAGTGAAGTTGTGGGTGCCATCCCCACTGCAGTTTTTCTCTCTAACCAAGAGTTTCCGTGTAACCAAAATCTTTTTGTTATGGAGTAAAATTTGTATGAATGTTATTTCTATGATTATGTTTCAGCATTATATATTATGAGATCAACAGTATTCAGTTTATGTTTAACAGTAAAATTGTTGTTCAAGAAAAGTTTTGAAGTACTGATTCACCCCTCCCCTCTCAGTACATTAGCTTCCCTAGTTGGACCTAACAATTGGTATCAGAGCACTACTCTTGGTAAAGGGTTTAGCAACCTAAACAGAAAGATCCTATCAATGGAAGGCTACAAACAATCTCGCAGAATTGTGAATCTTCGAGAAGAATTGGATCATGCTAACCAAGTAATTGCAGATATGTAGAGACAAATGCAAAGATCGTTGAAAGTCAGAAGAAGGTTGTCTGATGATTTACAGGGCTCACAAGAATTGGTGGAACAAATTGAGACATCATCCGAGAACAGTATATCAGAAGATTCTGAAGAAATGATTGTAGAACTGAAAAGAAAGAACAAAGCACTGAATGAACAACTAAAAGCAATGAGAAGGGAACATGAGTATTTCAACACACAAATGACTCAAAATATTGATGCATTGAGAACAACTGAAGATAATATTCGAAATGTAGAAAGAGAAAAACAACAGCTAGAAGCAATGGTGTCTGAAAAGAATGATGAAATATCAAGGATTAGTGGAGTTCAACATAATCTATCTGATCAATTGGGATATGCACATCATGAAGCAACTCTAAAAGAAAATGAGAACCGAGCATTGAAACTTGAATTATCAAGATTGACCAATGAACTAGAAGAAGAAAAGAAGTCCAAAGAAACACCGAAGAAAAGTTATGAAGCATCAAGAATGTTGGATGAGCAACTAAACTTAAGATCACCTAACAAATCTGTCGGACTCGGTTATAAAAGAAATAACTCTATTGAGAAAGGGATCAACACCATCGAGAAAGGAGACTCATCAAAGAAGGCTGGAAACAAAGATAAGATGAAGGACAAGAAGCCTATTTGCAACTACTATGGAAAACAAGGTCATACTGCCAACGTTTGTCAGATCAGAAAAGGTGAGCAACCGAATGTTACTAGGTCTGATGGTTATTGTTACAATTGCAATAAGTATGGTCACACATCTAAACAATGTAGGACAAAGTCTTTTAACAATTATCAGAAGGCAAAATTCAAGGGGTTTTGCAAAAATTGCAATAGATATGGACACAATACCGAGAAGTGTTGGTTTAAGCAGAAAAACTATATGTGGTCTCCACACCAAGCAAATGCTAGAAGCTACTGAACTCACACAGATCTCAATCGTCAATATAATGTAGTACCATGGGATTACAATACAAGGATATGATGTGAATGCTGTGGAAGATATGGACATATAAGTGCTAACTATATGATAAGGTTTGGAATGAACAACCGGAGATCATGGAGAAATCCTGGAATGGCATGCTTTCATTGTCACAAAGTTGGACACTTGGCTAAAGAATGCAGAGATCAACCTAGAAGAGATACTGAGGAGATAACAATTAAACTACAAAAATTCTGAAAAAAGAAGGAAAATGTGTCAACCAATGAAGAAAGCACCTTACCTACCGAGTTAGGTGCATCTACTTCCAATTAATCAATAAAGGTATGAAGGGATTGCATTCTCACAAGGTTAGATTTTAACAATTCCTATTTAATCATATACTTAATTCCAAGATCTACATAGCCAAGATGCAATAGCAAATTAAAAATATTATCTAGTCTTTTTGATTTACCAGAGAAATCGGTAAATACATTAAGCCTGTCTAGTCGGTAAAAGCGTATAAGGGAGATAGTCAGTTTAGTGGAACCAAGTGCATTTAATGCTCAATATACCTAACTGGACGAAGCCCAATAAGGTCGAAAGGATGTATTTAAAGTACTCTGTGCGGTCATTTTTCACTTACCAGTTTTCAAAGAGCAGAGCTAAGCAAATTAAAGGCGATCAAACATTCCCAGAAGCGAATTCAAAGTATTTCACACAATCCAAAATGCATTTTCAAGCAAGTTAACCGATCAAAATCAGTTGTGAATATTTGCATTGTATTTACTAAGTTGGAAGCGTTTTCTAGTTATTTGAAACCCTAAGCTATTCCATAAGTAGAATTCCAAGTTTGAAATGGCTCCCAAGGTGCAAAAACCTATTGTAGTTGAGACCATTGAGAAGTCGTCAGTAAAATACACCTTACGTCCCAAAGTGGCATCCGAACCTGATGAGAAAACTGCATTCGCTCTTATTCCGGATAGGGTCTTGTTGATAGAAGATGTCAGATTTTATACTAAGTGTTGTGTTGAAGAGCTAGGTCATACTGAAACTAAGGATATGTATGATGAATTGTGCATCGATGGAATCCTGGATAGCAAGTTTGAGCACATCAAAGTTAAGGGATTGACCGAAGCCCTAACCTATCCCTGAGTCTTCAAACCCCAATGGGTCAAATTTGTCTTGAGCAGAGTGCATGACGATTTTATGCGGTTAGAGGATCAACCTTTCAAGATCACCAAGGAGATTATTCACATAATAACCGGATACCCTATATTTGACCATGCCGGAGCACAAAAGATGATTTCACAAAAGGAATTGATAACATTAGCCGGAGTTGAGTTTGATTGTAGAGGTCTTAAGTTGAAAAATGTAACTGATGCAGAACTTAACTTTGCTATTAGAGTTATTGGTTATTGTTTCTTCTAGTCAGCAAGAGAAAATAGTGTACCATGTGCAACTATAGATTTAGCCTATAAAATTATGAAAAAGGGTATGAAAATTGACTTATGTGAAGTGTTGTTGAAGAATCTTTTTGAAAATCTCAATACAATAAGGAACCCGAAGAAGAATAATACTGCTAACACACTAAAGTTTGGGTCACTCTTAGTGTGTATGATCTTCTATTTTCAGAAATTCTTTCCTTTAGTCGGTAACATTGATTGGGAATTACACCGACCAATCACCCATTAGATAAATAATTTCATCAATCAGCTAGGTGATAATTTCAATGTGATAATGGATGATTACTTTAACAGTTTTCAAAAAAAGATGCATAGTAGGTACAGGATCCCACCGCATCTAGTGGAAAAGTATAAGGATACCATCTGTTTTGAGTTGGATACCGACTACTGTTATGTTAATGCAATAGAGCCCAGGACTCAATCTTTACCGCCTATGAGTTATGAGATTGATTTTGACATTGCTCAATAGCAGATAGATGCCTTCTTAGCACTTCCAAGGCATCCTACCGAGATACGGTATGGTACCTATGACGAGGTAAAAGAAAAAGTAAAAATGAGCATTGTAGTACCTAAGGCTACTAGAAAAGCCACCAAAATGATAAAGGATTTAACTGAAAAGTTTGGAGAAGGTTCTATCTCCACTCCTACCAAGAGTGATCAACTTTTAATTGAGGAAGAATCTGAAGCTCAAGAAGCAACAATTACATTAAGCACTGAGTTGCCAAAAGGCAAAATTTTGAAAAGAAAGAAACATGATACAACCAAGATATCATCGACCCCACCAGTAAAGCGACTGATCACTAGATCATCTGCTATGTCACCCGGTAAGAGGCAGAAAAATGTTGAAATGCCTAAGGTTACAAAAACTTATAGAAAGAAGAACAAAAAACTAATTTTGGAAAGTGACACAGAGTCTGAAGATGTGAATAAATTTTAGATTGTAAAAAGTATTAAGGAAGATGTACACAGTGTTGATAATTTTTGTGCAAATTTAAAACAATATGGTGGATTTGGGTCATTTAAATATGTAAAGTATGACTCAGAACAGAAGAAGAAAAGAGGCAAATAGAAGAGTCAGTAGTGTGTACACTTCTCAAGTTTCGAGTAGTTCCATTGGAAGTAACTGATTTTCTTCCAAAAGCATTGTACTCTCATATTCACAATAGATGGAAATATGCTATAGACTCAGAGAAGTAGATTAGAGAAAGAGTTTTGGTACATCACTTTCCAGATATGTCGGTAGATGATATAAAAGATCATTTGAAAAACTACCAGACAAATTTTCAAGTTAAGCAAAGGGCCTTGAAAATGATGAATGGCCTTTATCTTGAAGTAGAAAATGAAACTAAAGAAAAATGGCAAGAAATATTCAGAATTTAGACTGAAGAGCCTCAAGGTGAAGTGGAGATAGTTGATATCACCGAGCAAGATCCTACTTCAACTATTTAGTTAGATGAGGATGTCATGGATACTGAGGCACATGAAGAAGAAATGATAGAAGAGAATGCCTATGCCAAACTGGTATCAAGTGAATCAGTTTTGGAACAAGTTAAGTCCTATCCTCCTATAACCCAACAAGTTTCAACCGAAAAACCTCAGGACACAGATCAAGGTAAAGAGGATCAAAAGTCTACACAAGGTGAATCTACCTCTCAGGCCACCGGGGAGCAAACTTCTCAAGCACCTGCAAACACTGAAATTGTTGCCACTGAGACCCCAAGCAAAGAAAAACTGAAGGATGCAACAGAGGCTACTGGAATCGTCAAAAGTGTTGCCTCCACCGAGCAACATACCGAGGAAGGATAAGCCTCCAAAGCCATTGTCCTCATTCAACCGGTGAAGGCATCATCACCAAAATAGAAGAAATCAAAGAAGCACAGTTTCAAGATAGATTTGTGAAAACCTATTGTGTTGCCGAATGTTGATATTGCAAAATTAAAAGGCAAGCATTGATAGAATTTGGTGAGCTTTGTAAAGCCAAAGCAGAGCAAGAAAAATAGATAGCTATTCAGAAGAAGAACCGAGTACTTGAGAAGGTTAAAGCATTATTGACAGACATGCTACCTAAAGCTACCGTAAATAAAGATGTTGCCATCCATATGCAACTGGATGAACTACTCACTCAATTGGAAGCATCAGGAGTAGAAGCATCAGAATACCTTAGCAAATTGAAAGAAAAAGAGCTAACTACCAAGATGATTGAAGAAGTGCAGAAAGCAATTGCTATAGGTAAAACAAAGCTTATTGAATTCATTGCTAAGTTGTCCCCTCAACTCAAGCATATTATTTATTTATTCCAGAAGTTATGTACATTTTCATTATTTATCAAAGATATCAAGAATAAGACCGAAAAAGAGATTACCGATCTCTCAAATAAATTGACTACTGATCCAAATTCTATTCAAAATTTTTATACAGAGCTACAAACTCTTATGGCTCAACAGTTAGAACTTTGTAATGAAGAGCACAAAATAAGGATGGATATCATGACTCTTTAGACATTATTTATTCCTCATTTATCATCAGTCCAAGAGCAGATCAACCGAGCTACCCAATTGTCCACTCAAGCCGAGGGAAGCACTTTAGATGGTTTGATCTCACTCTCAGCTGATATTACAGCTCAGAATTCACTAAAGGAAAGTGTCAAGGATGCACTTACTACCGTTCTCAAAGACGCTCGTACAAAGTATAAATCTATTTTTGACCAGTTGCCCCCACCAAATGGTAACTAGTTTTGATGTTTGTCAAAAAGGGGGAGTGTACCGAGTATACAGAGTATCTGAGTGTACAGAGTTTATAATATATATACCGAGTGTACAGTTGAAATTGACAGGGGGAGCATAGAACATCAGGAACATGAAATACAAAGTATCGATCATCAAGTTGTTCAACATATTGATAAGGGGAGTATGTATTTGAACAAATGTATATACCGTCATTTCAGTTTATTTCGCAAGTATATAGATTTTGTATTATGACTTTGAAAGGAGTTTTGTCAAACATATCAAACTAATGTCAAAAGGGGAGATTGTTGCTATTTACTAAGTTTTCATTAGTTTTATGCCCAAAGTCAGTCTATATACTCTAGTCGATTAATACCACCGAAAGGTCCAGTTGGTAATTTCTAAGGTGTCGGTTACAGAAGAAAGGCTAGTCACCGAGATGAGACACACCGAGTTGTCTACCGAATAAAGTTCTATGTCTATCGAGCAGCAAAGAAGGTATACCGAGTCCATCTGAACCGAGTAAAAATGTGTTACCAGATTCAATGAACATGGACACACATGTGAAATGTGTTACAAGATTCGAGAACTTGGAACCGTTATTACATAGGAAATTGCATTTAAAGATCTTGTATGATTTTGAGGGAGTTTATCCAATGAAATAATTTCTATGTTTATTCATTCGATAAAACATGTTTGTATGATCGATGCATGAATAGATCACCATCTCAGAGATCTATTTATACAGAATGATTTGAGTATCTAAACAAGAGGAAAAATGATGAGTTGAATATGAAAATCTTGAGAAAAGATAAGATGTGAAGATTAACAGAGATATTCAGAGGTCACCGAGAAGGTTTTTCAAAGAACAGTTTAAGTGATAGAGTATACAGAAGTGGTCACCGAGTTGACTTATCAATTATCGAGGTATGCTATGAGCAAGGTAATTTCATATTGAGCACATAGAGTCTGCTATAACATTTCAGATGTAAAAGTTGCAGATATTTTGTATAGATTTTGATTGAAGTATTTTGAGTTGAGTTAGAAACCTCTAACAGGGTAAAAGACTCTAACAAAGTCTATAAATTGTAAAGCCTTTAACCAGGTACAACATTTTTGTAAAAGTGTTTGTAAAATCCTTAGCAAGGTAGATCTAAAGATCTTTGTACTCCTAACAGGGTGAGCTATCAGAAATAGCTAAACATGTAGCTCTAACCGAGCAATCTTGATTATTGCAGTAGTGAAGTTGTGGGTGCCATCCCCATTGCAATTTTTCTCTCTAAGCAAGTGTTTCTGCGTAACCAAAATCTTTTTGTTATGGAGTAAAATTTATATGAATGTTATTTCTATGATTATGTTTCAGCATTATATATTATGAGATCAACAATATTCAGTTTATGTTTAATAGTAAAATTGTTGTTCAAGAAAAGTTTTGAAGTACTGATTCACCCCTCCCCTCTCAGTACATTAGCTTCCCTAGTTGGACCTAACAATTGGTATCAGAGCACTACTATTGGTAAAGGGTTTAACAACCTAAAGAGAAAGATCCTATCAATGGAAGGCTACAAACAATCTCACAGAATTGTGAATCTTCAAGAAGAATAGGATCATGCTAACCAAGTAATTGCAGATATGCAGAGACAAATGCAAAGATCACTGAAAGTCAGAAGAAGGCTATCTAATGATTTACAAGGCTCACAATAATTGGTGGAACAAATTGAGACATCATCCGAGAACAACATATGAGAAGAGTCTGAAGAAATGATTGTAGAACTGAAAAGAAAGAACAAAGCACTGAATGAACAACTAAAAGTAATGAGAAGGGAACATGAGTATTTCAGCACACAAATGACTCAAAATCTTGATGCATTGAGAACAACTGAAGATAATATTCGAAATGTAGAAAGAGAAAAACAACAACTAGAAGCAATGGTGTCTGAAAAGAATGATGAAATATCAAGGATTAGTGGAGTTCAACATAATCTGTCTGATCAATTGGGTTATGCACATCATGAAGCAACTCTAAAAGAAAATGAGAACCAAGCATTGAAACTTGAATTATCAAGATTGACCAATGAACTATAAGAAGAAAAGAAGTCCAAAGAAACACTGAAGAAAAGTTATGAAGCATCAAGAATGTTGGATGAGCAACTAAACTTAAGATCACCTAACAAATCTGTCGAACTCGGTTATAAAAGAAATAACTCTATCGAGAAAGGGATCAACACCACCGAGTAAGGAGAATCATCAAAGAAGACTGGAAACAAAGATAAGATGAAGGACAAGAAGCCTATTTGCAACTACTATGGAAAACAAGGTCATACTGCCAACGTTTGTCAGATCAGAAAAGGTGAGCAACCGAATGTTACTAGGTCTGATGGTTATTGTTACAATTGCAATAAGTATGGTCACACATCTAAAAAATGTAGGACAAAGTCTGTTAACAATTATCAGAAGGCAAAATTCAAGGGGTTTTGCAAAAATTGCAATAGATATGGACACAATACCGAGAAGTGTTGGTTTAAGCAGAAAAACTATATGTAGTCTCCACACTGAGCAAATGCTAGAAGCTACCGAACTCACACAGATCTCAATCGTCAATATAATGTAGTACCATGGGATTACAATACAAGGATATGGTGTGAATGTTGTGGAAGATATGGACATATAAGTGCTAACTATATGATAAGGTTTGGAATGAACAACCGTAGATCATGGAGAAATCCTGGAATGGCATGCTTTCATTGTCACAAAGTTGGACACTTGGCTAAAGAATGCAGAGATCAACTCAGAAGAGATACTGAGGAGATAACAATTAAACTACAAAAATTCTGGAAAAAGAAGGAAAATGTGTCAACCAATGAAGAAAGAACCTTACCTACCGAGTTAGGTGCATCTACTTCTAATTAATCAATAAAGGTATGAAGGGATTGCATTCTCACAAGGTTAGATTTTAACAATTCCTATTTAATCATATACTTAATTCCAAGATCTACATAGCCAAGATGCAATAGCAAATTAAAAATATTATCTAGTCTTTTTGATTTACCAGAGAAGTCGGTAAATACATTATGCCTGTCTAGTCGGTAAAAGTTTATAAGGGAGATAGTCAGTTTAGTGGAACCAAGTGCATTTAATGCTCAGTATACCTAACTGCACGAAGCCCGATAAGGTTGAAAGGATGTATTTAAAGTACTCTACGCGGTCATTTTTCACTTACCAGTTTTCAAAGAGCAGAGCTAAGCGAATTAAAGGCGATCAAACATTCCCAGAAGAGAATTCAAGGTATTTTACACAATCCAAAATGCATTTTCAAGCAAGTTAACCGATCAAAATCAGTTGTGAATATTTGCATTGGATTTTATTAAGTTGGAAGCATTTTCTGGTTATTTGAAACCGTAAGCTATTCTGTAAGTAGAATTCCAAGTTTGAAATGGCTCCCAAGGTGCAAAAACCCATTATAGTTGAGACCATTGAGAAGCCGTCAGTAAAATACACCTTACCTCCCAAAGTGGCATCCGAACCCGATGAGAAAACTGCATTCTCTCTTATTCCGGATAGGGTTCTGTTGATAGAAGATGTCAGATTTTATACTAAGTGTCATGTTGAAGAGATAGGTCATACTAAAATTAAGGATATGTATGATGAATTGTGCACCGATGGAATCCTGGATAGCAAGTTTGAGTTGAATATGAAAATCTTGAGAAAAGATAAGATGTGAAGATTAACAGAGATATTCAAAGGTCACCGAGAAGGTTTTTCAAAGAACAGTTTAAGTGACAGAGTATACAGAAGTGGTCACCAAGTTGACTTATCAATTACTGAGGTATGCTATGAGCAAGGTAATTTCATATTGAGCACATAGAGTCTGCTATAACATTTCAGATGTAAAGTTGCATATATTTTGTAAAGATTTTGATTGAAGTATTTTGAGTTGAGTTAGAAACCTCTAACAGGGTAAAAGACTCTAACAAAGTCTATAAATTGTAAAGTCTTTAACCAGGTACAACATTTTTGTAAAAGTGTTTGTAAAATCTTTTAGCAAGGTAGCTCTAAATATCTTTGTACTCCTAACAGGGTAAGCTATCAGAAATAGCTAAACATGTAGCTCTAATCAAGCAATCTTGATTATTGCAGTAGTGAAGTTGTGGGTGCCATCCCCATCACAATTTTTCTCTCTAACCAAGAGTTTTTGCGTAACCAAAATCTTTTTGTTATGGAGTGAAATTTGTATGAATGTTATTTCTATGATTATGTTTCAACATTATATATTATGAGATCAACAATATTCAATTTATGTTTAACAGTAAAATTGTTGTTCAAGAAAAGTTTTGAAGTACTGATTCACCCCTTCCCTCTCAGTACATTAGCTTCCCTAGTTGGACCTAACGAGAGAGAGAGAGAGAGAGAGAGAGAGAGAGAGAGAGGGAGAGAGGGGGGGAAGGGAGATGTGGAGGGAGGGAGAGAGGGAGAGAAGAGGGGGAGGGAAGGTAGAGAGAGGGAGAGAGGTAGAGGGAGGGAGAGGGAGAGAGAGAAGAGGGGGGTGGGAGAGAAGAAGGGGGGGGAGAGAGAGAGAGAGAGAGAGAGAGAGAGGGAGAGGGGGGAGAGTAGGGGGGAGGGAAAGAGGAGGGGTCTTAAGGGGTCACAGGATACCATATGACCTCTTAGGAAACAATACGACCTCTAATGACACCTAAGGGGTCATATGGTGGGCTAATAAAATGATATATTAAATTTAAAGTTATGAATAGAAGATCATACAACGAGACTCCAAGCGAACAAACAACGAGGCTTCACTAAAAAGCAAGTGTAAGAGCTTGACCTAACTCGAAGAGTACTGCCTAAGTTCTAAAACATATGATGCTATTAAATTTGCAAGGTTATAAGACTGATCTTGATTGTGACTATAGGAATTACACACTTGATTTCTTTCATGGGTATGTACCCTTCCAAGCTGTTTGACAAGTGATGATCATCATATACTACCACTGCCATGCATACAACAAACTTTAATTTCTTTAGGTGACAGGCGTTGTGTAACAACATGGGAACTCTCGCATACCCACCACTATCATTCTACAGGACATCATCTGTGTTACTCTCCCTCTTTCTCTTCCTACCTGTTGTTTTCTTCTGAAAAACATATATTGCAGGTACTTTGACTCATCATGTTGCTTTGTTGACACTATTTTCCACATCTGCTCTGCTCATTAAAAACACATTCGAGAAGAATATTGCTACAGGTTTCCTTGTTTGTCATGGTAATACACCCGTGGTTCAATTTCAAACCCTATTCCTCCTGTTCAATATACACACAAAAATCCATCAATCAATTTTTTAAGGAGAGGATACATGATAAAAATCATAGAGGAAGTTGCAGACAAGAAATAAATTCACTTACTTCTATAGAAGTGCAAACACAGTTGCAGTGGGGTATGGAGGGAGGGAGAGAAGAAGAGAAAGAGGGATGGGGTATGGAGAGAGAGAGAGAGAGAGAGAGAGAGAGAGAGAGAGAGAGAGAGAGAGAGAGAATACACTTACATGTGTATATATATGTTTAATATATTATATATACATATATTATATGTATATACATATATTATATGTATATATAACATATTATATATACAATGTCATATTATATATTAAATATATTATATATAGAATATCATATTATACAATAGTGCGTACGCCCTGTTTATAGTAAAGATAGCACACACGCGTTGTTTATAGGGAAACAAGCGCGTACGCACTGCTTACACTATAAGTACCTTGTATGTGCTTTTTAAACCATAAGTACCCTATACACACTTTTGACTGTTTAGGATTGGAAATAGGCCTGGATGACAAATCTACGGATTGGAAGTTTGATTTCCCT
This sequence comes from Cryptomeria japonica, assembly GCF_030272615.1. Lineage (NCBI taxonomy): Eukaryota > Viridiplantae > Streptophyta > Pinopsida > Cupressales > Cupressaceae > Cryptomeria > Cryptomeria japonica. The sequence goes on from NC_081410.1 coordinate 624,899,156, forward strand.
CCATTTCTCTCATTTTTCACATGTTTTATTTTATCAACTTGGCTTATCGACTTTGTCATCATCAGGTTTACACTTCATAAAGTGGGTATTTCTAAAATTGCCACCATATTTTCACCCATCTTCTGAGCTTTCTAACCATATAATTTGTTTTCAATTTGAACAACAATAACATATTATTATTGAATTTCTTTTACTAGTGTCTCCATAGTTCTCACAGACATAGGTGCACCATTTTTTGAATAAATTTTGATATACTTATCCAAATTTAAAAAAATTTATATATTATTGTAGTGCACTTGATTCTTTACAATTTAAAAAAAATAAAATTGTATTTTCGATTTGTTTAGTGCAACTTATGCTTCACGCACGAACAAGTACCTAATTTTCAGGATGTGCTCGATTGGAAAAATCATAAAAAAGAAATAGTCAACAAAAAATTACAAAAAAATACACATCTTCTAGTGCTCACTCTTAGCTATCTTTCTGCCAAAGGATTTGTCAAAATACTAAATCTAACTATGACTTTTTTGATGCGCACGTCAGACACTATGTTATGTTTTTCAGAAAAAATCAGGGTCAGTTTTTCGTGCGCGAAGGATTTGACCCCCTTAATCTTATCCAATTTTAAATTTTTTTAGTAGTTTGGAAACTAGATTTAGATTACTATTATATTTGTTCTTTGATTATCTTCATATCTTGAGTGGATGACTTTCAAGTTTTGCCTCCAAGTTCAGGTTCACTTGATTTCAGAAAAAAAAGGTGTCCACTTATACCACCTTTTTGACCACCATCTTTGTGCATTTACCCTGGTGTAAATAATTATTCATCATAGATATTATTACACTTTACTTAAGTTTACTTAGGTACATGCATTTAATAGTAGTTTGAGTATGAGACACTTGGGTGTTTGTGCCAACATTGGGATAGTGTGTGTAGGAGAATTTCCACCTTTTATGGTGTTGATCTTGTTGTTACATTCCACATTCAGTGGGTGATCCACCTCATGTGGAATATTATATTATTTCTCCTACCTACCCACACCTATTTCCTACTTACCCTTGTTTCTTATATAGCCACATGTCATGTTTGTGTGCTCACATGTCCCTAGCCTTGCCTATATAAGAAGGCTCATCTACATTGTTTGTACAGGCAATCAATCTATATCTTGTAATGATCTAGTTGATCATATTTTACATCTTGATAGAATACAGTTTATTCCTATCATCTATTTTGTCTCTCTTATTTGTGCTTTCCATTGCCTCTTGATCTTGGCAAAATCTCACAAATAGATTGTGGAGATATGTTATATTTCTCAAACTTAAAATTATGAAATAGTATTTTAAACGTAGATATATGTTTTTTTGGATTTGATTTCTATAATAGCCTTAATCAAGTGGAAATATGTTGAAAAAAAAAATCTTTCTCAAATATTTTTTTTATTTTTTTTGTTGTTTATTTAAATTATTGTATTAGTTATTACATTTATCATGTTAGCTTCATGACAATTTTTTTTTATTTTTTATTTTTTATTATTATTTATTAAATAGTTATGCTATCTTTAAATTACAAGTGAATAATTACTTATTTTATTTTTTATTTAAAATATTTTATTAATACTTTTTATTGAATAATTATTTTATTTTAAAATAATAATATTATAAATATTTTTCTTACGTCTAGATTCAACCCCAATATTTATTAAGTTAGGATTAATATTTTAATTTAAACCCTATTCATAACTCTATATCAAATCATAACCTTAATATTGAAAAAAAACTCAATTTGAACTATAATCCTAATTGAACATTAAACCAATTAAACACCGAAACTAAACAAATTGAACCTTAACCATAATTATAATAGAATAGATTAACAATAATTTAAAGTAGCTGAAAATAAACATTGTATTTATGCTAAGAGGTGTCCTATACAATGTCAGCACATCCTTGAAACAAAAAAGAAAGGGCAGTTACAGTCTAGCATATGGAATTTGAAGAGTCTTGCCATCTTGTGTGAATAATTACGCCGAGAGGCGTTCCTACAGTCGCAGCAGGGGGGAGTGAAGCCATGCGTGTAAACACTAAAGAAAACGAAAATCTGATGACGGCCATGCATTGTAACCGTTGCCTGATCTGTAATGGAAGGTGAAGCGGTTCAATAAGAAACGCATACGGGAAATGGAAGAGTCATTTTGTTTATATCCAGTACAATATCTAACACATTTTGTACAGAGAATTCAAAGCATGATCGGACGAGCATTAGTTTACATGCCTCCATAGATTCAAAAAACTGACCCAAAATTGTCATACCTCCATCGTCGTGGCCATTATACCCAGCTAAAACTGAGCTAGCTTCGTATGGTTTGTAAGCTATGACAGACGATGGATAATCCGGCGGTGGCGCGGTCAAATCCTCTATAGTGGTTTCCCCGGCCTTGTTTTTGCTTGGTACTGCAGCATAAGCGATGGCCGACGCACTGAAAATGCAGAAATAAACAGCGGGGATACCAAACTTGGCAGCCCAGTGCTGTGAGAAATCATGAATTATATAATCCGGTTGAATCCGACGTAGAAGGTGTTCAAAGGGATTCTGGAGGCCGTCAAGAGCTATCTTCAACAGATCTGCCATTTCAATGGGAATATCGGCGGTGTTGTCGGCTTCAGGAGGTAGACCCTCTACAGAGGGCAGTGGTAGCTCCACCATATCGATTTTGCCCACCCACTTTTCATGTAGCGAGGAATTTATCTTTGAAATATTGTTCGGTGTGGAGAGAAAAGAGATCCTCAAGCCCTGATTTGCAAGTCTTTTGGATAACTCGAGAAAAGGAGAGATATGGCCCTGTGCTAGCCATGGAAACATGAGTACATGAAGGGCTCCATCCTTCATTTTGAGGAATTCACCGACAAGGTTTTGGATTAAGGGGATAATTCTGAATCCAGTTCAAACGTCTCGCGCTCACTTAAACTGAGATCATGATTGAATCAGCGATATGAAAAATGGTTCAGTCGAAAGACTTTTTCTAATCCAGGTTTATCAATTTTTTAGAATACTATGTGCAATCCAGGTTTATCAATTTTTTAGAATACTATGTGCAATCCAGGTTTATCAATTTTTTAGTGTACTTATATTAAATTGGAGCGATTAGGATTTAGGTATTTGTGTATTAAGCATCCAGGAGGAAATTGAACATGCAAAATGAATGCATCTTCAATTTAAGCATCTGATTTGTGATTGCTTTGACCCTCTGATTTGTGTTGTTTCAACATCGTATTTCATGGTATAATTAAAAACATTGATATGATGCATTTTTCAGAATTATTTTTATCCGTAAATGAATTATGGTTAATTTGTTTGTTCACTGATTAAAAAAATGGGTATGCTTGAAAAAATCTGTGCACTAATTCCAATCTCTATTTAAAAACTCTGTGAATGAAGTAAAATTACATTATCAAAGTTTATAGGCTTTCAATGGAAAAAAATCACAATTAAGAAAATCACAATCAACAATTCATTATTATGGATGTGTTTGTTATTTAAAAAATATATTTATAGTTTATTTTTTTCTATTTCTATATTGATACCAATAAACATAATTGAATCCTAACTCTAAACTTTTAATTAAACAATAAATCAAATTGAACTTTAAACCTAACATTAACCCAAAATAAACAATAACCTTAAATATTATTAAACCTTAATACTATACCGAATTGAACCCTAATCTTGAACCCTAACCCTAACTATAACACTAAACCAAATTAAACCTTAGCTGTTAAACAAATTGAATTGTATTCATAATCTTGATTGAAATTGAATGCTAACCCTTATCTTAATTAAAATTGTAACCCTAATTGAAGTCCAATTTTAACTCTTAATAAACCATATTAACATTTATTAAACATTACCACGAATTATAACCCTAATCCTATAAGATAGTTTTGGATGCATTGATCATGCATGTTAGTTTCTATTATAATGTAATAATTTAAAAGAAATGAAGAAGATGCCAATATTTTGGGTCTCATGGTAAATTAAGAAATAAGTTATTTTGTATTCATTTATATTTGACTCCTACATGGAAAGTATGCTTTTGTTCTAAATTCTCTTATCTAAACATATTTAAAATTAAACAAAACCTATTTAATATATATTTTTTCTAAAACAATACTTTTTTTGTATGTTGAATTGATATAATAGTTACTAGGGTTATGATTAAATCTTAACACTAACCCTAACCTTTAATAATTGAAATCTAATTGAACTATAATACTAGATTAAATACTTATCCAAACTTAAACCTAATCCCAACGCTAACTCTAATTGATCCCTAATCCTAACCCCAAGAATTGTTTTTCAATGGTAACCCTAATTATAACCTAGCATGAACCCTAACCTAACCTTAAACCTAGCTATATTCCTAATTGAACCCTAGTCTTAAGCTCAAACCTTATCCTTAATGTAGACCTAACTAAACCCTAACCACAACCTAATCTTACCATAAGTGAAATCTAACTATAACCTAACCCTAAAAATAACTATAACCCGTGAATTAAGCCCTAACTACAACTTGAACCCTAATCCAAATTGAATTTTAGGCCAAACCCTAACCCTAATGTAACTAAATCATAACCTTAATTTTAAACATAATTTAAATTTAATACTAACCCTAACTATAAATAAACCCTTATCATAATCAAACCCTAACCCTATTTGAACTCTAATCCTAACCCTAACTATAATTAAACCTTACCATAATCGTACTATAATCATAATAGAACCCTAAATCTAATTAAATATAACTTTAACCCTTAGCACTAATTCATCTAATTGAATGGCAACCCTAACCTCACCAAAAACTTAACTATATAACCATAGAAGTAAACCCTGCGTACAACATGAACCTTAATCTAACCCTAATTCAACCCTAAGCATAATATTAATTTAAGAAAACCCCAATATCTCTTCAAAATATTGACCCAATTAAAAATAGTATTTATATATTATTAACCCTAACCCTAATTATGCTTGAACCATAATGCTAATTAACCTATAACTCGAACCATATTTTAACCCTAATTATAACCCCAAAATTTATGCTACAATACTAACCTTAATCGTAATAGAACATTTACCCTAAATATAATTTGACCCCAACCCTAACCCCAAACATTATCTTAGAATAGTAACCATCTTTATAGCCTAATCTTATAGTAATTGAAACCTAACCCTAAACTAAAAGAGAACCCTATAATCAAACCTTGACTACAACTTGAACCCTCTAAGCATAATTAAACCCTAGCCCTAAACTTAACTATAACCCTGATTGAATTTTAGCCCAAACCCTAATCCTCATTTAACACTAACCCTAATATAATTGAATCATGATACTGTTTCTAACAGTAATTGAACCATAATTTATACTATAATTAAACACTAACCATAATCAAACCCTGACTATAATTAAACCCTTACCATAATCAAACCCTAACCATAATTGAACCCTTATTGTAACTAACTATAACTTAACCATAACTTTGAAAATATTTCTCCCTCCTAACCTAATGTTAATCATAATCCTAATTGTGCTTACACCATAATGCTAATTAAACTATAACCTAAACCATATTTGAACCCTAACCATAACCCCAAGATTTATCTTACAATAGTAATCTTAATCATAACCTAGCATTAACCCTTCCCCTAATTTAATCTAAGCTTAACCCAAACTCTAATCTAAATATAATTGAACCCAAGCATTATCCTATAACAATTTAACCCTAATTGTAGCATAACCCTCATTTAAACCTATCCTAATGTTAACCCTAACCACAATTATGCTTGAACCCTAATGCTAATTAAATTATAAGTCAATCCCTATTTGAACCCTAACCATAACCCCAATATTTTTCCTACAATAGTAACATTAATCACAACCCAACATAAACCCAATATAAATGAACCCAACCATTTTCACACAATTGTAATCTTAACCCTAAACATAATCCTACCATAATTGAGACCTAACCCTAAGCTTAACTCTAACCTTAGAATTAAGCCCTAATATAAATCTAATCTTAATTAAATTTTAGCTGAAATCCTAATCCTCATTTAACTATAACCATAATGAAATTGAATCATGTCCCTATTTCTAACCCTAATTGAACTATAATCCATACTATAATTAAACCCTGACTATAATTAAGCCCTTACCATAACCAAACCCTAACCATAATTGAACCCTAAATGTAACTAACTATAACTTAACCCTATCTCAAAGATTTCTCTCTAATTAAACCCTGATCCTAACCTAATGTTAATCCTAACCATAATTATTCTTGAACCATAATACTAACTAAACTATAATTCGAACTATATTTCAACCCTAACCATAACCCCAAGATTTATCCTACAATAGTAATCTTAATGGTAACCTAGCACTATAACCTTAACCCTAACCTAGATTGAAATTTAATCATAATCTATTCCTAACCTTAATCTATCCCAAACCCTAATCCTAATTGAGCTTTTATATTAATTTAACCCTAACCTTAATGTAATTGAACAATAACCCTAATTCTAGCCCTAACTTTGATGTAAACCCTAAACGTAATTATAACCCTAACCATGAACTTAACCTTAACAGTAAACCCTAACCCAAATAAATAGAAAATAATAATAACAATTGCAACAATAATATTACATATTATTGCAACAAACATTAATAATATAATATTACATAATTTTATTTTGAATTTTTTATTATTTCCCATGTTGCGCCGCGACTGCTACTAGCTTACATATATTTGATTTTAATCAAATATATATATAATACGCCGAGAGATATCCTTCTCGAGGCGCCTATTTTTATCATGTACCCTGAACTCTAATAGGCGCCTCGAGAAAGATATCTCGAGGCGTATTATATATATATTTGATTAAAATCAAATATATGTAAGCTAGTTTAGCAAACAATTACCAAATAGAATAGATTAACAATATGTAAAAATTATAATAATTCAAACTCAAGTTTGTAGAGTGTTGTGGGACTTGACACGTTTCACAACAAACCTTTCATTAATTCTCGAACTGATTCTTGTTCCATGTGAGAATCTCCTTTCATAATTCGAGCATTTCCAACCAAAAAATATTAAAAAAAAAAGGTTTTCCGATTAATTCGACAAAAAATTTTTTATAGAAAAATTATAAACGCCAAGAACTGTCGCTTTCCTCAATTTCGTCATTCAGGTAAATATGCTAGAAGCAATGCATAGCGAAAGTTTGGTACAGGGATAAGAAATTCCCAAGAACATACATTTATATAGATTTCCCACGTTCGCCATTTTTCTGATTTTCCACGTTCGCCATTTTTCTGATTTTTCCACGTTCAACATTTTTCTTTCTTTTTCTTGGTGGCAGTTACTTCCTTCCATACCCAAACACTCAACATAACAAAATCCGAACAGTAATTTTTTCACCTTTACAAGATTGCCGTTTGCTTGTAATTTCATTTCTGGTGGATCTCTCTCTGGATTTCCAGATTTCTCTCAAAACCAAATTCCGTTATGTATCCGAAAGCGGTTTTTTGTCAACAACACAATTTTCCTTCACAAATCGAAACATAGAAAGCTCGTATTATCAAGCCACACGTAATCATGTTAGAGCCAAAATTCCCTGTGTAACAAGGGTTGCATATTGGCTGCGGTTGCAGCTTCAAGGTGAGGGTTTTATCAGCAAACTTATAGTAATGAGAGGTTTTGTATTTTGGGTGGGATTAGGGTTTTGAGTAATTGGGTTGGATTATGAATACAACGAATCATGTACAAGAACCAGCTGCAGGAACTTGCTCAGAGGAGCTGTTTCAATCTCCCATCGTATTTCTGCATACGAGAAGGCCCCGATCATGCCCCTCGATTTAAGGCTGTTGTCACTTTTAATGGCGAGACTTTCGAGAGCCCCAAATTTTACACCACATTACGACAGGCCGAGCACGCGGCTGCAGAAGTCGCTCTCAGTACACTTTCTCGAAGAGGACCTTCACAGTCGCTTGCCGCAAGAATCCTAGTAAGTATACAAGCCATTTCTTTCTTTTCCTAATTGTTATGCTCGGTAGATTGAAATCAAGATGTCCAACCCATAAAACCCCAAATCTTCACTTCCAATGGGAAACAAAACACTTCTGTAGGTGACTTTTTTTGATAAAAAAAAACATATCTTGTTGCATGCGATGAACTCGTGGAAATCACTGAGGCTTCCGTACTGGAGATTATTGTTTAAATCGTCCCAGATGTGTTATATGCTAGTGTATACAAATATTGGGAGTGTTGAAATTGTGTAATCTACCACATCCGAATTTGGGTGTTTGGACACACTGTAGGAGCCCACCAATCTGATGGACATCCAATTTTGAGGTTATGCATTGGATGTAACCTACCCGAATCAATGAGGCGATGAATTTGATGGACATCCAAGAATGGATGAGGCCATGAATTTGACAGACATGCCAAGAATGAATGAGGCCTTGAATTTGACGGGCATCCAATTCTGGGTTTATGTTGTCAATGTAAAGTACCCCAATCAACGAGGCCATGAATTTGGTAGACATCCAATTCTTGGTGGTGTACCCCCAGAGGATGAGGCTATAAATTTAACAAAAGAGGTTCCCCTGGGTTGTTACGTCTAAGCCAGAGTACCGCTGTTGAGAAAAACTTACCAATTAAAAAAACAAGAGAAAAAAAGAGCATATTGAGGCTATAAATTTAACAAAAGAGGTTCCCCTGGGTTGTTACGTCTAAGCCAGAGTACCGCTGTTGAGAAAAACTTACCAATTTAAAAACCAAGAGAAAAAAAGTGCATATCCATAGATCAACATAGCCATAAAGAAAGCAGAAATTTGGCATTTTTTGATTAGAAATTGATGTCAAGTTCTTTGTATTGAAGAGCCACTAATGTTGTGGCAAGAGTTTGCTGCCCTAGTGGATAACTTGTGAAACTGTTGTCCCTACAGAAAAATTTAAATGCTGTATTAGATTTAATCGATAGGAAAAGTTGTATTCGAAGTATAAAGAAGACAATTGGATGTGAATCGAATTATAATATTAGAGTAAATTTTAGTTTATTTAAAGAGGTAGGTTTGTTTGAAATTAACTAAGAACCAGAGCTGGTTGATGGGACTGGAAAGGTACAACCATCTTAGAATAGACAGCAGGTTTTTTCTTGTCATCACTATAAAATGATCTAATCTTCTCTAAAAAGTGATTGAATTGTCTCCAAAGAAATTAAAGGAAAAGTTAAAATTTGAACTTTTGACCACAGCATGTGAGGAAAACTAGCTGAAAATAAACATTGTATTCACAGAAAAGGCATTTATTGGGCTGTCAATTTGAAAGATGTCTCTAAGACAGAAGATTGAATGTGAAATTTAAGTTTATCTGAAGAGCTACCAGTTGCATGGCCAGAGGTTGCACAAATTTTACTTGATGTGCCAGGTGCCACTAGTTGTTTGAGTATTCAACCGTTCATCTGGTTGGATCTTTTCAAATGTTATGTAACAATAAATGAAAGTTAAGTCAGTTCTGGTTTTTAAGTTAACTTTTATGCTCCCATGTTTAATAATTAGGAAAATTCAACTAAGCATAAGGCTTTAGCTCAAGCCCAGTTCTGTTTGCTGCATGCAGTTATGGCATGGAGGAGAAGCAAGCACCTGGCATTTGAAGTGAGGCTTATGTTTTTTATGCAATTGAAATAACTGCATGAGATGGCATTTACCTGTCTTTTGTGTTTTATTTGAGTTGGTACTAGCGTTTTGAAATTGGTCTGATGTTGCACGTAAAAGTGGAATCAGTGCACGAGAGTGAGATTAATGGACTTCCTTTAAAAATAAATTATGCTTGGATCAACATAGCCCACTATGTCATGCAAATCAAATCAGAAATACAGCTCTATTTGAAAAGCTACTGATGCAATGGCCAGAAGTTGCTGTTTCCCCTGTAGAGTTGTAGGGCTGCAAGTTGTAATGAATGTCAAAGCACATCATTGCCAATCTGTGTAAAACCATTGTATTTGAGATGAAACTGTGGTGGGAATTGAAATTTTGAGGCGGGGTTTTAACTTACAACTCTTGTAGTTACATATGCAATCACCAGGGCACCTAGTATCCCTAGTAATTTGGGCTGCATCCTTTTTCTGGCATGGAGGTGATGTGATGCTATGACATTTGGGCTTGGGCTTATGTTGCATCTGCAAGCATTATAGCTGTGCATTTGCTGGTATTTTCACTGCCTTTCAAGTATTGGTGACTTGGCACCAAAGAATTCAAAATTTTGAAGAGTTCTTATGTTTAGCGCACAATGGAATTACTGTGGGAGACTTAAGTTGGTGTTCAAGCTAGATTGGGTGAATTATCAACCGTACAATGAAAGCAGCTTATGAATTTAGAATTATGGCCTATGTTACCAGTAATGGGAAATTGACAAGAATCAGGAGATGGAATATGGGGCAGAAATGAAGCATGGAATGGTTTCTTTGTGAGAAATGATTCAGGTTCTTAGTATAAAAATATAAATGATGTACCAAGAAAAAAGCTGTTTTAAACTTTTATTACTTAATTGGTCATGGCCGATTGACGACTAATATGTCTATAATGCATAAACTACCCGGAAAATTACAATATACAAATACATTATTGCTTTAAAATGGCACTGATCCCTAGTTTATAACTGATGAATACATCATACAACCTAGTATGAAGTTTGAGAAATTTTCTAGTGTCATATTGATAAAGTTAAATGTTTTAAAATAGACACAAATCAATATTGAGATCATAATAACTATGATCTGTGATGAAAAAGAAATTTGGCTTGACTTATTGACGCTTTTAATATCAGACCAATGCCAGCATCATCCTCTAGCAGTTGTCCTCACGTTTCATAGCAAATGGGGAGTAAGAAATGTGAAAAACAGCAGTATGGAGTTCTTCAGTTGGGCTTCTGTTTGCAAGATTATAACAATGGCTTCGTGACTTCTAATATCACTTACTGACCATAGATTAAGTTAAGTTTGGTTAAGATATAGACATGTATCCCATGGTGGTGAATGTAAAAAATAAAGTAACTCTTTGATTCTTGACATAGAATCAGGGTGAGAACAGTTTGAATATGATCACTTTCCTTGCAGGTCTGCCCTTTTCTATTGTTGGAGCTGGGAAGAACTTCACATCTGATATAAGAATTTATTGAAAATAACAGTTTGCAAATGGAGTTTAAGGAATCATTTCTGATGAACCTTATTTGACCAACAGGATGAAACTGGAGTTTGCAAGAATCTGTTACAGGAGATGGCTCAAAGGGCTGGAGTTCCTTTACCTGTATATACAACAACAAGGTCAGGGCCAGGACATCTGCCAGTCTTTACATGTTCTGTGGAAGTGGCTGGAATGACCTTTTCAGGTGAAGCTGCAAAATCAAAAAAGCAGGCTGAAAAGAATGCTGCTATGGTTGCTTGGTCTTCGCTTAAACAACGTAAGTTTCTATCTACAAGTGATTTCTGATGTCTAGTGTAATGTTTATTGAGTTTATGTGCCTCCCATGATTGTATTTGCTTTGGGATGGTTGTATTGTGTTTACTTATTGCTGTCTTTTCAGATGTGTTGGGCTGCTGATGCAATTTCTGAACTTATTCTGAATATTTTAGCAACATTCAATATCCTTGGGTTTATATTGAAGCATAAAATGAATCTGAAAGCTTCTTGTAATTTCGGGATCATCTTAGTGGGCAAAATTTCTATTGTTTTTTGGTGGCCGGGGAAAGAAGAGCAATTTAACTTATGGAAGCTGTTAATATCCTTGGTAGTTTGGTTAGATTAAACCTCATCATTGGATGAAATAGTATGCCCATCCAATATTCTGAATATTTTAGGAACATTCAATATCCTTGGGTTTATATTGAAGTATAAAATGAATCTGAAAGCTGCTTGCAATTTCAGGAACAACTTAGTGGGCAAAATTCCTATTGTTTTTTGGTGGCCAGGTAAAGAAGAGCAATTTAACTTATGAGGCTGCTAATATCTTTGGTAGTTAGGTTAGCCTAAGCCTCATCATTGGAGGAAATAGCATGCCAAGTGCCACTGCTTGAGTTTAATTTGCTATACAAATTTGTTCTTGGGATCTATACTTTTGTGATCAAAATGCCAGAAAGATGATAGACGAATGTATGAAATTCCAAGGTAGATTGACTTGGAAAAGAAGTATTTGCTTCACATATGATAAATAATCACATGGCCTTCTTGAGTAACAAAACATTTATAATAGTGGGACATGGCTGTTGGTTATGCTTGCATGACTCATTAACTTAATAATTATTGTGTTAATCCTAATTGGAAGGCTGATCACAAGTTTCTTTAAAGCATGGAAGAATGATATTTGACAATCTTTCTGTATTGAATAGAACAAGTTTAAGAACGTCATGTATCTGTATCAGTACTCATTTCAGTATTAGAGCTTTATATGGAGACATCTAAATTGAGAGTCGTTTAGCGCCACTAAAGCAGAATCCTCTATAAGGAAGCCATCCATTTTAAGGCAGAATAATTTGTATGAAAACTAATTAATGAACTTTCTATGTCAATCTGTAATAACTACATTTGTAAAACTTTGATGTTTACAGGCTTCATTAATGAATAGATTGGCATTCCTGCTTCTTGTTGCACTCATTTGGTATGAAATGTGAATATTTAGTCAGCTGAACCATCACAATAAATAGGCAATGTTTCCCCTCTGTTTTTTTCAACCTTGTGATCACCCTGTGGTATTCAAGAAAATATAGAAAGCCTGGATTTTTGAGCATTTCCTGTTTACTCTTTTGGCATACAATCATCCTCATACCCCCTTCATGTGATCTTTTTAAAAAAGCTTTCTTTTAGCTCTTGAGGAATGCTACTTTCCTTACAGATAGCATTACATGGAACTCATCAAGTACTTTGCTTTGAATGTGGGGTGCATGGCAAGCACATTCATTTCTTTTTCCCAGGAAATTTAATTCTTCCATATGTACCATATGAATGTAATGATGCTTGCACAAATTTTTAAATTAAGATTTCCAATCTATTAATCATTGCCATAATGTGGTTTGAATTTCATTAGCTCACTTTGACTGAAATAGTAGTCTTGCATCTCATACTTCATTCAGCAGTCATTTGTGAGAAAGCATTGGTGGCTTCATAATTCTTCTGCCTTTTATAGGATATATTAAAGCCATAAAATTTTGTGAGGTTGAGCTACGTTTGTTGCATTGGATTGAGTTTTTTTTAACAGAAGAACCAGAGTCTGTAATGGTTGGTGTTGATATTGTACTTGTTGCCCGATAATGACTTTCTGTACTTATGATATTGATGTTGCAGAAGATTTCTTCATTGCATGTAGGTTTTAATAAACAATTGGTCACCTGCTTTTGTATGAAGACCACACCATTTCTGACTTCATAGCACCATGTTCTATGCTGAATGTTTATGAGAATTAGGTAGGGAAATCCTTAGATCAGTTATCATCTCAAACCTTTCCTTCACTCATGAACTTTTTGGCTGTTTTGTTTCATTGAAAGGACATAAATTTCAACAAATCCGTAAGCATTCTTGTTTTGATGCACAGTAGCCCTTAACAGATATCTGCTTCATATAGGTTAACTACTCAAGGTTCACTTATTAATTCTTTTGTGATCTTCTGTACAAGAATTGGTTACTTGTGAAATTTTTCTCTGTGCAAGATTGGTTGTTGTCCACCTTGCTTTAGAAACCATTAGATGAACACCTTGTATAATTTTGACGTTACAATGTGGGCTACCTATCTTAAGAACAATCAAAGGATTGGGATTGTAATAAATGGAAACTTGATGTAAAAATTGTAATAACTAATTTTAGCATAAAGTTGTCTTCCATTTGAGAACATTGTTTTTTTTTTGTTTGTAGAAAGAAATAATATATTTGCAACTTCACCCATATCTAACAAAACTGAAATACATGAAATCGGGAATTGACTGATTCAACTTCCCAATGGAAACTTATGAATCAAGTCAAACTATCAATAAGCCAAGAAACCCTTAATCAAGTCAAACTATCAATGAGCCAAGAAACCCTTAATTACGATATCTCAAACACACTCAGAGGTACCATGTCTAACTACAGAAAGAAAATCCAATGAATATAATGAGATTTCAACATTTTGTTGAGAATAAACTCCTTTTATAGATAACAAGAGCCTCCAAATGCAATCTTTCTGCTTCTGTCATTCTTCCTATGCATCTGGTAGTGAATCCACAATCCTCCCAAAGTCTTTTTGGATTCCATTTGTTTAATGATGAGAATTACAGTGAAAGCCAATTTATCTTCTTCAATCTTTGAAGCTGCAACTTCCAAATTCTTGAACATCTCTACAGTCCTAATGTTTTGCTATCTTGTCCTTCTTCAGATGAGCAAATTCATTGCCTTAAGGAATCAAGTCTGCAGTCTAATCCAAACTGCTGGAGGTAGGGTACTGAAGGGGGAAGGAACATGAGGAAACCTCCCATTGTTTCTTTTCACAAAATGAGCATTTGGGCGTCCCACATTTGAAACCCAATTTTGCATTTGAAATGTGTCATATCTCAAAGGAAACTTAGATGGGCAATTGGCCAATTTATGCCCAATTGGTTTCACTGGAAGCATCTGTAGGGAAGAAAAGAGATCTTTGTTGATCTTCTTAGAAAAATGACATTTTGTAGATGTATTCTATTAGAATTATAAATTTCTCCATTTTCATCAAGCATTTGAAACTCTCAGTATCAACCACTGCATCTCTGTTAGTATCAAGCGCTACATTACAAATTTTCTTTCTTACAAGAAATATAACCATTTGATGTGATGCTCCCCTTAATGTGATAGACCTAAATCATTTGACACTTGTAACCCCCTTTCCAAATTTATTATGGGGTCTATTATATGGGGGCAATCATTTTCTTATCTTCTTTTAGGGAGAGTTGTTTGTGTTGAGACATGGACCAGCTAGGACTCGAACCTAGGACCTTCCATACGCTGCTGGAGTGGTCTACCACTGAGCTACTGGCCCCTCTTGGACCAGTCCATCGTCGGTCCGGGTGTGGCTTATTTCCAACACCAACACCTCCCCTTAAGCCACACCTCTCGTGTGCTTGGGGCTCCTAGCCTAGACCTGGCTCTGATACTATGTTGAGACATGGGCCAATAGCTCAGTGGTAGAGCACTCCAGCAGCGTATGGAAGGTCCTAGGTTCGAGTCCTAGCTGGTCCATGTCTCAACAGTTTGCAAGATTGAAAGATTGTTGTTATTGATCCTTGACTGCAAGAACCTTGATATTTTGATGATATTAATTAAAACTTCAATTTTCTGAGGATCACATCTTTAAAGATCTAGAGATGATGTAATCCTGTGTAATCTTTCCAAACCAGTGTAATTGAAGGGGAGAAGTGCTGGCTTTGATGAGCTTCCCCAAAGGGGTAGCAGAGGAGGTCGTAGGAGGAGAAGCAAGTAGTTTGAGCATGGAGTAGGTGATGTGGTTCTTAACAACAGCCAAGTCTTTGGCCACCAGTTTGACTTCTTTTGATCGAGTCTCTTGTATTCAGCTAATTGGTTCTTAATGAATGAGCAATCCAATCCTGTTTGGAATGGGTGATGGCCATGGCAGTTTTAAATACAAGAGTGGTTTTAGTCTCCCCAGGATCAGGACGAATGGAAATGGGAACTCAGGGATTTTTAACAACAGATGCGCTTTTGGATTCCTTCTCCAAGCGTAAAACTTCTACATTTATAAGAACTTTGTTGTTTGAGGTAGAGACATAGGTAATGACATGCCAATTAGGCATCTATTCATTGAGATGTTTGTCAGGGTTGACACGAGACTTATTGTTAGCAATGACAGGTTTCTTTGGCTAAGAGCTTTGTAGCCTTAGCTTCACTGTTTATGGAGCTCTTGTAGGTTTTGAGGAGTTTCTGATTTACACAAGAGACCAAGAGGGGCAGATCCAGAACAACAAAGAAAAATCCTGAGAGAAATAAACTGAGGCAAACTGTGGAAAGACAAAGCAAAGAGAGCTTTGAGGACCAACCTAAAACTAAGCTGAATGTCATGCCCCCGATCATGTCATAATGGACGTAATATTAATCTTCACTACCACATCAGAGATAAATAAATAAATTGAGAAAATTGTCTTATTTAAGACTTCTCAATTTTCTAAGACTGATCCCACCCTATCAAATAAGCTGACCCTGCACTGAAGCATAAGACAGCTATACAACCTTGGTCAAAGACTTTATCAAGGAAATACTATGTCAGTTAAGGAGCAGTAAATTAATGTTCGTTAAAAGGAGCAATGATTAATATCAAGGTAACAATGACAATCCATCACTAATAGCGATTAAGATGCTTAGGACAGTGATTGGTTAGTTTAGAAGAGGCATTTCTTAATGAAGACAAATGCCCTTAGCCAAATGGTGTAACCCTATGCCTCTTCTTGAAAGCTACATAAGATGGATCCGCATTGGGGAAGAGGAAAGGAAGCGTCAAACAAGACAACAATAAGAGTTTAATTAGCAATCAAGTAACTGGATAAAACAGCAAGGAAGGTAGATCGATTAACATCAGCACTCACAAGAGCAGATTGACTCCCAATACATATATATATATATATATATATATATATATATATATATATATATATATATATATATATATATATATATATATATATATATATATATATATATAAGCTATCAGGCTGATAGAGATTAGATCAGAAATCCTTATTTATTGCAGGCTGTAGCACTACTATTCAATTGTAGGTAAAATATAGGGTGGTCCCAAAAAGGGGACATTACAATTGGTATCAGAGCATTGTTTCTGCCAGCCTAAGGGACGGAGAATAGTTGATGCAATTTAGTCAAAGGGCTTTAAGGGCTCTAGAGAGGGAATAGAAGAAAATTGCAACAAGCGAAGGCAACACAAGGAGTGAACAAATGGAACGTGAATTTAGGGCTTTTATGGAACAAACAACTCAAGCCCTATAGAATATAAATGCCACCATGAGTACTCCTAGATCCCACTGGGGAAATGGGATAGATGTCACCCCTAACCAATCAGAAAATGACAATAGAACTACATTAAGATCCACCCCAAGAATAACTCAGCCTCCCTTCTTAACTAGGGAAGGGCCGTTGACGGAAGCGGAGGAGATTAACACACCCAATCTTGATTTGAATGAACTTGCCGAAGGATATGCAAGACTGGACCTTGAAGTTCAGAGGAGCATTCCATTCACGATAGGACAAGAAGTACCCATAGAAGGGGAGGGAATCAAACTAATCAAAATTTACAAAACAAAGTAGGTAAATTGACCATGCCTAACTTTAATGGGTCAAGTAAGCTCACGACCCTCCCATGGATCCAAAAACTAGATACCTACTTATCTCTTAACCCCATTTTAGAAGAAGATGCCATTAAATTTGCCATATTGCATCTAGAAGGGGTCACCCATTATTGGTGGCACCATGGCTTAATCACCCAAAACCATCAAAGCATAAAAACCTATGATGCCTTCACAAAAAACTCATTGAGAGGTTTGACCAAAAACATCCTAAAAGTTATTTCAAAGAATTAACAATAATAAGGCAAGAAGGAACCCTCGAAGATTATGTGACAGAGTTCCAAAGACTAGCAATTATGGTTCCCGAAATATTCGAGAAAAGGCTCACCTACCTTTTTATAGAGGGATTATCGGATACCACCCGTGGCCTTTGATCCTACCACTCTACAAGACGCAATCCAAAAGGCATTAAAATTAGACACTATATCTACGAAGGACAAATACCATTCAAAGAATCAACCTTCAAACATTCATAACAAACCTTTTTACAAAAAGGATGAACAACAAAAAGCTTATCTCCCTCTATCTTACAATGAAAGAAAGGAGCTCATAAATAAAGGATTATGTTTCGGATACAAGGGAAAATGGGCATGTTTGTAATCAAGAAAAACTTAAAAGACAACGAGAATACCCAAAAGAGAAAGGTTTGTGCTTCAAATGCAAGGAAGAATGGAGGCTAGGGCACATATGTGGAAAGAGAAGCCAAGCACGTAATATGGAGGCAATATCCGACGAAGAAGCAAAAGGAAACCCAAGTAAGAAAACAAAGTACGATGAAGGAGATCTCAAGAGCATCCAATTGAAAGGAGGGAAAATAAACAAATGGAGCTTTGTGGAGGAAAAAATCTAGTAGTTACGGGCCCCTTCTCGGTTCATGACAGCAAAAAGGTGGGGTTAGGCCCCCTTCTCAGCTCACGACTCATGAGAGCAAAAAGGTGGGGTTCGGACCTCTTCTTGGCTCTAAGTGGCTTATGAGTAGCAAGGTTAGGGTCCCTTCCTGGCTCATGGGAGCAAAAATGTGGGGTTAGGTCCTTTTTCTAGCTCTAATTGGCCTATGAGCAGCAAGGTGGGGTTAGGCTCCCTTCTTGGCTCATGGGAGCAGAAAGGTGAGGTTAGGCCTTCTTTTTGGTTCTAAGTGGCTTATGAGCAGAAAGGTAGGGTTAGGCCCCCTTCCTGGCTCATGGGAGCAGAAAGGTGGGGTTAGGCCCTCTTTTTGGCTCTAAGTAGCTTATGAACAACAAGGTGGGGTTAGGCCCCCTTCCTAGCTCCTAACAAACCCTTTGATGCACTTGCCTTTTGCAAATCCAAATACTTCTTTCTTCCTTCTTTTCCTACCAACCTGTAGGGTAAAAATAAATCAACAGATGCATTCTAATCAATGAGAAGGGATCGACTAATACGTGTATGCTCCATGTCTGCATATATTCATGCGTATGCTTCGTTTTTGGTTCATACCTTATGTGTTCCCAGTGTGTCTACCCCAATGATTACTATAAACATATTCCTATCATCACGAGGTTTTTATTTTCGATTGATCTTAAAATGAGATAACCAAGAGTGAACCAAAAGATATGAATTTATTTAGAAAAGAACAATTTTAGGTCATAGATGTGTGTCATTCTTCTAATCCTCATCTTGATATGTGGAAAGACTCACCTGTGCTTGACTCATTGTCAACCTAATTAGTTTTTACAAAATACAAGATGGCCTTGGTCTTTATCTTTGGAAGATGAGTGTTCCTTATTTGTCCTTTATATGTCTACGTTGCCAATTTTCGTATCTTGTATATTGGACAATGCATCTTGTAGGTGGCAAGGAGTATGTTGATATTGGTACTTCACCTTAATTGATTTTGAAGACATTAGTTTGATAGATTGGGTTATGAAATGTGCAGGGTTTCATGCCACTTCACTGAGAAGCCCTGGTTTTTCTTTGACCAAAAACTTGGTAAACCCTAGTTTTTTTGTTTTGAAAGCATTGATATTTTTTACTTAGAGAATAATTAGGAACCAGAGTAAGATCATCTACTTGGCATCACTTTTAGGGTTTTCGAAATTTCTATGAAGCTTGTGATCTAAGTTGTTGAATTGGGTACGGGTATGTTGGTACATCAATTTTTTTTTGAATACAAGGTTTGAATACACGTCACTTATCAACTATAAAAATCTAAAAATTAAAAATAGAATTTAAATTACCTTCAACTACTCCAAGTTGGAGAAGGTTATGAATATGGCTTGTGACATATGATGATTAGTCACAAACATTTGAATCTCCTCGGCCTTTGTGTAGACTTGTTTGACCCATTCAGTTTGTGTGCCAATTTTTTGCAATATTAAATTGAGTGAGTGGACTGCACATGGTGTCCAAAAAATGTGACTATATGTAGCCTCCACTATAGACCCAACCGCCCCACAATTTTTAGCATTGTTTGTTATGAATTGGACAAAATTTATAGGCCCACCATGCCAATGGATTCTATGAGGATATTGGCAATGAAACTTGCATCTTTTACTTGCCCCTCACAATCCACTACCTTCAAAGGCATCGCCCCTATAGTGGACATTGCTATAACATTGATAAATGGTGTCTATTTTTGCAATCTTTCTATTGTGATGTTTTCAAACATCGCCCCATTGCAAATGGGGACCCCCACTTTTTGCTTAGATTAGGTGTCTTACTTAGGTGTTTTAGTTTGGTTTTAGCTTGGTAGTAGTTCCTAGTCATTAACCCTTGCTTGTGAGAAGAGTTTGGTTTTGTTGGACTGAGATTGAAGACAAATTGCTGGAGGTTGTAGAAAACTTGTCAAAGTCATCAAAGTTGCAAAATTGTTGAAATGCAAGAAAAGTTGCAAAAATGTTAGAAAGTGGAATCTTCCTTGTAGGGTTCGTTTTTCCACCCGTTGACATGTTGGAAGGGGAAAACTTCCTAGTTTCCTTCTAGGAGTTGTTTTTTTTTTGCCCCTTAAAATTGTGTGAATTATCATGAAGGAAAGGAAGTAAGAATGAAACCTTCCTTCTAGAGGTCGATTTTCCACTCTTCCTTGTAGGGTTTTCCACTCCAAATTGTGATGAATTTTCTAGAGCTAAATCAAAACATTCCTTGTAATACAAGGAAATTAAAATCTTCCTTGTGCAAATCGATTTTCCACCCTTGGTCTAATTTGGATGATAAAAAGAAAGTGAAATTTCAAGGCAATGAAATGGAATGAACTTCCTTGTAAAACAAGGAAATTAAACAAGCATTGAATGAATTTGAGAACTTCCTTGTAATACAAGGAAATTGAAGTCTTTCTTCTACATGTGCACATTTCCACTCCTAGTCTTGGCGATTTGAAGAACGATTTTAAGGTCAATTTGAGTGCAATTAAAATCTTCCTTGTAAAACAAGGAAATTTAGACCTTCCTTATCTCGTGTGATCAAACTTCTTTTTAAAACAAGGAAAATTAAGAACTTGTCATGTGCGATTAAACATTGAGCAAATCTTCCTTGTAAAACAAGGAAATTAAAAACTTCCTTGTCTTGAGCGATCAATCTTCCTTGTAATACAAGGAAATTTGAGTGAACTTCCTTATAATACAAGGAAATTAAAACCAAAATTAAAACAAAGGCAAGAAGATCGTGGAAGACTTATTGAGCGCTTCACCTTCCATGATCATTTAAACACAAAGTCACAAGAGGAAGAAGCCGACTTGAGAAATGAAGCAAAAATGCAAATTTTAATTACCAAGCAAAAAACGTTCTAAGGCAAAAGTCGGCTGGTTAAGCAAGGGAAGAGGTGCGGCCTTTGGTTGCAAATGCTTATAAAATAAGGAAGAAGTGCGGCATTAGTTTCAAATCAAATTCAGAATTCTCAAACAAGTTCGCACTAAAAGAGTATTTCCTAATTTGCAACCAGCCAGCGAGATTTTGGAATTCGAAATTCAGATTGCAACCAGATTTTTCCAGCATTTGAAGGGTGAATTTAAAGGCAAATATCGAGCTATTTGGAAGAAGAAGAAAAGGCTGATTGAAGATCAAAGCCTAAATCGTGTGTCAATCAGCAAGACCAATCGAATTATAAGGAGTAGATCTAAGACAAGTTTGTCATCAGCAACTTTACATCTTTAAGGCGAAATTAAGATCTGACTTGGTGCGAACTTGATGAGATCCCCCTTTGTAGGTGATTTTGAGGGAAATTTTCCAGCGTTTCAGTCCTGAATTAGGGCGAATTGCTGCCTGATTTAAGGTGTATTTAAAGTCAGACAGAGAACGAATTTGATAGCAGCCTTATTTGAAGCAAACTTCAGGGTATTTTGACTGATTTCCAGCCCTACTTTAGTGTAAACAGCTGCCAAATAAACTAATTTCCAGTTCAAGGATGGGCGAATTTCCAGCCGAAGGAGCAAGTTGTGTGTAAGAGCAATTATTTTCCTCCATCAAGGAGTGAATTTCAGGTAGCAATCTGTGAATCAGGGGCAGAAGAGGATGAATTCGTGCAATGGAAAACCAGATTTCAAGACAATACATCAAGGAGCATTTTCAGATTTGCATTTTATCATTTTTCAATGTTGTTTCCAGACTGAAAGGGGTTTTAGAGGACTTGATTTATTAGGTGTTTATCCCATTTATTCCTTGATGTTTGATGCAAAATTTTGTTGTTTTTCAGGTTTGACACAAGGTGGCATGAGGAATCAGCCATATGGGCAAGCTTAAGAACTTCAAAGGAGATGCACAAGGAGGCGAATCAAGGATGAGGGACTCAACAACAAGGTCATGCAAGGAGCAGATAGAAGAGGATTCAATGTTGACAAAGACTTTAAAGATTAAGGACTCCACCACGGTAGGCAAACAGCAATATCAAGTCTACCAAGGCGTTCAAAGGCAACATCAAGATTACTCTATCACAACAAGGGAGACCGCTTTGCAAAGGAAGGCTACCATCAAGGTCAATGTCATGATAA
Source organism: Cryptomeria japonica (assembly GCF_030272615.1). Lineage (NCBI taxonomy): Eukaryota > Viridiplantae > Streptophyta > Pinopsida > Cupressales > Cupressaceae > Cryptomeria > Cryptomeria japonica. The sequence goes on from NC_081410.1 coordinate 624,921,517, forward strand.
GAGGAAGCCTTGATGCAAGGAGAGTGTCAACATTGCAAACATCAAAGGGACAAATTAAGTTTCGAATGTTCATAAGAAAGGAGGACTTAAAGGTTAAAACTTACGAAGATGGAGCAAATGCAAGCAAAATGATGAAGATCAAACATTCAAGGATTACAATCATTACATTAAGATTAAAGAGGTTCAAGCTTTAGCAATGAAATGAGGATACTTTGCAATTACCTTGAATTTCCTTCGAAAATCCAAGGTTACAATCAATATGACATGGGGGAGTTCAAGTCAAAGACGAGTGAGATAGGATGTGCGAGGGGATGATATCACAACATGAAGAAGGATAGGTGAAAGTGATCAAAATAGATAAGATGATGCAATTCGGTAATATCTCCCACTATCATCACATCCGTCATGAAGCTTGGATAATGCTGAGTATCAAGAGATATTGCTCTATCACAAACACTTTGTGATAATCTACAAGATGAGCAAGCTAAGGTTGCGCCTGATCATTATCAACCCGATCACATCACTCTAAGTTAGTGTCTAGATTCAATGTACTTGACTCATCCAACGAGAATAACTAGTACATGTGGAGTCACAAAGTTCAATGTACCTAACCTCATCATTCATTCGTCAGAATTCAAGGATAGACATGTGTCCTATATGATGTAATGATCTCATTGGTCAGAGAAGAGTTTGTTGTAACGAACCCTAATTAGGTTTTTATTTTAAGATCTTGGCCCTTGATATGAGAATCAATCTGAGCCTTTGAATTATAAAGGGACCTCTATATAAGGCTCGGTCTCCTCATTTGTAAAATTTAATAGTTGATCAATAGACAATAGTTCTTTCATAGCAATAAGATAGCAAGTAGAGTAGAGTAGGAGGAGGAAACTTGAAATTGTTGTCAAGTTATGTTGAAATCAATTCAATACTTTCATTTAAGTAATGGTGGATGTATGTGTTGTGTTTCTACATTTTGTAGGTTTCCTTGTTACTTCTCGAATTTAGATAAAGTTCATTGATTATGGTGGAGAAGTGTAATGATATTTGATGAATCCTTCGGTTCATACCATTTACACCTTGTTGATTGCAAGCTGTTTTGCATGGTTAGTCTGAACCTAATTATTATTATTGTGGCTAAGTTCGATTGTGAATACTTCATTTGGATTACGTTAGTATTGGGTATTTGAATGGATTGTTTACAATATGAAGATCTTTCACTACCTTAGGAGATTGCACTCTTTCTATGGCGTTGTGAGCTATCTTTGGTTAAGTAGAAAGTAGTTTCATGAAGGATTTGTCTACCTAAACATCATTCATTATTGTCATTGTCCTTAGGAATTAGAAGTTAGCATAGATTCTCTAAACCCTTTCCCCTTTTGTCCTTTTTTTTCATTTGAGTTTGAATCAGTGTAGGAGAAGAAGCATCACATGATTGATGCATCTAATGTTCATGTTCTAGTTGTAGTTCATAAACATAGTTCCCCTTGGATTACCAGCAATCACATCTATACAATGAGTCTATCCACGTATAAAGTCAAGACCTAACTATCGGAACCTTGGAGTCGTCTTGTTTGATCACATAGTTTAGCATTCGAGAGGTCTTTGTTCAAGAGAGGATAGAATACTTAGTATTTTATTCTGTGTTGCATGGTGTTATGAATGACACATCAACACTTTCCATCCATCAAAAATGAGGGACACATCGGTTTTGGGCCATGTATCCTTGATCACTCTCAATGATGTCTCTATTGAAGCTTTCTCTTTTGCCAATAAGGTGGTTTGCACCTTTTCATATCCAAGACAAACATAACTAGGAGGTGTATTGCAAAAGTTATTCACCATTTCCCATCAATAAGGTGATATAACAATGTTGAAATGAAGCCCATTGCCATAAATGCAATGAACAATGCTCTGATCCGCAACCTCCCTGATTTCATTTTTAAAGGCCTTGTCCAATGGGCCTCTTTTTCATGACTCTGAAACATCTTTTGGTTTAGAAGATGGTGGTGTTGGCATGAAAGGATGTGGGACAGCTGGTTGTGTCAAGCCACCAGGAGGTCTCTTTGAGATTTTCTTGGCAAGAGGATGCACATTACACTTCGATTTGTTACTTCTCATGTCTGCATCCTCTTGTTCTTTAATATAAGACATTATTAGATCATGTGACAACCCTTTCTTATTTGGCCCCCGACAAGCTTTTTTTCCTTGTGAAGGGATGGTGTATAAGTGAGTTTTCACTAAAAAATACGAACTCGTATACTCTATGTTGCAATGGTTACACCGCTAAAGAGAACTCCCACCACCAGACATTTGTTTAATCATTGTTGTATATTGCCAAAGAGGTGACATTGCATCTATTCTAAAAGAACTCTCTTCATTTTGGCCCTAGGCAACTGAACTAGAACTTCCAGTTCCAGCCATTATGTATGAACTTAAAATGAAAAACATTATTGGATTTTTTTTTTTTAAATGGCATAATACCCCTTATTATGCATAAAAAGTTCAAAAAAACATTCGAAACATTAGTTTTTAATTTAAAAACTTGAATTTTTTAAAAAACCTTGAAAAATCTAGAAAAATTATTCAAAACTTGAAAAAAATGAAATATTTACTCACCTTTTGATGGCTAAATCTTCAATTGTCCAATGACTCTTAAGCTTTTGGTGTGCATCTTACTCCTCTGTAGCCTTCACCTTCGGAAAAAAATGATGCAACCTTCAAAACCCAACAATGGCAGCTTGGAGAAAAAAACGTTCTTGGTGTTTTGTGTCTATGATATGAGTTGCAATGACCAAATAGGAGAAAGTTAGGGCGAAATAATGCATTGGTGGGTGTTTTTAAATATTAATTTTTTTTGTTGTTGAAAATTTGACTTTTGGGGTGCCTACATCGGTGGGTTTGCTCGGGTCTGGTCTTGGGGCTGCATCGAAATCGGACCCAAACTTGACTTGAACCCGAACCTGCACTTTTGGTCCTAGAGTTGTACCAGGTAACTTAGCTTGTGATGAATGGCTTGTTTTGATGAGATTTTTAAAGCTGTGTCTTATTTTTGTTCACTAAGTCTCTCCCTTGAGTTGCAAGTGGGTAAAAAAATCCTAGTGTGGGGGTAAACATATTTATTTTCAAACCATAGACTATTTTTCACAATTGTATGGTTTTCTGCCTCCTCACTGAAAGAAACTTGCCTTAAAAGCACTCTTCAAATAGATCTGAGAAAAATCTGAGTCCTTGGCAAAACGGAGAGCTTTTCTTCCTACTCAAGTAGATGTATTAAAAAATTTATTCTCATGGGTGTGAGTGCACTTGGCTCACATTGTGTCCCTTATATTTTTTCTTTTCTTATTTCTTAATTTTTTATAAAAGTTCATGACGGTGCTTTAGGTGTGTATTATTGCCACTTTGTCATAAGTATCAATATGGGCATGCCATGCATGTCTTTTTTTATTCATTTATTTTTTATCTTTTTGTTTTTATAACTCTTTTCGCAAAAACACACCAAGCATAGTAGTATCCATTTAGATGACATTGACATGGCATGGCTAAATTATAAATGGATTTCAATTACCTATGTTTAAAACAAAAAAAACTTGGTAACTAAAAAATGAAGGTTGCATTTGTAAAAATAAAGAAAATTTTGAATTTGATATTTCATGTCAAATATGGTGCATAGTGATTAGAAACAAACATAATATATTAAAAAATTCTAATTATAAAACAACATGGAGTTTTAAATACAATCATTTTACTTTTATGTAAGAGGGTTTATGTTAAAAATATATATTTGATCCTAGAATGATAGGCAAGTGATATGGTTCTTGAGCACAGCCTCCTATTTTAGGAGTAATCCAATGTTTAATACCAAATGCTCTCATTAGGATATAATTAAAAGAAAAAATGTCATTACTGTTAAAAATTTTAAAAGAAAAAACGTCATTATTCCAAGTCAAATGTGAAAAGTTAAAATGCCCTACTCTTAACCCTATACTAAAAATTTCCAGCCTTCTTGCGCTTTAACTTTTAATTTTTCTTCTACTTGGAAAAATGTGGCAAAAAAAGAAATGTATACATAAAAATTTTACAACCATTTTTTGAAAAACTTAGGAAGTAGATGGCAAATGAGGTGGGTGGTGATCACTTGGGGTTAATTGTTGTATTTTGGAGTGTAATGGATGCTGCTATGTCAGACCAAGTGTCCAAAGAGTAGCAGCAAAAAAGTATTCACTACTAGTTTATTTAGAAATCATCACAGCTCAGGAATCATAATAGAAGAAAATGAACAACAATATTACAATAAACACTGCAAGAGCTAGATTATTACAATAGTTTGCACTAAGTTATATTCAATAAGACATCTTGTGCCTTGAAGCAAAAAGTTAGTCCTCCATGGAAACCCAGAGAAAGGAAGAAATTAACAGGACGGAAAAAACATAAAAAATATATAATGAAATGTTTTAACAACATATAAATGCTTGTATAAGCGTGGACTATGGCAAGGCAAAATTGTTTGCAAATGACAACCAGAAAGCAGGAAAATACAAGCTGACTGAAGCAGGATAAATTTTTACGTGTGATTAAGGAAGCTGACATAAGATCCTTCAGGCTATGGTCTAGTGATAAGCTGGGCATTTGTCACAATTATGAACCAAATTCAGAAACCCGTGTGCATGCCCTCAGAGTCTTTGGTCCATGTTAATGCTACTTGATGGTTGTGATGGAGGGTATGGCTTTTGACAAAGATTAAGCTCAGGGTGATATGATGGGCTAGCTGGCCTCTTTCTTAGCTAGAGAAATTCGCTGTAGTGTGTTCAAGATTGTAAATTGTACTAGTAAGGGTGTATGTCTCACTTCAAGTTGCTAAATAGGCCGGTTTATTTAGCAGAAAAAGGAGGCTGATGAAAGAAGAACTTCCACTTTACTTGTTGATGGACCATGTTAAATCTCTTCTGTAGTGCTGCCAAACGATGCTTCTACTGTTTGATTAATGCTTTTATATCATTGATCTCTTTTTGATGTTTAAGTTTTGCAATATCAATGATGACCTTGCTGTGATATAAGAAGCATTAAAGGGTGCTAGTAATTGGAGATTGAGTCTGACTTGCAAGCATTTGAATTGAGCTGCAGATAGATAAATTTGAACTTGACTTGATTTATGGAAAACTAATTTCCATGTGTCGTAAGATGTAGATAAGTAGTTATTTGCAATATTCACCAAGAGCCTTGGATTTGCCATCTGTTTGTGGGTAGGGTGTAAAGAAATTATTGATCTCCAGCACAATGACATAACTCTTACATGGAGTAAGACTGCCATTTTTGAGAAACTCAGCATCTATGAATATTCTATGTTGTATATGTTTGGTTACTTGCAACCTTTCGAGAGAACGTGCTGAGATGGATTCACAAGGTTGAGATAGGATTGGTTGTGGTGTGATTTGCCTTGCTTTTATTTTGGTGGCCTAGTTATGCACATTATCATCATTAGAGCTAAGTTCTACTGACTCGAGCGCGTAGCAACCTTCAAGTTGCAATATTCTTGTATTAGCTGCTATCCTGGCTCAAGTTAGATATGCAAGGCTCTCACAGTAAGGGTAGTTGATCCCTGGAATTGTTATCTAGTACTGTTTATGATTGTTGATGTCATTTATAATTTGTAAGATTTGTCACCTTGACACTTGAGAAAGATGTAAATGTGTAGTAACAATGTCTTTAGGTGTTATGATGCTCAACAATGTTTAAATTGTGTTTTTTGCTAGGGAAAACAGTCTTTTGTTTCCTGTTTGCTGCTTCTATTTGATTACCAAATGAAATGTAGCAGATGGTGCGTCCTTTCATATGCTAACTGTTGTCAAATTTGGACTGCGAATGTATGAAATATGAAGTTTTATGACCAGACTGTGTTACAGTTTCTTTACCCGTCTATTAGTTTTACTCCTAGTAGAGTACCACTACACCACTTTGGCAGAGGTTTAGAATGATCAGCAATGGGTGTTCTTGTGCAAGTGTACAATTCCATGCAATGCTTTGAAGCTTCAATATTTGCAATAGGTTTTATGCAATGTCTCCAATGCCCTTTAACTCTTTCAAACCCACAATAAACATTCCTTATGCTTTACCCAATATCTATAGAGCAGGGAATCTTTTTGTAGCCATTTCTCCCTGAAAATTGGTGTTCTAAATGCCAGAAACATAAAACCACTGCTTGTTAATCTATATTTGTTTAGGGCTTGGCCCGACAGATTAATGAAGGATTTTATTTGGGACCCTCATCCATCATTAGTGTTGGTTGAGGGAAGGATGTTGGAGGAAGAAGGCAATGGGAAGACATTGGAATGTGTGCACACTTATTTATTTGTGGGAGAGGAAATTACATAGATGTAAAATGGTATTTAATAATGATCATGTGTAAATCATTACAACATTATAAACATTGTAATTCTATGTCATACATGAAAACAATCTAAAAGTGGGTGGTCTAAATGAGCTTTTTGAGGAGGCTTTTGAGGAGGCAAGACTTCACAACACAGCTGGTTTCTAACAGAAGAGATGACAGTGAGAGGAACTTGAGGATTGTTAAGGATAGAACTCTTGGTCCCTTAGACTGCTGGTCTCGTGGACATCGTTAACATTCCTTAATTTATTCATACCTTATGTCTAATGGAGGAGATTAGGGCCCTAGGGCACTTGGATGGAGGAGATGGTCTTTTTTCCGCCTTGTTCTTTCTTTTTATGTGAAGTGGAGGCAGCCAACCCTTATGTGTGTAAATGTATTTTGCTCCTCCAATCCAATCTTATGGGAATGAAAGAGAGTACAAGATACATGGCTGGTCAAACATTTACACGAGCTAACAAGTCATTGCCCCTAAGCTTGCTCAAAGCTGGGTCCATGGTTCCATCAATCCCGTCCTCAAATGGGGAGGGGAAATATTGCCTATAGAATATGCTATGTCGATTGCTGTTCTCGTGTGATTGGCTAAGACTGTTGTAGTTCCTTTCTAGGGAGTTCTATGTAGCCAGTACAAATGGGATGTCCTGGAAATTGGTTTTCTGTATATCATTCTGGAGAAACAGAGGCCACCTTACCGAGGTGCAGAGGTGAAAATCCCATCTATGGTTGGGTATATCCATGCCAGTACCTTTCAGATTTCAAGTTGAAACAAAGTTTGGGCAAAACAGTGCCTTATCTGTATGACATTTTGTGATATTTAGCAATGTTTGCAGCCCATGAAACTGCAGCACATTAAGGTGTCTTGACATATAGTTGGTTTGCATATTCAACTGTTGGAAGTTAAATTAACTAAATAGGATGAGTATTGCATATTCTTTTCCATTTTCTTTGTATTTTTAAAAAGTAGAGACAAAATAAAATTGTACACAGAATTTTTATTTTACCATTGAAGCTGCACTCCTGCACTAGTCCAAATGCATTTTTTTTTTACTAGTTTGGAAAACCAATTTCTGTTAACATTTACTTGATGTTTTTATGGAACCAGTAATTGATCGGACTGTATTTCCCACTCTTAGCTTATCCCTTGTCTAAGTTTCCTTTTTAATATCTAAACTCCACTAGTCATTATCATATTCACTAAGCTTAATGTAATAGTTGGCACAAAGTCAACTGTTGGAAATGCTTCAATTGACCTGCTATCTCTAATTTTGTAGAACCCTTTCCCTGTTATTTGGTTTAGATGAACTGGAATACTAAATCTTATTTTGTAGAGCCCTTTCCCTGATATTTGGTTTAAAATATCGAACTGGAATACTAAATCTAGCATTTCTCAACCTAATTTAATAGGCTGGTCTTTCATGTCTGTCCGTGTACTATACTATTTATATTGTAATGAATTTTAGAAAATTGTCTGTCATGATGTTTTCTTTTGCAGTTGGAAGTCAAGCTGGCTCAACATCACGAAGTTCTGAACATGAAGGGAGTGATGAACAAGAGCAGAATGCAATAGCTCGTTTTTTAACGGCTAGACACATGGACGAACAGAGTAGAATTGTTTCTCATAGCCATGTACAGCGAGTTCCATCAAACACAACTAGAATCAGAGTCAGCCCCAACTGGAATGGTTTGGGACAACCTATTTGTGATATGAATTCCCCCTATAATACAAAGGCCTGGGTTGCAGTCGAATTCAATGGTGATGCCATTCAACCTCAAAGGTTTGTTGCTACACAGCATAATCCTTCAAGATGCAGGCCGTTTTATTTCCCATACGCTTTGCATGATGGTCAAACTTCAGTGGCTGGTTGTGGACAATCACTTGAACTTGTACCTTCAAACAGGCTAATTCCTAGCAATTCAAGGAAATTAGTTCCAGTGCAGCTTGGCAATACTCATATGGTTTCTCAGAGCAGGCAAGATGTTCCTATTCCATTGGATGAACACCAACGAGATGAAGAAGAATGGTTTAGAAGCTCAGGTTCATGTATGACATTGAGGCCTGGAACAATTGGGCCAAGCATGCCGGTTAGGCCTACATCTACAAATACATTATACAACGCTTCTAGCTGGTCTCCTTCAGCACAATGGTTGAACATACATCCTACATCTGCTGTAATTGCACGTCCTTATGGTCCGCCAGTTTCTTTAGCACCTCCTGTTAGAGTTCGTTCTGCAGTTGCTGTCAGTTCTGCGCCACCTCGTGTATCTAGATCTGAGGAACATCAAAACAAATCTACTGAGGAAGAGTCTGCAACTTGTCAAGTTTTAAATGAGATCAAATCTTTGAAATTGGAGTAGCACCAATGAATGTCAGTATGGCTTAGCCAGAGTCATCTGTGGAAGTTTATTGGCGAGCCTTACTTTCTTTTTTGCAATTGGATTCAGAAGGTATTGTTTCTATTTGTTACATGTATCATGTAGGGTGTTCTTGTCATGTTTACCTTTGAGCACTGCTTTCTCTCCTACACTAAGGTCATAGCCTTGAAGGTGGAAGTGTCTGTCTACTGTAATTCAATTTATATCTGAATATCCATATGCTTAATTCCCGTGTAGCATATCCTTTTTGAGATTAACGGTATTGATAATTTATTGACTCGTTGGATCATTCTAATAAAGAGTATATGCAAGATGTTTGGGCCTGTTAAATTTATAATTTATTTGCCTGCTATAGAGGCTGGTGCACTAAAAATTTGACATGTTTAGAGGGAGAGTATATGCTTTTACTCTTTCAGAGGATATTTTTTGGATCTAAACGGTTATTTGTAATAAAATAAAAGCAATCCACCTCTTGCAGTGCCAGCCAATGAGATTTGTTTCTTATAGTTTTAGCCTTTAGGCTTTTAGCTGCATTTCTAAATCCTGGATATTGATGATATCACTCAAACTCTGATATTCTTGGCGAGTTAAAAATTTAAAACTGCAAGAAAGGATACTTTGTGAGTGTTTTAGCAATTAGTTTGCTTTTGGACAGAGATAGTAACATGGATTTCCACAATTTGTAGTTGAGATTGCCGAAATATATATCCGTGATTTTTCTGGACATTCAGGAATTTCATTTTCACTTCACTTGCCTAGAGTATGTATTTGTTGAGATCATTTTATTGTATTTTCTGTAGATGCACTTTTACTATTATATTTGTTTTTTGGATGTTTGATTTTCGTTTATAAGATAACTGCTACTTGTCTTAAATTTCATATACTGAGCATTATCTGCCTCAGAGAATATGGATGTGGACACTCTGTTTATGTCTGTTTTGCAACCAATGAAGAGTAGCATGAGCATTTAATGGGATTTGTCAACCATCCGGAAGAATATTTTGAGTGAAGTTATCAGTCAAATAATCATAAATTTTCTTATGATTATGTTATTAAATAGTTTCAACCTTAACCATCTTGCAGAGCCACAAATCCAATCATGGCTGGAAGGAAGGCTGCAATTTTTTTATAACATAAGAACAATAGATTATTGATTTGTCAAGCCACCTATAATTAAAGGGAATTCCTTGCAGGGGCAATTTTTTTCCATGGAGCATACATTGGGCATATATTGTCAGATTTTTCACAAACAAATGTATTTAAAAGTTGGCTTTACGTACTTTTTTAGCCATACAATTAGTTTATCCTAATCTTGCCCTAGGTATTTATTATTTTAGTTTGAATTCATATTTTCTATTTTGACATGTTCCTTATATATTTTGCAAAATATGGGCTGGTACTGATTTTGTATGTTCTAATCTATAATCTGCATTTGAGAAATATATCAAGAATGATCACATACTTAGATTGATTGGTATTAATGTTATTTTTGCATTGTGATTCATCATAGAAGAGCAATTTAATTATTTAGTAGGTCTTTATTTCTGTCATGACATCGAGGCTTCTTTGGATACTCCTATAGATATATCCATCAATTCTTTAGCTTGTATGATTTTTAATTTAAATTTAAAAGTGTCTTCTTCAAGTAAGTATCTCAAGGTTAAGAATTCTTGCATTTCAACATTGGTAGATTCATCTCCAAGTGTTCATATTCAGTCATCTTTTGTCAAGCATCTACCATCTACCATCTACGACAAAGAACATTGATTGTATATTTGTGACATAATTAGTCGTTGGGGGGTTGTGTTGAGTCCTTTCACTTCTACATGCTTGTTAGATCTTTTCTCCTTTGGAGAGTTTTTCCTATAGTTTTTTCCTTTACTCTGTTTGTGAAAGATTTTTTTTATTTGGGTACAACATCACTCATAGTTGGAACCTATGCACCCATACTTGCATCTTTGTATTTTTCTCTCTTTAAGTTGCACTTAAGATGGGTGTTGGTGTGAACATAGTATGTTATCTAACTATTTTTCTTTTAAATCTTATTCACTCTTACATACTTAAAGCTTACTTATGTTATTTACTTTTTGTGTCTCATATCATAGGATTAAGTCACTTATTATGATCTTAGTATGTTCAATGGTTTCATCCATGTCTTTTAAGAAGGGTTTCTTCACTTTATATTGTACACGTTTCATTTATGCTTTAATAAATTCTCTACCTTCATAGATTTTCCATTGATTCTCTCTTAAATGGTAGATTGTTTTGGCTATAAGTGATATTTGGCCCCTATGGGTTTGATCAACAACTCCTATTGGGAGAAACAATCAAAGTTGGATAAGGAGGCTATGAAATGTGTTTTATTGGCTACAATTTTGGCATGAAGGGTACAAGCTTTGGCATCTTATGGCTTCAAAAATTTTAGTCCAAATGTGATATTAAGAGAGATTAGAGCCTCTTATAGTTTAGGATCCAAAGGAGGACGAGAATTCAATTGTACATCTACAACCTAAGACAAGGAAATTGCACCAAATGCTAAACCAAATGTTTAGGTTGGACCAAACAAGGAGGTAGTTCAAAGAGCTCAAAAAGTTTAGGAAAAAATAGAACCTCCACCTCAAACATATGCGAAGGTACACTTAGCAAAGAAGAAAACCAAAGGGCTATACCTTCAATTATTTTGTGTTTTTATTGTTTGTGTTTACTGTTATATTTGATAAATCTAATACATAAAATAATAATATACATGACAACGCTTACTAGACATAGTAGTAAAATATATCCTTATTCGCACGTGGCATTATTACAGAGAAGAAGACCAAAGATGGTTGGCCAAGGATTACAATTAATCCGACTTTATCATACTACCTTTCTTGGCAGTAAACAACATATTTAAAGAATCTAACGGTTGTCGAGAGGAACACAACCATCAACCAATCGACACATTAACTACTCAAGAGTGACAACCCACTTAATATGAACAACTAATACATTGGTAGATAACAAATATTATCAAACATAACAATAGGCATATTATGCCGACTACATCATCCCCCCAAAATGAAAAAATCGTCTTCGAGATGACAAGTAAACATCAAGTAAGATTCTGGAAGACTATTGACAAGATTGTAAACAATGACTTGGATTGGACAACCCCAATTTGTAGTGTACCTGCCAAATCAAATGGGAGTTTGGGGGTAATGACCCCAAAGAGGTCAAGGGGCAACACCCCTTGCAGGAGTCTGAGGGTAGTGCCCCTTGCGGGGTTTCGAGGTAGTGCCAGGGCGTCATCCTCATTGCCAACACCAAATTTAGACCTTCAAAACCACATGGAACTCCACGATGTGCATCAATTTTCTGATTTTCTAAGATGTTGGAGGCAATGTTGATGAAGCCAGAAAATGGAGATTTGGTAGTGTTTAACCAACATATAATGTCAAATTTCCAATCAAGTCATACTCTCCACTTTAGAATTGATGCCATACTAAAAGTTGCTCTTTTTTTTGCCTTCCCCCCGTCTCAAGTAAGTCCTCCTTGATTGTACGAATTGCTAAGCTGTCCCTTATGCAAATTTTCTTCACGTTTTGTTGGCCCGTATTTGCCTCTGGTCTCAGTGCACAATTTCTATACGACTAAGTAGGTGCCTCATATGGATGTCTCCCTTTTCAGTACAGACTTGTTGACTTCCCATACGACATCTCTCCCCTCACACATTCCTGCCACCCATACAGATTGCTTTGATTTTCTTTCCCCATACGATGTATTGCACAACAACCCTCTACTTTCGTACAACATGCCTAGTCCTCATATGACTCCATTTGTTTGCCAATACGGTGTTTGTAGGGCGTTCGACCTTATGCTCTTAAGTCCATATGGTATGTGTCTTTTGTGTTCATACAGACAACTTCTCTCACGATATGGATTCGCTTCTCCCACCATATAGACAACTTCTTTAATGTACGAGATCCACCCTAAACTGTACGAATGACTTTCGTACAGGCAACTTCTACTCCTCCCTATGATTTTCGCCTAGTCGACTTCCACCTTCGTTGATCTATCGTTTGCCTTGTACGACGTACAAATTGCTATGGTGTTGGGCTTTGTTTGTACAACGCACAGATTTTCACCATACTGACTTCGATCGTATGAACCTCCCTTGTAACATTTGTACGACGTACAAACCTTCTTCGTATGGTTACAACTTGTCATGTCCCCCTCTCAACTTGTACGATGTGTTGGTACAACTTAATACTGCCTTCGGTATGATATCATACATATTTTGTTCCCTACCACGTGGTTGCAATTTCTCTTTGTACTCCAATGGGAAGGTAGCACACTTCGTACTAGTTTCTTTAATCTCCCTGATCTCCAATATGTTGCACTTCGGGTGGAAGACTTCGTAGTCCTCCATCTACTAGTGAAACAACCCATTGAGAGAGCTTCTCATCCTCTAAGCAACTTCCAAGTTCCAACACCCCTTCATCATTGGGTTCCATTGTCCTTCCTTCCTCCATTTTGAACTCTCCATTCTCGAACTCCAAGTCTGATGCCAACTCCTTGTTTACTGTCTGGCTTTGCAGGTCAATGACATACTTCCTCCTATCACTCTCGATGGAGAGTGTATTCTGCTACCAATTGTGGTTTGCTTTCACTATGATCAACCAACCCCTTTCGAGGAGGGCGTTGCACGCCTTCTTCTCCAGCGGGATGATGACAAAGTTGAAGAAGAAATGTTGAGTGCCATTGGTGACCTTTTGTGCCATGACCATCTCGAGTGGTTTGATGTCGTGTTGGTCGACACCTACTTGATGGAAGGTTGGTGACTAGAGCGTAGGTTTTCTAAGGCTCTTCCAAGTTTCCTCTAGTACAACATTGACTCTCGAGCTTCCATTGACGATGGTGTTTGTTAATTTCATTCCCATAATTTCCATATCCACGACTGTTGGCTTCTTGCCATTGCTCACTGTTTCTCCACCGGTTTCTCTTGTGGCTTGTTCTATTAGTGATGACTGGAATTTTCATCACCAACCGTGTTGGTAATTGCCATTCCCAGTTGCGACATAGTTTGAAGAAGATCTATCACCTTGATGGGTACGGTTGCCTGTAGCACCTACATAACTATGCTCTTCTTTGACTTTGATCGTAATGATGTACTTGCAATTTTGTTGGAGGTTATTCATCCCTTTGCTAGCACTTGTTCTACCTCTTCTTTGGCTTCTCGAAGTCATTCTTTCTCAGTACATGTGTCCGAGTACACCGCCTTCTTCGTTTGTGCTCTCATGATTGCCAGAACTGCCTCATCTTGTTCCTCTAGGTCCAACATATTAATACCCTTTTTTCTTTAGATAGTCAGTGTCTACATGATTTTGTGGTCCACACCATTTGCACAATAGTTGTACATTGTCCTTATTCTAGTAGTCTCTCGCAAAGTGTCCCCATTCGCTACTTTGTCGCCACTGTATGATAGGACGTCCTCTAGAGTTGTACTGTATTTGATTTCACCCTCGTTGCTTTTGATTATTGTCTGGCGATGCATTATGTGGTTTCAATGCAGTGGACTCCCCCTATGTGAAGAGTACTTGTGTAATTCTCATCTTCAAATTGTATGGGCACTCCTTGATTGAATGACCCATCACATGGAAAATCTCACAAAACATCTTTTAAGGACAATTATCTTTCGTGTGCCCCTCAATTTTGCACTCAATACACCATAATTCATTACTTTCTTTATTGGTTACTTTATCGGTCTTCAATTATTTCATCATTCTCAACATATCTTGTAAAAGTTATTGCAATTTCCAATTTAATAAACAAGTTATATGCTAGATAGTGTATTTCTGATTTTTGGTATTATTATTATGACAATAATATTATCGTCTTTCTTTTCTGCTGGTCTGAAGGATGAACATGTATCGATTTCAATGTCATCCTTTTCTTTTGAATGATGTATATATAGTAAGACAACCACGATCAAGTGGCACCTTAATCGGACATGTCTTTTAGACATGTCCGACCAAGATGTCACTTGGTCGTGACTTGTCTACCGATTCACTTAGTGTTATGATAACTAATCAGTGTCAAAGCAAATGATAACAGATCGATATAAACACTCCCGATAATGAATCGGTGTTAATAGCAAACAAGCCTGGTAACAAATAGCATTAGATCAACGCTTAACTATGTTAAGTAGGTCGTCGATCTAATCCATCTTTATCAATATCATAATTATGATCAATGTTACAGTCTGATAAACATATTCAGTTCGGAAAGCATAAATCAGATAATCTAACAACATAGATGAGTAAACCAAAACAAAATAGAAGAGATTAACGAGTTAGGAAAGTCTTATCTTGCAGAAGCTACTAATGCATTAACACTCCCTCTTAGCTTTGGAAGATAGATAAAGTCACCTGCATCACATTTCCTTTTTCATAATGTCAGTCTCCAAGAATATATGTCATCTATACATATGATAAGAAGTATAATCAAGACATAATATAAAACATCATTCATAGAGTATCACCTAACCATGTGATATAAAAATTCATCATTCCATTATGACAAGATATCACCTAAACACGTGATATCAGTATTGCCTAAACACGCAATACTAAGGATAAACATATGAGGATGGTTAGATTCTCATCTTATCCTGTTTGTGATATGTGCACAAACATTTTATACAAATGTTTTATCACAACACCATCATGGCACATCCATGACATACCAGAGATCCAACATGATAATTGGTTTAAAGAATCATAAGATCGTCACCTTATGATATCTACATACAAGTGTTCATAATCTGAGAGATCGT
Source organism: Cryptomeria japonica (assembly GCF_030272615.1). Lineage (NCBI taxonomy): Eukaryota > Viridiplantae > Streptophyta > Pinopsida > Cupressales > Cupressaceae > Cryptomeria > Cryptomeria japonica. The sequence continues at coordinate 624,937,092 of NC_081410.1, forward strand.
CACCTCTTAGATATGAACACAGGGGGGTGAAACCTAGAATGTCCCAACATGACAAAAGAAGTTTACACATTAAACATCTTATTTACAAAGCAGATTACCTTTCTATCATACCTAAACCTTTTATGAAGTGATCAACCTTCACCCTGGAAAGTGGTTTGGTCAGAATATCTGCAGTCTGATCTCCTGTGTTAACATATTCCAATTTGATCACATTTTTGTCTACCATGTCTCGCACATAATGGTATGGAATCTCAATATGCTTGGATCTGTCATGAAATACTAGATTTATAGAAAGCTTTATGCAGCTCTAGTTGTCACAATGGATGACAGTGGGTTTCATAGGTTCTCCAAATAGTCCCACAAACAACTTCCTAAGCCATACTGCTTCTCGAGCAACCATGGAAGCTGCAATGTACTCGGCCTTGGTGGAACTCTGAGCTACAGAAGACTGTTTTCTGCTGATCCAAGATATCATGGCTGATCCTAAACTGAAGCAACACCCTGAACTGCTTTTCCTGTCAATCACACTCCCAACCCAATTTGAGTCTGTAAATCTGTGTAGGTCTAGATTGACTTTCTCATATTTGAGACCAAAGTTTAGAGTACCTTGTAAGTATCTCATAATGTGTTTCACTGCAATCAAGTGAATTTCCTTAGGCTCACACATAAACTGACTTAAGGCATTGACAACATAACAGATATCTGGCCTTGTATTCACCAGATACATCAGGGACCCAATCATCTATCTGTAGAGTGTAGGATCAGTGGATTGTGACTCTGCTGCTGCTTCCCTAAGTTTATGTAAATTCGTTTCCATGGGAGATGTCATAGGTCTGCAGTTATGCATTCCGAATCTCTTCAAAACGTCCAAGGTATACTTTCCTTGGTTTAGTATAATATTGTCAGAATTCTGCCATACTTCTAATCCTAGGAAGTAATGAAGGAGTCCTAAGTCCTTCATATCAAATTCTTTGGATAGATCATTCTTGCATTGATCTATAAGATGATCATTTCCTGTGATTAATAAGTCATCAACATATAAAATCAACATTAGCATATCATCTTTATTTCTTTTGTAGTAGAGATTAGGATCTGCATCATTTTTATAGAAGCCTAGTCCTGAGAGATAGGTGTCAATTCTTTCATACCAGGCCCTGGGGGCCTGTTTAAGCCCATAGAGAGCTTTCTTGAGTCTGCACACATGAGACTCTGCATCATAAATTTCAAACCCTTCAAGTTGCTCTAGGTAGACTTCTTCTGAGATCTCACCATTTAGAAATGTTGTCTTAACATCCATTTGGTGTACCTTCCATCCTTTTGTTGTTGCAATGGCTAATACAACTCTCGCTGATGTATACCTGGCAACGGGTGCAAAGGTTTCTTCATAGTCTATTCCCTCCCTTTGTGAGAATCCTTTGGCTACAAATCTGGCCTTGTGTTTCTCAATACTGTCATCTACAACATGTTTGATTTTGAATAACCATTTAGATGAAACCACAGATTTCTTGGTTGGCCTAGGAACAATCTCCCAAACATCATTTTTCATAATTGATTGATACTCTTCAGACATGGCATCCTTCCATACTTGATGTTTAAGTGCATCTAATACATTGTTTGATTCGGTTTTAGAAAGATTATTCATAAGAGCAACATAGCTAGTGAATTTATTAGGTCTTTTGCTTTCCCTGAAGGTTCTTGAAGGAGCAGCAAACTTCTGAGCTTCTGCTACAGTCTTGGTGGCCTATAGAGGTCTTTTCTTGAGGTTTTCTTTAGGTAGGTTTGAAGTTTCACCTATGGTTTCCTCAAGATTCTCCCTCTGAAGCTCAGGAGTGGGGTCTTCTTCTATGTTAGGAGCGGGGATATAAATTTCAGGCTCTATTGTACTTAGGGCTCTTTTGAAGGCTAAGTCTTCTTCAAAGATTACATCCCTACTAAGTTCAATATTTCTCTGACCATGTATATATATTCTATAGGCTTTGGATGTTTCGCTATATCCTACAAGTATTCCCCTTTTTCTAGAAGGTTCTAGTTTTAGTCTTTTCTCTTTAGGTACATGTATATAGATAGGACACCCAAATATCCTAAGGTGGCTGATATCTGACTTTAGTTTGGTAAATACTTCCTCAGGAGTTTTATCTTCAAGATGTGAGTGAGGACATCTGTTTTGGATATACACAACAGTGTTAGTTGCTTCTGCCCAAAGATTGATATTTAGATTCTAATCAAGAATCATGGCTTTGGTAGCTTCTACAATTGTCCTATTTTTCCTCTCAGCTACCCCATTTTGTTGAGGATTATAAGGTATTGTTAGCTCCCTCTTAATCCTCGAGTTTTTACAAAAATCTCTAAATAATTCTGATGTGTAATTCCCCCCATTATCAGTTCTTAGGGTTTTGATTTTATTACCTGAGTAGTTTTCTATCAGTGATTTAAACTCTTTAAACCTACTAAGGATCTCTTCTGATTCTTTACACTTCAGAAAGTAGATCCAAGTTTTCCTAGAGTAGTCATCAACAAATATTACATAATACAAACATCCTCCTAGAGAAGGAGCGGACATAGGTCCACATACATAAGAATGAACTAATTCTAATACTTTGCTTGTTTTCCTAGTACTATTATGGAAGGCACCCTTGATATTTTTACCTAGGGCACATCCCTTAGATGCCTCTAAATGATATTGTTGCAACTTAGGTAAACCTGTGACAAGGTTTCCCATAGATGACAAAGCTCTATAATTCAGGTGGCCTAGTCTTCTATGTCAGACCTCATTTGCATTTGTTGCTTCGTGAATCAGGGCTAGGTTGGGCTCTGTGCACAACTCATACAAATAGCCTCGTCTTTGACCAATGACTTTAGCTTTCTTGATGGAAGAATTTTTCGGCCAAGCCAACACCTTGTTCTCCATGAAGGTAACTCTGTATCCGTTATCTTCTAGGGCTGATATGGAGACTAGATTTCTCTTGATGCCGGGGACATACAATACTCCTTCGAGTTGCAATGATATACCTGTCTTCAGTTTGATGGTGCAGGAACCAATTCCTCTAACTGGATGTGAGGAATCATCTTCGTTGGTTACTTCCTCTTCATTATCCTCTGTCATGGAGTCTAGCACTTCTCTAAACCCTGTAATGTGTCTAGATGAACCACTGTCGATCACCCAGGAGTTAGACTTATTTGATGCATGGCTTGTAAGCGCTGAGTAGAGGACATAGTTCTAGGAGTTATCTTCTCTTTTATATTTTCCTGCTCTAGCAAATGTGTCTTGTTTGGCTCTCTCTGGACATTTTGCAACAAAGTGCCCCAACTTATCACACCTATAGCATTGAATATGTGATAGGTCTCTCTTTGAAGTGTTCTTGCCTTGATGATTCTTCCTTTTCCTAAATTGCTTCTTCTTGGTTGTCTTATTTGTGTTAGTATTTAGGACTTGAAGGTCTTCATCTATGTTCTTTTGTTTTACTCCCATCATGTTCAATCTTGATTCTTCTTGGAGACAATCGTCCCTTAATCTTTCAAACTTAGGATATTTGGACCTTGCACTGATGCCTTGGACGAATGTACTCCATCCACTAGGCAACCCATCTAGAGAAATGAGTGTTAACTCTTTGCTTTTGATCTCGTAATCCAGAGTTGCTAGTTCATCTCTTAGAGTTGATATCCGCATAAAGTAGGCATTGATTGTCTCCCCCTTGTTCATGGAGGTATGATTTATTTCTCGTTTTAATGCCAGAGTTCAACTTGCATTCGATTTCTCAAATGTTCTTTCAAGTGCTTTGAACATTTTATAGGCTGTCTGATGTTTTCTTATGATGGGCATTATGTTGTTTCTCACCCCACCAACTATTATTTTGATGCCTTTTTCATTTCCTTCAATCCATGCGGTTTTGTCAGGTTCATTTTCAGGTTGATCATTTTTAGTTTGAACAAATGAATCTACTTTGTTCTCTTTTAAGATCATCTGGATTCTGAACTTCCAGGCTGAAAAATCATCGCCACCTCCGAGTCTGTCTTCGAATCTGATAGCGCTAGCCATTGGAGAAATGTGATGTAGTATATAACCTTGTTCTTAAATTATTCACAAAATTGAATAGCCTCAAGTTCGATCAACTTGGCTTTGATACCATGTAAAAGTTATTGCAATTTCCAATTTAATAAACAAGTTATATGCTAGATAGTGTATTTATGATTTTTGGTATTATTATTATGACAATAATATTATCACCTTTCTTTTCTGCAGGTCTGAAGGATGAACATGTATCGATTTCAATGTCATCCTTTTCTTTTGAATGATGTATATATAGTAAGACAGCCACGATCAAGTGGCACCTTGATCGGACATGTCTTTTAGACATGTCCGACCAAGATGTCACTTGGTCGTGACTTGTCTACCGATTCACTTAGTGTTATGATAACTAATCGGTGTCAAAGCAAATGATAACAGATCGATATAAACACACCTAATAATGAATTGGTGTTAATAACAAACAATAACAGATCGATATAAACACTCCCGATAATGAATCGGTGTTAATAGCAAACAATAACAGATCGATATAAACACTCCCGATAATGAATCGGTGTTAATATCAAACAAGCCCGATAACAAATAGCATTAGATCGACGCTTAACTATGTTAAGCAGGTTGTCGATCTAATCCATCTTTATCAATATTATAATTATGATCAATGTTACAGTTTGATAAACATATTCAATTCGGAAAGCATAAATCAGATAATCTAACAACATAGATGAGTAAACCAAAACAAAATAGAAGAGATTAACGAGTTAGGAAAGTCTTATCTTGCAGAAGCTACTAATGCATTAACATATCTCATCGAAGGGCTTGAATCATTTTGGATTCTTCATCACTGCTACCTTTAGTGCTCTCGTCATTGAGAAACTAACCAGAATTACTGAGAGGGGGGGTGTGAATCAGTAATTCATAAAGTTTATAAACGAAAACCATTCAAAGATAGATGCATTGCAAAGAAAGACAACAGAAGAATTATCTCGTGGAAAACCCTTCCGAGTAAAAAACTACGACATGAATAAACTCCATTAAAAGGGTTGGGCTCCAACCCAAAATTATAGCAGAGCATTGACTCTTAACAAGAATCAACTTAAGATGAGCACCAACTCAAATATCAGAGGCTACAACCTCAGTCTGAGATCCAACTCAAAAAACAATGTCCAGATTTACATGAAAATGACAAAAGTTATATCACAGTTTTATACTATAGTGTATAAAGCCTTCAAAATGCAGCATATAGCAACTCAGCTCTCAACACTTTGTTTTATTGTAGACCAAACTGAAGTGAAGATTTCCAAAACATTCTTCATATTCGAATACGACAAACACACCCAGTAATACAAGTCTTTCTCACAAATTAATAAATGTTCTTTGTCTTCAATATAGAGGGCTTCTATAGTGAAAACCAATCAATTCTATTTCAAGCTGCACAAAGACACCTTCAACCAAATAGATGATACATTAGGCATAACTTTTTGAGACTTCGGCATGCACACCTCTTAGAAAATCATAATAATTTTTTTAACTTCACCCAAAATACTATCACAACATTTTCTACAAGTATCAAACATTCAATCACAACTTCTTAAGTTCGGCCAACCAAAAATTAACTCTTCACCTCAAAGAAACTTCAATACCCAAAAAAACATCTCTCCCAGTCTAAACAACAACAAGAAAATGAGCGCTCAGATTATTTTAACCAAAATTTTGCAGTCAGAAAACATTGAGATACAGTGGCAATGCCTGAAACAAAAAACGATTGTTGTAGGTTTCCAATCGACAATTGGAGGGTTTGCATAAAGGCGTTGATAGGAATACTAAGAGGTGGAGACTGAAAATAACATCAATCAAATCGCAAGCAAAACAATCATTAGAAGAAGAAAAAACGCCACACACTTTACCTATCTCACAATTCTAAAAATGGCTTAGGAAAAAAAACGTCTGAGCAAAAATAACACTTCAGTACTTAGAAGTGACACTTAGTCACTAAGGGAATTGCTGAACCAAAATAATCGATCTAAAAACACTGCCACAAAAATCAGGACTGAGCATGTTCTGACTGTTGGGAATGTGAAGTCCAACGGTCACATGACCCTTCGCGTTCTCCCAACTGTTCATTTCATATCTGAATATGATTATATAATGGCTGTGTGCAGCCCATGTAATTGAGAGTTGATTAATAGAAGTTATTCCCTGCTTTGAGTGTGGATGTAGGCATATTTGCTGAACCACAATAAATCGTGTGTTGTCTCTTCTTATTGCTTTTTTGTTTCTGTTATTGTTTTCTCTGCTCTTTCTAATCTTTACAATTGGTATCAGAGCCATGTTGGCTTGAGCAGAGATGGAGGAAGAAGGAGTAGGTACAATTTATAACTTCCATGGCAGTTTTATGTTCCATGTAAAACTATGCTTCAAGCACCGCGTACATTGGTGGGATGGCTGGAAGAAAGAGGGGGACTTAGTTGAAGAGGAGAATCCATCAAAGGAAAAGGATGTTGGGATTCTTATTTGCTCTCCCCTTGAGCCAGCCTTGGCACTTATTGGCCAAACTGTTAATGGCCGGGAAGTTGTTGGCATTCGTGTGGTGGAGGTTGAACGCCATGATAGTCCCTGTATAGACATTGGAATTTCTAAGCTGAAAGATGTTGAAAAAGTGGTTGTTGTTGAAGAGGATGAACTCAAGAGATTGCGGGAGGAAGAGTGTATGCCATTGGAGACCCAAGTTGAATTTGTTGTTGACTCCTAGGATGAGGAGGGTGCAGATTGGAGTGAGGTAGTAGGGCAAGGAGGCCTGGGATAAATTTTGGCTTCGGAGAGCTCTGCGGATGGCATGGCCTTGGCGAAAATAAAGAGGCACTCCCATAATGATGACAACCTTTGTGCAGATAATTTCATAGAAGCCTACAAGCCTATGGATTTAGATGACATAGTAAATGATAAAAGTCAGTTTTCTGGTTTGAAGCGAAAGCGACCATTGACAGGAGCAGAGGACAATGGGCATCGCTCCAAGCGGTTTCAGGCATCACATGGAGTGAATGAAAATGTTATTGAATCTGTTAATGCTTATTCTAATGGAGGAGGAGATGTTTTATCTCAACCAGAATGCATTGACATTCACCAACCTGATTGGATGGATGTGGATGATATTGCCAACGTCGATAATGAACAACCTGAGAGTGAGAGAACTCGAATTCGTGATAACAATCTGATGGAGTTGTTTGATGATGAAAATAATGTCATTGTTTTGTTCCTTGTAAGGTCTAAGTTTTATGTTTGGATATTAGAATCTAGTAATTGTGAATCGGTAGATATTCTGTTACGGGGGAGTTCAGGTGATGGTGATGAAGAAATGTATTTTAAACTGGGACAAAGTGGTGTTTCAGTTTTTGGCATAATGGGTGAGTTTGTGCCTGATAGAGTTTTTAACTCTGCTTTGATTTGGAAAAGGCTGATTCGAAGCGTATGTGAACAAGAGTTCGCGAAGCTAAAATCTAGCAGGCTGGTTTTAATGTCAATTTAAAAAATGGAAGCAGGGATGCTAGTGCGTGGTTGTGCCAGTTGGCCTTCACGGGGGAGATTGTTGGGAATGTGAAGTCCAATGGTCACATGACCCTTCGCATTCTCCCAACTGTTCATTTTATATCTGAATATGATTATATAATGGCTGTGTGTAGCCCATGTAATTGAGAGTTGATTAATAGAAGTTATTCCTTGCTTTGAGTGTGGATGTACGCATATTTGCCGAACCATGATAAATCGTGTGTTGTCTCTTCTTATTGCTTTTCTATTTCTGTTATTGTTTTCTCTTCTCTTTCTAATCTTTACATTGACACATGGAATATCCAATAGAAACGGTAAGGCCCAACACATAAGACTTCAACATTCTCTATAAATTCGTCTGTAAAAAAAACAAAACGAATTCAATCAAACACTTGGCACAAGCTAAAGTGGAAATGAACAACGATCACACCTTGAGCATAACTGGCCAATAAAAACATGCTCACTAGCTGAACCAAACAAATCGATCATCTAAGCAAACAAACATAAGTAGACAAATTGACATTTAGAAGGCTAATTGACATCAATGACAAATTACAACAATCTCCCCCTATCATTGATGACAATAAAAACTGAATCAAAATAAAACATGGAGCTCCCCCTGTCGCATTACTCTCCCTTTGACATCAATGACTTGAAAACTAAAGAACAATCTATATACATGATCCGGGGCATAATATAAAACAATAAATACTCCCCTCGAATTCAATCTGTAAATTAGTGGAGTGAAATTACTCCATGTTTCTCCCTCAAAAATTCAAGTCTCCTTGGCAAGCAGCTTGGTAAAAATATCTACTACCTATTCTTTATAACACGCATATTCTAGCTTGACAATTTGATTAGCAACTTGTTCCCGCAAATAATGGTATTGAATGAGAATATGCTTAGTAGGAGATTGCAAAACTGAATTTTTTGAAATATCAATAGTACTCGTATTATCACATAAAATAGAAATGGGTTCAACATATTCAACCTTAAAAAATGCAAGGTGTGTTTCATCCAAATAACCTTTGTACAATAAGATACATCTGTTATGTACTCAGTTTCAGCTATGGATAATGAAATAGAAGCTTGTTTTTTTGTTGTGCCAAGAAACGACACGACCACCAACAAAGAAAACACCTCCACTTGTGATTTTTCTATCATCTACTAAGCCTCCCCAATTTGCAACAGTGTAGGCTGTTAGTGTAAAACCATTACATCTAGGATACCATAAACCCAAATTCATTGTACCCTTAAGATATTTAAAGATTCTCTTCATTGCTTGCACATTAGTGTCTTTAGGTGTGGCTTGAAATCTTGCAACATACCCAACTGCCTGCATAATGTCATGTCTAGTGGTTGTAACATACAGCAAACTGCCTACCATAGACTTGTATTAAGTCTGATTAACATTAGGAGATTCATCATCTTTATTGAGTTTACATCCTGTTATCATAAGAGTACTAACAAGATTACTATCTTCCATTCTAAATCTTTTTAACATCTCCCTAATATACTTTGTTTGGGAGATAAAAACACCCTCTGATGACTACTGAATTTGAAGACCTAGAAAGTAAGACAACTCACCCAACATTAACATTTCAAACTCCCGTTTCATATTTGCAGCGAACTCTTTGCACATGTCTACACAATCACTGCCAAATATTAGATCATCAACATACACTACAACAACTAAAATGTTGTTAACTTTTTCTCTTACATAAAGGTTGTTGTCCGCTACACCTTTTCTGAAGCCTTGCTGGGGCAAGTACTTATCCAATCTATCATACCAAGCTCGTGGAGCCTGTTTAAGGCCATACACTATCTTTTTCAACTTGTAGACATAATCAAGTTTGTCAATCAACATAAATCCATTAAGTTGTTCAATATAAACCTCTTCACTCAAATAACCCTTAAGAAATGCAGTTTTAACATCCATTTGAAACACCTTAAACCCTGATAAGGATTATATTCCTACAATTTAAATATGTAGTTGTTATCTCCACTAATTGTTTGTATTAGGAGATTATCATTATTATTTTGGTGTGACGACATATTTTTGGTTTTCTAGAATCAAGGGCTAGTTGAGATTTTCATGGAAAAGTTGAGATCCTTTCTCAACTTATTTCTTATTTAAAAGATTGTATCTCTCAATTTGTGGAGGAAGTTTTCCTCTTTAAAGCTATAAAAGCTTTTTATTTTATTAATAAAGATATCCAAGTTTGTATTCATTTATTATTTTGTATGAATTGACTCAGAGCATTAGATCACGGGCTGTAAAATTCATATTCATGTCTGTATGATTCAATTTTAGCTTAAAAATAAAAATATATTTTGTTTCACTCGAATTTGTGTGGACTCCGATGTTTATAGAGGTGCCACAACTTCTACAAAGTGTTTTAGAAGGCATATAATAGCTCATTTAAAAAGTTTTTCTATCTTCTCAAATGGGTATTTTACAGAATTTGATTTCGTTTCGTGGTTCATGAGTTATCATTGATTGAAGTATTATAGCTCTAGAAAAACGTGATCGTGCCTACCTTGCATTTCGGGGTTAATTTTCTCTTTGCAATGGCCACGATAGAGGATATATCTTATATCAATGGAAAGATCTCTTCGATTCCTCAAATGGATCTTTGACAGAGTTCAATTTGATATCTTTTAACAAAAGTTACAAATGAATTTTATCTTTATCTAATGTTGATTTGGTAATATTTGAAGATGCAAAACTTGGAATTAGATTTTGTGAATTAATGTTTGGCATCATCTAGGGCTTTTTTTTGTAATACTACTTTTAGTAGTAATTTTGCCCACTCTTCAAGCATTTTCCTTACAAGTTTGCTTTGGCATTCATGATTCTGGAGTATATTTGTCTTTTTTTCACAGTTACTTAGGGTTTGAAAGTCCCCATGTCGGATTCTTGTTGAAATACATTCTACTTCAATTTGTCTTGTCATTTGGATCACCATATAGTGTATGGTATTATAGTCATTTAGCAACTTGTTTGCTGGGAGAAATTCAGTTGATTTTGAGCATGGATATGGGTTCCAAGTTTTTGAATCACCAATTTCATCAGACATCTACGCCATCAACAACATCAAGTATATCAACATTATTTTTCTTCTTACATGTTAGCATTGGAGGCCAATGCTTCTATGGTTGGGAGGAATGATAATGATTATATTCCTACAATTTAAATATGTAGTTGTTGTCTCCACTAATTGTTTGTATTAGGAGATTATCATTATTATTTTGGTTGGACGACATATTTTTGGTTTTCTAGAATCAAGGGATAGTTGAGATTTTCATAGAAAAGTTGAGAGCTTTTCTCAACTTATTTCTTATTTGAAAGATTATATCTCTCAATTTGTGGAGGAAGTTTTCCTCTTTAAAGCTATAAAAGCTTTTTATTTTATTAATAAAGATAGACAAGTTTGTATTCATTTATTATTTTGTATGAATTGGCTCGTGAATGGAATTTCTCACTTTGTTGATAAATTCCATATCAAACCCTCTATAGGAAGCAAAAGAAAGAAAAAACCTAATAGCTTTAAGACGAGCCATAGGTGCAAAGGTCTCATCATAATCTACACCCTCTACTTGAGCATACACTTTACATAACAAGTGTGCTTTATTTCATACCACTTGGCCTTCCTCATTCAGTTTGTTTTGTAGATCCACTTCGTGCCTATGACATTCTTGTCTTTGGGTCTTGGCACAAGCTCCCATGTGTCACTTTTATGAATCTATTCTAACTCTTCTTTCATCATAGCTATACAGTTCTTATTTTCAGCTGCTTCTTCAAAACACTTGGGTTCAAACATGGAAAGAAAAGAAACATCTTCATCCTCAAAATAATTAACATTCCTTTTAGTAGCCCTAGGTAAAATCTGATCAATAGGATGATTTCTTTGCAAAAACTTAGGAGTTTTGAAAGTAGTCTTACCATGATCACTCTCTGAATAGAAGAACCTGAATAGTATTTGTTGCTCCTAGTTGACCATTTTTAGGACTATTCTGAATATTACTACTTGCTATCCCAGTTGGCATTTGTGAAGATGAAGGTTGAATAACACCACTTGTCTCTTCTTTTTGAGCACTGTTGCTGCCATTTCCATTCTCATGAGAAGTGTTAGTAATCTCATGAACTTTAACATTGACACACTCTACAATCGTATGCAACCTTTTATTGAAACATCTATAAGCTTTTCTTTTTGAAGAATAACCTAGAAAAATGCCTTCATCTAATATAGGATCAAACTTACCTAGATAATCATCATCTCTTTTTATATAACAAGGACTACCAATTTTTTTGAAATATTTAATTGTTGTTGGTTTACCTTTCCACAACTCATAAGGTGTCTTATTGTTTTTAACTCTTAAGAAACCTTTGTTTTGTATATACACAGCTGTATGAATATTTTCTCTCCAAAACATATCACTAACCTTGGCCTCATTCATCATACTCTGAGCCATTTCTTGAACTGTTATGTTCTTCCTCTCAACAACATCATTTTGTTGTGGTGTTCTAGGTGTTGAACCCTGTCTCTTAATTCCATTTTTCTCATAGAAGTTCACAAATTCGTTAAAGATAAATTCACCACCATTGTTAGAGCATAAACATTTAATCTTTAAATCCATCTCATTCTCAACTAAAGCTTTAAATGTCTTAAATTTTTCTAGATCTTCAAACTTTTCTTTCAAAAAGGTCACCCATGTCATACGAGTAAAATTATCTATTAACAACATAAAATACTTTTCACCTTGCATACTTGTTTTCCTAGTAGGTCCACATAAGTCTGTATGAACTGGCTCAAGCGGTTTGGTGCTTGACAAATCTTTAGGCTTGAAGCTTGTTCTGGTCTTCCTTCCCATATGACAGTCTTTGCATACAATATCAGCTGGCTTCTCAAGTTGCGGTATATCTCTTACAACTTCCTTCTTGATTTGAACCAAATTATCAAAATTCATATGCCTAAGCCTTTTGTGCCACAACCAAACTTCGTCATATTGACTCAAACAACACTATTCACCATTAGCGTCATCAAGAATATAAAGATTATTTGCTGCCGTAGTAGCATCAGCAATATGTTTTCACTTTTGCTTATAGTGCAACAATTTGAGTTGAAAACAAGATCATATCCTTGGTCATACAACTGATTGACACTTAACAAATTATGTTTCAAACCTTTAACATATAAAACATTTTCTACTTTTGTTTCACCATCATTTAAAACAAGAGTGCTTATACCTGCAACTCTTGTAGAAGAACTACCTCCAAACCCGACTTTACCTCCATTCATCTTTATAAGAGTAAGGAATTTATTCTTGTCGCTTGTCATGTGCCTGGAACAACCACTGTCAACATACCATATATCCTTCTCATTTTGTGCAAGAAAAGTTGTTTGCACAACTAAGGCTACTACTGGACTTGCCTTTTCTTTCTTCTTGCAAACTTTTATATTCTTCTTTCCTTTTTCTTTTTCATCCACCTTCTTAGGCGAATCTGTCAACACACTCTTATAGAACTTTGCAGAATGACCAAGATTATTACACTTGTAACAAACAATAGTGATGCTCTGCAAAAAGGATTAGAAAATCTGTTTGATGGCAACACACACAAGAGCACAAGAAACAAACGTTAGTGTTAGCAACAAAAGATTATCCTAAACAGGCATATCAAGAGAGATATTAAGCATGAAATATAAAGCATATAAAAATAGAATAAAATAGCTAATCAAGATGCTCATAGTTGCTCCTCCCTTGTTCCTCTCCTCTCCAAGTCCCAAATGAGTGTAGCTCTCAGCTTTTAGCACTAGCCATGGATGCCATATGGAGATTCAAGATAGTTGAATATGATAAGCAAATGCTATGCAAGTGTAGATAGTGATGCTATGAGAAAGCTCTATGCTAATGCCAGTATAACAACAATACTCTAATGCTTCTCTTTTTGCTTGAGGAGAAGGGTTCTATTTATAGAAGAAATGGGGAAATGAAGGGTTAAGATTGAATGGTTTAATCAAGGGCCAAGTTTGAAAGTTGGGGATCCATGTGCACAATTGGCACCAATAAAATGGTGACAAGTGTCAACATAGGATTGGGTTGAGAGAAGAGGTTGGAGGCATTAAAGGCCTGAGAAGACCTCATGGTTATCTAGAGGCTAAGGGTCAAGTCCAAATTAAGATTACCCACTGGATTAAGAGTTAATCCAAGGATAAACCTTTGTGCAAATGTTTAAGAGATAATCATGGTCAAAGCATTAATGGCCTGATGAGACCTTTGGGTTGGGTAGAGGTTGAGTCAAAACAAATGTTTTAACCATGTGGGAGGGTTTGAGGTAACCATTAATGGTTATTGGAGACTTTGGGGATTAAGTGGTTGAAGGTTGAAAGCCTTCAATGGTTATCAAAGACTTTGAGCCATTTAGTGGTTGAAGGTTGAAAGCCTTTAATGGTTATCAAAGACTTTGAGGGTTTGAGAAGTGACTTCCATTTTGCTTAGGAATGTGACAAAGTTTAGAGAAGGGGTTAGGTTATTTAGAAGTGATTAGAAAATTCTAGAAGGGGTTTAGGCATGCAAGTGGATTTTGTAGGAAAATGCAAGTGGGAGAAATTTTGGTATTTTCAATTAAAATAAAATCATTTATTTCAATTAAATGGTGTAATTTGCATTTGGATAAATATTCAAATAAATATTAATTGATTTAAATGAGAAAAATGAAGATAAAGCATTAAAATGCTTGAAGACTTTGAGGGAAACCATTAAAGGCTTGAAGACTTTAAGAAAAACCATTAAAGTCTTAAGAAGACTATAGAAGGAAGCCATCAAGTTTGAAGACTTTAAAGCCATCAAGTTTGAATACTTTAAGGGAAACCATTAAAGGTTTCAAGTGGGTGAGGATAAATAGGATTTTAAATAAATAATTTATTTAAAATAGTTGTGCAACTTGCTTTTGTAGGAAAATACAAGTGGGTGGAGGATAAAGGTGATTTAAATAAATTATTTATTTAAAATAATTGTGCAACTTGCTTTTGTAGGAAAATACAAGTGGGTAGAGGATAAAGGTGATTTAAATAAATGTTAATTTATTTAAATGTGAGAGGTGGGATTTTGGGGGTTTTAAATAAATATTAATTTATTTAAATGTGAGAGAAGATTTAATTAAACAAATATGATTTATTTATTTAATTAATGGTCTGAATTTGGTTAAGTGAATTAAATCAAATAAATTGAATAATTTATTTAATTAATAGGAGAAGAGGGTTAAGATGAATTAATTAAATATTAATTTAATTAATTATTAATTGATGGTTAAATAATCAAATAAATACTAAGTATTCATTTAATTAAGTGGACAGATTTATGTGACTACAAATAGTATAAATTCTCAAATGAGCAAAAGGATTTTGATTCACAAAACTGAAATTTTTGTTAGGCAATATTTTGCAATTTGCAGCCTTGTGACCATAATAACTGCAAGAAAAACAATAACCATAAAAATAAGCATTGTTGTATCTAGTCATATGAGGTTGTCTAGCATTAAAAAACTTATTGAAGTTACCATTTTTGTTTTTTAGGAATAAAACCATCATTTGACTTCCATTGTTCACCTCCACAGGATTTAAAATGTTGACCTTCATCATGATCAACTCCACTCTTGTCAAAAGACTACTTTTGTGATCTCAACAAACCATCAAGAGTCATAGTACTATTCTGAAAAGTATTCTCATTACTGAACTGTAGAGAAGATTTTTCTAACTTTCTTAAAGAGCCAACTTCATTTTCAAGTTTTTCACTGACTACCTCTTTGTCTTTAATTTACTTTCTCAACTCTTCCTCTATCTTTTTTGCTTCTTCAGTTTCAATTTTCAGATTAGCCACCATCTTCTCAACAACTTCTAGAGCCAAAGACTTTTCAGAGACTTTGCTATTTTCTTCTTGTAGCAGTAACTTAAGATTCTGATTTTTCTTTTTTAATTTCTTGATCTCACTAAGAGCACTAATCAACTCTTGTTCAAGATCAACCTCCACATTGTCTTCATCAAAACAATCTACTTCTTCTTGAAAGTTTTCAACCATCATAAACAAAATCTCATTTTTATGATTTTCTTCCTCACTCCTAGGAGAAGAGTCACTATCTTCTTTAGAATAAAGGCTTTTCTTAAATCTTTGAAACTTCCTTCCTCTTTTCACAAATTTCTCACTGTTTTTGAACTTTGAATCTCTTTCATCATCAATGTCATTTTTTTCTCATAGGGACACTTTGATGCAAAGTGACCTTTTTTCTCATAGTTGAAACATTATAATGGCAGCTCAACCTTGTATTTTTCAGAGCCTCTTTTTCAGCTTTCTTACAAGATGTATAGCTTCGTATTCAAACTCTTCTTCAGAACTTGCACTAGATACTTTCTACTTTTCTTTACCCTTCTTAGAAACCTTAAAGGTTATTTCCTTCTTAGATGTATTCTCAACATTAGTTCGCATTTCATATGCGGTAAGAATTCCATGCAGCTTATCAACAGTAAGCTAATCCAAATCTGTCATCTCTTCAACAATAGAAACTTTGGCATCAAATTTCAGAGGCAACAAGTGTAAGATTTTATGAACTATTGTTTTGTCTTCAACTGTATCTCCAAGACCTTTCAGAGCATTAACCACTTCATCTACTCTAAGGAAGTATGTTGGAATGCTTTCTTCCTCCTTCATTTTAAGACTTTCAAACAACATTCTATGTGTCTGCAACTTAGCCTTTTTAACTTTATCATCACCTTCATACACATTCTTCAGTTTGTCCCAGACTGCTTTCGTTGTGTCCCAATGCATCACTTTAACAAACTTTGATTCAAATAGACCATATAGAATTGCATTCATTGCTTGCCATTGCTCTCAAATACCCTCTTTGCATCAGGATATGTAGGTGGTGTGGTTGGAATGGTGTATCCATTCATAGTTCTCATCCAGACATCAAAACCCAAGGACATAATATATGTCTTCATTCTGATACTCCAAATGCATAATTCACACCATCAAATAGAGGTGCTTTGTTTGTAGCAAGACTTTCTAAGGCATTCATTTTCAACACAGGTTGGACCAATTCTCAAGCTTTTAAGCTTTTATAGAGAGAATCGACTCTAATACCAATTGAGAAACTAACCAGAATTACTGAGAGGGGGGGTGAATCGATAATTCACAAAGTTTACAAATGAAAATCATTCCAAAATAGACTAATTACAAAGAAAGACAACACAAGAATTATCTCGTGGAAAACCCTTTCAGGTAAGAAACCACGACATGAATAAACTCCATTAAAAGGGCTGAGCTCCAACCTAGAATTAGAGCAGAGCACCAACTCTTAACAAGAATCAACTTAAGATGAGCACCAACTCAAATATCAAAGGCTACAACCTCAGTTTGAGCTCCAACTCAAAAACAATGTCCAGTTTTACATGAAAATGACAAAAGTTCATAGCTTTATACAGTAGTGTATAAAGCCTTCAAAATGTAGCATATAGCAACTCATCTCTCAACACTTTTTTATTGCAGACCAAACTGAAGTGAAGCTTTCAAAATATTCTTCATATTCGAATAAGACAAACACACCCAGTAATACAAGTCTTTCTCACAACTCAATAAATGTTCTTTGTCTTCAACATAGAGGGCTTTTGTAGTGAAAACCAATCAAGTCTATTTGAAGCTGCACACAAACACCTTCAACCAAACAACTGATACATTAGGCGAAAAATTCTGAGACTTCTGCATGCACACCTCTCATAAAATCATAATTATTTTTTTAACTTCACCCATAATACTATCACAACATTTTCTACAAGTATCGAACACTCAGTCACAACTTCTTAAGTTCATCCAAGCAAAAATTAACTCTTCACCTCAAAGAAACTTCAATAACAAAAAAAACATATCTCTCCCAACCTAAAAGACAACAAGAAAATGAGCGCTCAGATTATTTTAACCAAAATTCTGCAGTTAGAAAACATAAGATATAGTGGCAACGCCTGAAACAAAAAATGATTGTTGCAGGTTTGCAATCGACATCTGGAGGGTTTGTAGAAAGGCATTGATAGGAATACTAAGAGGTGGAGACTGAAATTAGCATCAATCAAACCGCAAACAAAACAATCATTAGAAGAAAAAAAACGCCACACACTCTGCTTATCCCACAATTCTGAAAATGGCTTAGAAAAAAAAAAAACGTCTGAGCAAAAATAACACTTCAGTACTTAGAAGTGACACTTAATCACTAAGGGAATTGTTGAACCAAAATAAACGATCTGAAAATACTGCCACAGAAATCAGGACTTAGCATGTTCTGACACATGGAATATCCAGCAAAAACGGTAAGGCCCAACACATAAGACTTCAACATTCTCTGTAAATTTGTTTGTTAAAAAAAATGAATTTCATTAGACACTTCGTACAAGCTAAAGTGGAAATGAAAAACCATCACAACCTGAGCATAACATGCCAATAAAAACATGCTCACTAGCTGAACCAAACAAATCGATCATCTGAGCAAACAAACATAAGTAGACGAATTGACATTTAGAAGGCACATCGATATCAATGACAAAACGCTTGATGTTTTGTTTTCACTCTCTATGTCCATCGCCTAATTGTAAACATCGACATACGAGGATGAAGGCAATACTTTCATGTTCTTTCACATCAAGGGTCCCTCAATGCACCACCTCTTCTTCAACTTGTCGGCTGGCTGGTTCTCCATCTTATTCAGTGATTCTTTGAGCCTAAGACTGTATGCTTGTACGTTCTAATTCTTCCCTTATCTGGTGTCGTAAATTTCTGCAACAATCTCATTGTCATCTCTCAGCAACTTAAATTCTTTTTGAAATGCTTTCTTTAGTTTAGTCCATCCCGTCTTGTGCTTAGCCTCTAGGTCCATATACCAATCGATGGCAATTCCCTGTAGGGTGGCGGGAAATGCCTTCAGCCAGTAAGCCTGCTCATCCTTACCAATCGCCTCCCATATTTTTATACAAGTCTTGCAATGGTGTACATGATCCTCCGATTCATCCCCTGTTTTGCTTCTCCTAGGTGTTCAACATTGTTTTCGCTCGAAAGGTACTGTGTATATTCGACTAGATTGGACCATCATGATCTTTCTCATATTTCGAGCGAGCTCTCTAAACATCCACATTCTATGTCTTCTACACTTTGGTCACCTTTTTCATTTCTATACTCTCTCCTCAACAAATTCTTCATCTCGAGCCTTCTTATTCTCAATTCCTCAACAAGGGGCAAGTTCTTGATATGGCGCAAATTGGTTTCTCACCTGTTTACACTCTTGTGTGTCGGACTTGGGTGGACTGTTCCAACTGCTATGTTCTTGTGCTTTCACTATACTCTCGGCTACACACTCATCCTCTACATGTCCCCAACACCCTAGGTACTTCAAGGTTCATATTCGTCCATGTGCTTTCTTCGATCGAGGGTCGGTGGATCACCTAATTGCTTGGTCTTGACCACCTTGTGACCTATTCTCACCTTATTGGGGTCTAAAGGCATTAATCACTCAAGGCTAACCTGATTTCTTATAAGGTAACAACTCCAAATGTTTACTGCTATATCTAATAAATCAAATACAAGAAATAATAATATACATGACAACACTTACTAGACACAACAATAAAATATATCTTTATTCACACATGACATTATTATAGAAAAGAAGACCAGAGATGGTCGGCCAAGGTTTACAATTAATCTGATTATACCATACTAGCTTCCTTGGTGGTGCACAACATATTTAAAGAACCCGATGGTTGCTGCGAGAAACACAACCATCAACCATAACTACCCGAGAGTGACAACCCACTTAATATGAACAATTAATACATTGGTAGATAACAAATATTTATCAAACATAACAATAGGCATTTTATGCTGACTACAATTTGATTTAATTTTGATGAACCTAGAATAATTAATGAGGCAATGGAAATGAATGATTGTGAGTCTTGGAGATCTACCATGGATGAAGAGATAGTTGCATTGAAAGATAAAACCCTATTAGTTACAAATGCGTGTTCAAAAAAGTGGGGCTCAAATGGTAATGTTGAGAAATACAAAGATAAATTGATTCGTGAAGGTTATTAACAAGTTGAGGGAACAAATTTATGGCCTGTTTAGGCATATATCATCCAAACTTTTGGAAACCTTTGTAAAGGGTTCAAGAACCTTGTTTCCTGCTTACCTTAATAAAAAACAAGTTGAGGGAATAAATTTTAATGACATTTTCTTCCCTATTACATACTTGACATCTATCATAACAATTTCCACTTGTGTTACTATTTTCAATCTTGAAATTGAATAGATGGATGTAAAGACATTCATTTCATATTGATTTGGAAGAAGAGATCTTCGTGTCACAACTAGAGCACTATATTGAAAGGGTAAGAAAGATTTTGTTTGTCCACTAAATAAATCCCTCTATATTTTAAAACAATGTCCTAAAATGTGTTAAACAATTTGATTCATATGTTTGGAGCTAGTTTCTATTAGGCCTAAGTCAAACCCTTGTGTATAAAATAAATAATAATTGATCATTCTATCATTATCACTTTAATGATATGCTGATGTTTGGTAATGGCAAAATAATACCCAAGGACTTGAAATCTCAACTTTCTTTACAATTTGAAATGAAAGACTTGGGGATACTAAATACATCCTCGAGATGGAAATTAGATGGGATACGCATTGATGGTATTTTGATGCACTATCAAACACATAATAAATTATTGAATACTCCATCCTCTCTTGAGTAAAGACTCTCAAATGCTGAAAATTTGCATAAGGATCACTTGAGATGACTTCAAGGTTCTTTTATGTCAGGTCTTGACTTGTTGGATAGCTTCAATGGTATTGATGTGATTTGTTGTACCTGCAAGGGGACCTATGTTGAACACTTGAATGCTCGAATGATGCTGGAACGTGGGATTTCACTTGGTTAAAAAAAAGGAAAAAAGATAAGGGTTGAGAGAGATCTAGTCTAACTCTAAGAATGTAAGAGAAGTGGACGATCTTTGATGAAATTCTAACTAAGTCTTGCTTCGACATGCAACGAACATCTCCGCAAGGCTAGAGCAATCTTCTAAGGAGTTCTTTATGACTTTCAAATCATCGCCACAAGCATAGACACCATCTAGTTGATGCATATCAATGAAGAAGCGATAGTTGAAGTTAAGCTTCACTAAATGATTCCAGTTGACTACGCAAGGCAAGTCTACAATCAACAAACTGCTAGTAGTATGGACATACAAATTTCACCATTGATCACATAAATTTCTTCCATTCATCTAATTAATTTGAAATCAAATTAAGAAGTATAGAGACCAGGTATGTGCAAGCTAATGAGTCAAAAATTTGTCGAAGTTTGCGCATTGGAAAACGCGCTCCTCAAAACGGGGGCCCGTTCTAAAAAAATGGGGGCTTGTTAATGGTTTGGGCTCCCAATTCGAAAGCTGACGGGGGGCCGAAGCTAAATTAAACGGGCCCCATGTATTATTTAGTTTTTTTTGTATTATTTTAGTTTTTTTTAAGTAGCCTATAAATAAATTAGTTTTTATATTTGTAAATTCTTGATTTTGATCTGAAATATTCTTCAACAGTTAACCCTAAACCCTAATCAACAAATTTAGAAATCAAAACCAAACCTAGATAATTAACAAAACAAAATATCAAATTAGATATCTCAGAAACATCATAATGAAAATGAAATCGAAACAAAAATAAAAAACGAAAACGAAATCAAAACAAAAACAAAAACGAAAACGAAATCGAAACAAAAACAAAATTGAAAACAAAATCGAAACAAAAACAAAAACGAAAAAAACTAAAACGAAATCGAAACAAAAAAAATGAAAATGAAATCGAAACAAAAACAAAAACGTTCGAAAAGGAAATCAAAATAAAACCGAACATATGTACCTAAATTGTTCTTAATCCTCATTAGGCAATACAAAAGTTACCACTCAATTAGTATAACCTTAAAAGTAATTAACATTACTCTTCAAATTTTAGATATCAAAGTTTAGGCTTAGGTTTATGCCATGTCATGGCATAAAGGTCCTATTATGGTCCTATTATGTCATGTGATGGTATAAAAGGACCAATTATGGACACATTATATCATGTCATGGTATAATAGGACACATTATGCCATGATGGCATAATATGTCCTATTATGCCATGCCATTGCATAATGGGTTCATAGTTGGTCCTATTATATCATGCTATGGCATAATAGGTCCTATTATGCCATGACATTGCATAATAGTCCACCTATTATGCCATCATGGCATAACAGGTCCATAATAGGACCTATTAAGCCACAACATGACATGATTTTCTCAAAAATTGCCAACTTCATCATCTAATTCATCTCCAACACTGAAACTATGCTAATTTGACATGTTTACTTAGTATGATAGGACCAATGACTATTATGCCATGACATTGCATAATGGATCCATAGTTGGTCTATTATGTCATGTCATGGCATAATAGGACCTATTATGCCATGACATTGCATAATAGTCCACCTATTATGCCATAATAGGACCTACTAAGCCACAACATTGCATGATTTTCTCGAAAATTGCCAACTTCATCATCTAATTCATCTCCAACATTGAAACTATGCTAATTTGACATGTTTACTTAGTATGATAGGACCAATTGATGGCATAATAGGTCCTATTATGCCATGCCATTGCATAATAGGTCCATAGTTGGTCCTATTATTAGATTTTTTAAAACTTATAAGCATCTTGTGTATCATTTAACATATCCACACCTAAAGGATTTGGTTTTGCATAAAAATTAAAAAAGAGATAAAAGTAAACATAATTTTTTTATTCATGGGTGAAAACCATTCTTATGACACCTTGGACAAGTACCTTGGCATCATGTATATTTTTTTTTTAAAGTACCATACACTTAGGAGTTTACCATAATCCATTCAAATTCTCTTTATTCTCAACCATCCTTGTCATCATCCATATCATGTATCTCACATTCCTAGTTTTTGACCTTGATTCAAGTGTTTTAACCATTTTGAGACATGTTTTAGGAAAATTCTAATATATAAAATCCTATTTACAGAGAACTCTTACAAAAAAATTGAGAAGATGAGTAACATATATCCACATCTCTACCAAAGCAGGGAGTATGAGTTGAACATGTGATGCCTACCTAGGTAGATATCTACCCAAGTAATCTTATCCTATCCTCTAGGTGCAAATATGCAATACAATAGTTAGGTAAATGCAAGAATATAATGATGCACCAACAAAGTGAATGTACACGTTGAGGTGACACATAACATAAAAGAGAAACCACTAGATATTATATGATTTAATATTTTATGTTTACTTCATATTCTATTACCCCACTTGTAGGGCATGTTTAATATTTTCTCACTTGATTTCCTTTTTTAATCATACTTTTACTTCATGTGTTTTATCTCCTATTTTTACATTAAATCTAATCTTTATTAGTAACTACTAATTTCCCATAATGATTGATGTCTTATACTTTAATCTTTGTTCTATCTTATGATCTTCAAGACTATTTGCTTCACATGTATGTTCATATAGTTTTTTTTTAGTCTTATTAAAGCATTATCTTATGTTTGTATATTGGTTAATCTATCTTCTTAAAGTATTATCTTATGTTCATACATTGGCCTATTATTATAGAGAATATAATAGATTATCACTATTTGATCACGCATTTTGCATCTTAGTATCATATGATTGTGCCTCATATGATGATCTTATGATCATATCTTGGTTTATAGAGCGCAATGATCTTACATTTCAATATCTTATTTTAAGCACTTATCATCAATCCTTATATATTCTTACACTAGAAGGAGGATCATCTTATTTCCCACTTCTTTATTGATCTTATGTATGAAATATTTTATATTGATTTTAATAGTTGATGCATTTTACAAGAAATGAATTTATTAAATTGAATATATAATAGATTTATGATGTTTCATTGAAAGTTTTTATTAAGTTTTGTGCGCAAATTTTATATTTAAAGATTCAATAGTATGTACATGTATATGTTTTTAGGTTCAATATTATATTATATTATATATTTCATGTGTATCTCATTCAACAACATAGAAATGTTACTATTTATAAATGTTTTTTTTTAATTTAGTAAAATAGATTCTTCTTTGACATAGAGTTGTATATAATTCATGTATATCTTTATATATGCAGGAGCTCTTTGTTATCATGGATGTCTTTGACATAGATGAACTATTAGGTGAAAATCCCCCACCACAACCCGCTCCTCCTCCTCCTCCACCTCCACCTCCACCTCCACCTCCACCTCCACCTCCACCCCCTAGATTGGATGAAATTCGTTTAAGAGAACGAATTAATGAAAACCTACAAGTGATTGAACAAAACCTTGCTGCTATCCAAAATGAGCCAATCACGCCACCCCATCTTGTAGAGTTTGCAAAATCAATGCAAACTGTTGTCGAGTCAGTTAGATTTGTTGATTCTCAATTAGATCAATTTCATAGATGAAGACAAGAGTTGCATGATTTTTATGCCGATGGTTTAACTTATAGGCAAATCGCTGATTTGAAAATAACCAAAGCTCATTTATGTCCATATTTTACTAACCCAAAAACAAGAGAACCAATGCAACCTAACCAGAAAAGAATTTCAATTAGGTGGTGTGTGCATCCGAAAATGGCTAGATACTTTTGGGATAGATGGTGGATGGTTTTTGATTATCCACCACATTGTAATGAACCAAAAACCAAATTATTTTGACATTAAGTCATTCCAGGGTGTTGGTCGTGGAATGCCATAGCATAGATTAGGGGCACGGAGTAATAATCCCCTACCAGATCCACCCATAGTTCCACTTGTTGCTCCATCGATTCCTGCAGATGTCCAAAATACATCATTCATTTTGACATTAGATGCTTTGACTTCCCTCACAGGTAACCTGAGTGAGCAAGTTGTTCACATAGCATCCACTCCTTGATGGATGCCACATATGTGTTCGAGTTGTCATGAGACGTGTGTAGGTCCTACTGCTGTTGCAGGATCTGCTTCAATTCCAGCTGAGCATGATGCAACAGATGATAGTATGATGACATCTTATATAGATTTTCTTTGCTTGGATGTTCATCTTGACCAAGTATAGATATATATACATGTACATGTCAATCTTTTAATACTTCATTAAATATAGGTATAAACTAAGTGCATCTCTTTTTTTATACAATCTAATACTTCATTAAATAAATTTTGTTTATGTAGATAAGGACTACACCTAATATTAGAGTCAATATTGCATCTACTGGAACACAACTCGGCACACCTTATGGGGTATAGTATAAATTTCTATCTAGACATTGTACTATCTTTTTAAGTTAATATGTTATCATTGTATACTATATAAATTTTCATGTTGATACATTGAATGCTTCTTTCTCCAGGATTCAAGTCATGAGGGACCCTCTACATCACATCGAGAAGAGGGTCTGACTACTGTGACACCATCTATGGTATGTATCTTATAATTCTTAAATTAAATATGAACTCTTACAACATTGTAACTTAACTTGAAATTATTTAGTACACATATATATGTTCACTAACTATGATTTCATTAAATGCATGTATGCAGGTGGACACTACCATTAGGATAGGTTATCCTCATAATTTTGATTAGAGCCAATTTGAACGCACATCGACATCCTTTGAGGTATTAATATGTAATACTTAATTTGATCTTATTTTGACTCTTAATTTAAGATTTAATTGGACACTTTGAATTTGACCTTGTCTAGGAGTTAGTTAGCACTACATTTGGTGTTGATACTGCACAAGATACTGCTAGAGGATCTGATGAACATATGGTAAGTTTGTAACTTAATTTATGAATTCTACTATATTTGATAAATGATTCTTTTAATAGTTAATTTCAAGTAATATTTTAATATTATTTTTTTATTGTACAACATGAGATGGGTGGATCTGGACCACGTCCCGGGGACAAGAGAGATACTGCTAGAGGATCTGGTGAGCATATGGTAAGTTTGTAACTTAATTTATGAATTCTACTATATTTGATAAATGATTCTTTTAATAGTTAATTTCAAGTAATATTTTAATATTATTTTTTTCTTATACAACATGAGACAGGTGGATCTGGACCACGTCTCGGGGACAAGAGACCACGGGATGTTATTGATGATAGCACTTAGATTTTACTGTTTATTTGGCTTTGATATGTACTTTTTTATGGACTTTACACATTTGTTTACACGTGCACATACTTTATATATATGGATAGTTGCATAATAGGATTAGATCATATATATTTTGTGCACATTAGATATTATGTGGAGTTCATCATGTTACCATCCAGATATATATATGGATTAGATATTATATGGATTATGTGAACTTGAAATTTTACTGTTTATTTGGCTCTGATATGTACTATTTTATGGACTTTACATATTTGTTTACACGTGCACACATACTTTATATATATGGATAGTTGCATAATAGGATTAGATCATATATATTATGTGCATACTTTATGTGCATTGTGCCCATTAGATATTATGTGGACTTGAAATTATGTAAAATTATATTTTGTGCACATTAGATCATATATATTTTGTGCATACTTTATATATTATGTGGACTTGAAATTTTATTATGGAAGTTGTGCTTAAACAACTTTATAGGGATTATGTGGACTTGTAGTTTTATTTTTGGAATTTCATTTAAATAGTTCTTGTGATTAGATAAACTAAAGGTACATACATCATGAACTAAGTATCAAAACATATCTTATAATTATAACATATTCTAAATTAAAAAGTATCAAAACAAATATAATGAATAGAACTTGATTAAAACATAATTATCTCATTCATAAATTTGACCAATAGTCTCTCATTTATGTATATTACACAAAATGTAATCAAGAAGACATATCTAAAATAAAATAAACAGTCTATTTAAATTATAATAATAAGTATTTATATCTCTCAAAATACAACATAAAGTATGCACAAACAATAGTAGTCATTGAGGCCAAGTCTACTCTGAGAGACCTGGAAAAACTAAATACATATGATTAATTTTTATAATCAGGATGCATTGAATTTAAAATACAAAGGGATTTGCTTTAAGGGTACAAAAATTTAACTTACTTGTAATTATTCAAAATGAAACATAAAGTATGCACAAATAACTTTGTTTTCATTGATGCCTTCTACTTGTGGTAGACCTGAAACAAAATTTTACTAGATTAGATTTTATAATTATGATGCATGATTTAAAATGCTATATATAATATGCATCACGACTTTTAAAAGGGAGGTGGATTAAGGGTTTAAATTATAACTTACTTGATATTAATTCCGTTATACCATCTGCATCCTCTCTCTTTTGCAAAGCATCTATAATTGTCTCGTGCTCTTCCATAGAAAGAGTCCATAATTGTTTATTAGCAAGTCTGCCATGATATCTATCCAGTTTTATATTAGTTGCCACTACCAAATGCAAGTAATGTATAATCTTCTTCTCTAATTCATAATCTTTAAATGCGGGCAATCCATTCTTTCTTGTTAGATATTTGCGTAGCCAAGTGCCAACAACAACCACAGATTCTGTTGGATAGTCATAACCATCATCATCTACTCGAGGAGTGGTTAGCTTATGTTTTGGCTCTACACATCGAGCCAACCAATACTTTGTCCCCTCTTCATTGTCCTCTGGTGCAACAACAACATAGACATGTCTTGTGCACAAAACAATTTTATTTTAATATTTAATGAGAAATAAAAACAAAAATATACACTGTAAGATTTCATAAATATGTACTATTTAATAAATCAAAACAAATTTCAAAAACAATTTTACCTTGTTGTATAAGATCTGAAATGCGATCATAGTCATTTGATGCAAACATTTGATCCATATCTTCATTAGTTCTTTCATGCGGATAATTTGCATCTATGGGTGTCAATGATCTTTGTTGCCATTCTTCAACCCATTCTTTATTCTCACAAAATTCCCAATCTCCAGAAACACAAAACTGACAAAAGCAAGCAAGTTGCCTTGTGAATATAGTCCATGTGTTTGAATTAGAACTCTTAAATGAATGCCATTTAGCTGATCCAATGATGGTATTACAATCATGCCGAATAGGAATACTATCTTCCTCTATCAACCAGAAGAAACTTCAAATTGCAGAGTTTTCAGTTGATCCTTTTGACAACTTTAAATTGCACCAATCTACAACTACACGAGCATCTCTAAATTTCACTGCATCCTTGAATTTCAATTGTTCTCTAGCAAGAGCTCTTTTTATACAGGCACCGGCTCCATCGCGTTCCCCCTTACCATGTCCCGCTTCAAAAAAACTCCATAAATGTTGGACATTGGTTATCTTGTGAACTTTGCATAGCCAATAAAATATTCTTGCATTTTTTAATTGTCCAGTGCAGTTATCTGACCATATCATATGTTGTTTCATGTCAATTTCTCTTTCCTTAAGATTATCATAAAATACCTCGAAGCAATGTTGAACAAACTCTGAAGAGTGTAATCGATTATCACTAACATAGAAATGATACTCCTTCAAAAAATTTCTGTTATCTTCTGTACTGTCATGGTCATGTCTATATATAATGTGCACAAATATGGCCACTTGCACTGAGTTGTAGTATTGTGATTGAGTTTCCTCTTGTGGTTTTAGAGTATAATTTTCTGCAAAATCCACAACTGATACTATTGTTACAAGTGGAAATGTGTTCTTGCATATGCAAAACTCTCCATCAAGATCAAGCCATCGGGCATGTTGGGAATGTTTCACATATTTTGGAACAATATGAGTTTTAAACTCACTAATAAATGCATTCACAGTATTTTGTTCTATAATCAATTCTAAATGTTTCCCCATCTTTCCATCCTTTAGAGGGTATTCTATAATTTTAAATGTCCTAACATCAACCATTTTTTGTCCAAACTCAGATGAAACATGTTCATGCAAACATTCACCTATCGAAGAATAGTTCCCACATAAATTGCAAAGACCATAAATGCATGAACTGGAAAGAAATAATTGTTCATTAGGTGGTTTACAAAATAAACTTGCAATAAAATCTTTTATAGTTTCAGGTGGAACATAAACACCACAATCCTGCACAAAATCATTACTATGCAACATACAACGTATATATCGAAAAACATCATAATAGTAACGAAACTGAACATGAGTTTTACAACAACAAGATATTCTTTGTTTATTGATTTTAACATACCAGGGTTTGCATTTTTCAAATGATCTTTGACTAATTCATAAATTCATTAACACAGATTCATCACTAAATTTTTTAAAGAATTCAGTTTGAGTCATGTCAAGAAGATGTTTTGGATGAGGATCACGAATTTTTGATCCCACCCTTAACTTTAAAACATCTCTAGCATTTGATGAAACTCTAGTGTTATCATGCCAAAATTTTGCAATTAATTGTGTTTAGTTTCATCATTTAATTTCATGTTCGACCTTTGAAGTCTACCACTAAAACTCCAACAATGGTTTAGTGGATCAATTTCAATTGTGTCTCTTCTTTTGGGCGCTCTTGACAAGGTTCTACGATGTAAGTTCAAATAGCCACTTATATCACTTAACATTCTTTTACTAACAATCATTTTGTCAACTATAGCAGTCGTTATAACTCTGCGTGCTGCATTCTTATCTTTAGATCGACTTGTTTTTCTGATAGAATTGATGGCACTGGAAACAGTAGATACAACTTGCTTATATGATTCATCTTTTCTTTTGGTTTTGCATAAATACCTATTTTTTTCATGACTTTACGCATTTTTAACATTTTTATTAATTGTAGCATTAATTGACATTGGAATCCTAGCTTTTTATTATAGAAAAATTGTTTATATAATCTGTTCGCATGTGTTCTGATTTGTCTCCAATAAACTAACCCATTAAGATTATCTAGCACATTGCTATCAATAGTAAACAAATTACATTCATTTTCTTTCAGAGAAGGTGGTGTAATATTTTCAATTTTCATTTCTTTTCATATTGGTGTATGAAATTTATATCCAGCTTCATTTAAATCAGCAATTTGATTGGCATCATAGTCATCGGGATTTAAAAACATACCAGGATTCGCATCCACATGAACATTTGCATCAACAGTCATACCTATGTGTGGTTCTACATTTCTTGCATCCATCATGATGTCTTCAATGGTCTCATCTACAACGAGCACTGAACTAGATGCTTCAGAAGTGTTATTCAATTGTCGTTGTTTTGATCTTCGATCTCTTTGGCGTTTTGCCTCCTTCTCTCTTTGTGCTTGAATTTCGTCTGTTGTCATTGTCCTCTTTTTTTTCTTTTGACGTTGCTTAGAACCCATCTTTACAAACTCCTCTTCAAAAAATAATATCTTTTTACTGAGTTCTTCAAAAAATGGTGTAAAAAATATTAAAAAGCATTGCCAAATGATGTAAAAAGTCTTTGTCTGTACGGATTTCAATGATAGTGTGGTAAATCGATGCAATCTATCTTTTTTTTTACAGTAACGGTTATTTAGAAACGGGGGCCCGTTATTTAAATAACGGGTCCCCATTTTAAAAACGGGCCCCCGTTTTCAAAACGGGGGCCCGTTATTAAATCCAACGGGCAAAAAATGGAATGGGCCCTCGTTTTGTTTTATAAACGAGCTTCTGTTTATAAAACGGACCCCCATTCAGTAAATTTTGAATCCACAACTCCCACTTGTCTCGGGATTAGGCCTGAGATAGGCTTGGGATGGCCATACCTGAGACATGAACCTGCAAATTCAAAGCTCCACGAATGAAAGCACAAATATGAACTTCTGAAATAGTTTATGTGCCTCTAATCAGAGAATTTTTATACGAAATTAAAACCCATTTCAGATTATACTGTCTAGATTCTAAATATGTAAATTTATTTAAAAATTGATTATTTTAACTATTTTTCATTTAATTTATACTAAATTAGGTCCATAAATTTGAAATATTAACTAATTTTTTTAATTTAATAACTTTTTTATTTTAATGAATTTTGAAAAAAAAAATTACATGTCATCAATTTGCACAAAATTCTTTTCTATTTAAAAAAAAAAAAAATCAAAAAATGCTAAGTTTACGTCAAATTATGTGGATCGTACACGTCAAATTTTTAAAAAGATAATTACGGCCATTAAAAAATTAATTAAAAAAAAATTTAGAAAAAAAAATACAGAAAAATATGCTCATCAATCTTCAGTGTGTTACAAACCATTTCCCAAAACGGTTTGAGAAAATAATTTTAATTGTGTCAAAAAGTGTGGGTCGTACACATGCATTGTATGGTCCTGAAACAAACATTTTTAAAACATAGTTTTTAGAACTCCATTCAAAAAGTTATTTTTTATTATGTGGGTATTAAAATAAATTACATATTTGAAAAGTACACTTAGAGGGCTATCTTTTATAGTAGTGACTTTTTCCAAGATTCAATCTCTAAGTGTTTCAAAATTTAAGCTCAAATGAGACAAAATCTGAAAAACAGGGAAAACATTTCCACTTTTTGGCCAAAAAGTGGACTCATCTTCTTGCACTGATTCGACCATGCAAATTGTTAAATCAACATATCAATTTCACCATATCTTCAATGAAGTTTACATGTCTTTTGCAACAATCTTTGCCTTCTCTTTCTACTCTACTCAAATGCTATCTATCTAATGTCTATTGACTACTAACTATTGATTATTAACTTTACAAATGAAAAAGTGAGGCCTTATATAGTGCTCTCATTACAATTTAGTCTCAGATCGATTTGAGATCAATAGCCAAGATTACAAGATAGAAACCCTAATTAGGGTTTGTTGAACCCATTACAAAGCATTAAATGCTTGACCAATGATACAATTACAAATGATGGGACACATGTCCTTAGAATATATGACCAATAAGTGACGAGGGTAGGTACTTCGAACTTTGTGCCCATGTAGTAGTTATCTTCTTGTCAGGTTCATTGAATCCGAACGCCTTCTCGTGAAATAATGTGATTGGTTAAATGATGAATAGGCGCCACCTCAGCTTGCTCGATCTTTGTAACTCATCGCAAGTATATGAATGAATGAGGCATATCTCTTGATACCCAACATTTTTGAGCATTTGATGTGATGATGACTTCCCTCATGTCGCTCTTCTAACTTTGATTAACTCTTCTAAAACTTGCCTTTACGATCACCTACATTCGTGAGCTTTCATCCGGCTATATTGACAATGATTCTTGGATTTCTGGAGGAAATTCAAGATTGTAAAATTTTAGTCCTTGAATACGTGACGCTGACGGTTATCTTTTGTATTGATGTTTCTTTTGGTGTAGATGTTGCCTTGCCTATCATCGCACCTTGAAGTGCATCGATCCTACTTCTCTTTTGTGCTCTTGCGACTTGAGGATCCCAATAATTGCCTTGTAGAAGCTTGTGTTGGTATTATGGATGTGTTGCATTGGTTTTGTCATTGATGTCAACACTTGTCAACACTTGAGAATACTTATCAGCACTTGGAGATCTTTGGTTATGTTCACCGACATGTTCAATAACTTATGCATAGTCACCGGTATCCGGTTCACCGACGGGATATATTGTTCACCAACACTGAGGATGATATGTTATCATCTGGAGATTACTTGGTTATGTCGAAGACATTGTTTGGACGCTTGGTTTTGGTGATTTGATTATTGGTCTAATCGAGTTTGCATATTTTCTATTACCGACAAATAGGTCTAGGTTATGGACCGACAAGCGTTTCTATTCCAAATCAGCACGACACGTTATGGAGATGTTTTATTGATTGGTTATTGTTGTAAATGCATTGAGCCGACATCATGCATCGCATATTGATTAATTTGTAATTGATTTTATTGTAATATCTTAGTGAGTCGACCTACACATTTGGTCTTAAGTTTTGGTATATATGTAAGATCTCATTTGTGAGATTAATAGGATAGAGAAAAAGAATTATAATAAGGTATATGCGAATATAAGAAGAGCTATACACGCAGACATCATTTGAAGATTCAAGGAAGGTATGAAGAAGACAATCAGAGCTTAACCGGTATTGAATCTAGCATATGAAGATGTTATTTTGAGCAGTACATTAGCATTGGATTTAACCATCCAATTGTAGTCAGTGTGACTCCCTTTTTGTGATTGAGCAGTGAGCTCTAGGCAGTTGGCCTTGCTGCATGTGCAGACCCCATTTGTACACACATACTATCTGCAATAGTATCATCTAATTGTGGGTAAGGTTTCCCACCGTGGTTTTTCCCCTTACAGGATTTCTACGTACAAATAACCGTGTTATGTGTTGTGGATGTAATTTGTCTTTTTGTTTCATGCATTAAACTTTATCGGTACTGTTATTAACTGCTAAACTATCTACCGGCATTAAGTTTGGTTTACTGGTATTATGCACTAAGTTTGGTTAAGTTATATTTGGGTTGAAATTAATAGACAACTGAAACGTGATGTCCTCCTTGATGTGAGCACCTGTTGTGATCTTGTCATTATGTACCTGCAAAATTTGGCTAAGTTAGTGTCATGATATGACATGTAGTTGCTTGCGAATATGTAACTGATCAACTAGACATGAAAACCCTTGATGAAGATTTTGTAATCCTAAATCACACTTTCAACCATTCACTTAATGCAATCACCTTGATCAAATCATGAAATTTCAAAAAAAAATGATACAAAGAAAATATCATAATCTCAACATTACCATAATTGATTGAGACAAATCGAATCCACTCAAAATACAATTTGATCAAAAGATGTTTAGACAACCTTTTTCAAGAATAAAATGGATGTCAATTCGCTTTCACCAGACTGACAGCGCTGTTGCCTTATATGTATTCGATGTGACTTTAAAATGACAAGTTCACCACCTTTCAAAACCGTCGATTCCAATTGGATAATTCACTGTCAAAATCTTCTTTAGAAATGGAAATTGCTGTCAAATTACTGCCAAGCTCAGAATCAAATTCAAACCGCCAAGCTCAGAATCGCCACCAAATATGAACAAAATCTGATCAAAACTTGAATCGCCCAGCCTCTGATATAAGAATATCGCTCCCTCCAAAATAAGAATCGCTGATGTATGAAGTCGCTGAGCTCTGAGATGAAGTCGC
Organism: Cryptomeria japonica; assembly: GCF_030272615.1. Taxonomy (NCBI): domain Eukaryota; kingdom Viridiplantae; phylum Streptophyta; class Pinopsida; order Cupressales; family Cupressaceae; genus Cryptomeria; species Cryptomeria japonica. Next base: position 624,970,939 of record NC_081410.1, read on the forward strand.
TAGTGCTTGGAAATGGAGTCGAACTAAATGCTCAGATCGCCTCCTCTTTGAAGTGAACTCCCTGGCAAATATATCTTAATCGCTGTCAAGAGGTAAAGATCTGATCAAAACTCCAATCGCTGTTGCTAATATATATTGGCTGTATATAGCTCAACTGTTGACAATCAAAAGCAAAATCACTTCCAAATTGATCAAATGAAATGATCAATTTGAAGCCTATAAAAATCGATACAACACCACAAAGGTCTGGCAACTTTCATTTAATGCTTCAGTTGGGATGATAAGCACCTCGGACGCCTTCATTCAATATTTGGTCGATATGAATTGCAAATTTTAAATGACCACCATGATACTCTAAATCATAGTGCTTTGCATTATGTCAAAGCCTCGAATTTTATAACCTTTGACTCCCAATTGCTTTGTAATCTCTCTTAAGTGATCGCTTCTTATTAAATGCCATATAATAATACCAATGCATGCTTTTAGAGTTTTACAACTTGGCACCATCTTTACCATTAGCAATAGGCTTCGAGTTTTGCTCCTAGACGTCCAAAATATAATTGCCTTGAAATCATCTTACAAAGATAAGCATTTCCTATTAAATATATTGCGACCACCCACTTGCAACATATCATCGACATTGAAACCATTTAATTAAAGGGCCTTGCATCGCATTGATACTTGAGATCTCTCTTGAGTTTTTAAAATTTGTCATCGAATGCACTCTTGAAATTGCATCGTGGAAAAGTCCAAGTCTCGAGAGAACACTATCAATGATTCATCAACTCAAACTTGCAATTGCTTATTGTTGATTGAATAATAATAAAAAAAACACTTTAGGGTGATTTGCATCGTTAGAAGCAGTGATATGCAATGCACGAAGAGTGTAGTGCTTTAAAAAAGCACTGTTTAAAAGTAGTAACGATATTAATGAGCACCACTTAAAAGCAGTAGTGACACTAAGAAGCACCGCTTAAAAGAGCAGTGTCATGAGGTGGCAATGCTTAAAAGCAGCAGTGACATGAAGAGGCACTGCTTAAAAGCAGTAATGCTACTGAGAGGCACTGCATAAAAGCAGTAATGCTACTGAGAGGCACTGCTTAAAAGCAACAGTGACATGAAGAGGCACTGCTTAAAAGCAATAATGCTACTAAGAGGCACTACTTAAAAGCAACAATGACATCAAGAGGCACTGCTTAAAAAGCAGCAGTGACATCAAGAAGCATTGCTTATTTTCCATGCCTTGGCCAAATTTTCATGATTTTCATTTTTTAATTTTTTATTTTTATTTTTATTTTTTAGGAATTTTGATTTTAAGAGATGCTAACTCTAAAATTAAACTACACTAAGACACATATTCTACGACAAGTTCGCTTAAAAAAAGTGGGGGTCCCCATTTGCGATGGGGCAATGTGTGAATACGTCACAACAATACAGATACCAGCAAAATTTGGGTATGATAGAGGAAGTATGCTCAGTTTATTTTACAACATTTTAACATGGTCAACAACAAACAAGTTAATGTTCTTATTTCTATGGGAAATAAGCTTCCAGTTGAATGGTATCCTATGACACCCATTGATATGGAGGAGATGAATTTAATGCCTTGTGCTAGTGTAGCTAGTAGTTTGATGCATGTTATGATCTACACCAAACAAAACATTACCATGGCAATGGGAGTCTTGAGCCATTTCATGGCTAATCCTAGAAAGGATCATTAGGTGCTAGTGAAGAGGGTCTTCAATTAATTGTGACTGACTATAGAACATTCTATTTTCTACCATACTAGTACTTTGGTGCCTTGCAACTAACTATAGAGGAGATTTTAGTTGTAGGGGACCTACAAATAACCCTTAACAATTCCACAAGTCAATTGGAGCATGCCCATAACTGTTTTGGTTGAACCTAATGAAGAGTTGCAACTAACCTATAGATGACTTATAAGTGTCTTGCAACACTCAATGGGTATTAAGGAATGTGTGCACTTAGATTTGGTAGGATATGTCAAGACAACAAAAATTGAACAAATGGCTATGTGCTTAGCCTATTTAGTGGTGTAATGAGATGGATGAGAAAGTAGTAAGGGCGTGTGCACAAAGATGGTGGTCAGAAAAGTGGACACCACCCAAAAAAAACTTGGAAAAATAGGCAGCGCGTATGCGGTTTTAAAATTTTAAATTCCCGCGTACGCGCTTAGGTTTGTTCTTCCCGAGCCTAGAAAAGGTAGCACGTATGCGCTAAGTTTAGCAAACTAAGCGCATATGCGCTATGACTAGGAAAATTAGCGCGTACGTGCTGCTTATAGGAAAATGAGCGCGTGCGCGCTAATAATCCTAGTAAAACCGCGTACGCGGTGCCTGATAAAAAAAGTTTTTTAAAAAAACTGGGTCCTCATTTACCCGAAAAGCGCATTTTTTAGTTTGTTTTTTTCCCATTTTCTAACCTAAACCGTGAACGGGGTGCTAAATTTGTCCTCTGGGCTATGGATCAAGGTTAGTTTTTGTTTATTTTTCTCTTTCTTTCTGGTTTATGCAATTTGTTTTACATTTTGAATTTAATTTCATTAATTTTGATTAGGTTTTTTTTTTTTTTGTTTCAAAAACCAGATTCTTCTAATCCAGAACAAGAACAACCAAATGAACCTCCTGAAAACCCACAAGAACAACCAAATGCATCTCCTGAAAACACACAAGAACAACCCCCAATTCCTCCTTTTGACCGCACAGCCGAAACACAGGAAGAATTAATTAATCAGTTAGGGCAAAATACATCCAAAATCAATAGACTGATTATAAAATTGAAAACTTCTGAGCTTGACCATCATCAATCCCTCGTCACTAGCCTAGAAACATTAGCTAGTGGTGCCATAGCTATTTCCACATAAATTACCAAATGGGGAAGCTTTAGGGATAGGTGTCGTCAATTCTATGCCAATGGGCTATCATACAATGGAGTTAAAAACAAAAATATTTCTAAACAACAAATATGTGCCCTTTTTGTTGACCCCAAAACTGGTCAGTCATTACCTCCTAATGCAAAGAGGTTTCCCATACATTGGTGTACCAATGTGTAGATGAAGAATCTTTTTTGGCAGAGGTGGTGGATGGTCTTTGACGATCCACCTTGTAATAATTATGAGGTGCCATTATATTTTTTGAGAAAAATATATTGTGAGTTTCTGCTCACTGTGCGCCCAAATTATTTTGACATGAGAGAGTTTCATGGTAGAGGTGGTGGCTCTGCCCAAGATAGACCTGGAGCCCATAGGCGATTAGCCGCGGAGAGTCGCCTCCCCCTAGCACCCAAACCTAAGGTGCATCAGGTTGTCCCATTAGAGTTGAAAGAGTCGATGGAGCTACAGACTCTTTAGGCGGCCACAACATTGACTGGTGCCATCATCCAGCATGGGACATCATTAGCACACCCTATTGTATTGGATGATGAGCCGTTAGAGAGCGACAGAGAGCCCATCGAGCATATGTGTGTCAGTTGCTCGGGGATATGCTCGGGGATAGATGATGCAGCCAATGCAAATGGATGCTCATATCATCTATGCACGATTTGTGGTTGTAGATGTCAGGCTCACACGGTTGAGGATGTCGCGTTGACAGATGAGTTGATGGACATGGTGTTTGCCCATGAGCCACAGACACAGGTGTGTTGATTTGAATTCATAACATTTTATTTATCAGTCAGTTTAATTTTGTAATTACATAAATGAATTTTCATTTATACATCGATTTAAATTAAGACAAATAATATGCATTTCAGGATGCAGCAACAGTATCCCATACACCTCCCCCAGTTACCAGAGCTGCAACTTTGACGCTTGAGGTATAAATTTTGTAACAAGTTAAAATAGAATAGTACACTTTGAATTCAAAAAAATACAAGATATACTAACTATCTTTAATGCTTGGTCCAATTTCTGGTTTGTAGGTGTTGACAGGGGACGAAATGTCCCAGATTGATGACATCACGCTGTCGGCAAACGATTCTGGCCTACAAGGCTATACGGTATCATATTTTGTACAACTCTTTTTATGTATTGTTTTGATGGAATATGCAAGTCATTTCATTTTAGATTTTTAAAATTATGTTTAATTTATTATCTGTACTAATATCTCATGTTAATTTTCTATTTTTAGGGCACCTCCTCCGCGTCTAGGGCTCGTCCGAAGAAAAAGAATATCTCAAACACGCCAAAACGTGTGAAGAAGGTAATTGAACACATTTTTAGTTGTACAATTATTTGAAATGTTGAAATCAAGTATTAGTTGGGGTTTGTAGATTGATTAGTGGTTTTTGTCTATTTTACATGTACAACGGCCATTGAGCTTTGTGGATATGTTGAATGCACCTGATTCACCCGCGAATCAAGAGAGGGCGGAGGTATGTATCTCTACTTTATTTTCTTGATTTCATGATTATATGCACGCGTACATGTGAACTTGTGATATATTATAATCTTATATTTTTTTCATACATGAAATATCCATACCTATTTCGTCAATGGTGAACCCTCCTCCTTGCACTGGAGAAGCATATCAGGATCGTGTACACTTTTATTTGATATGTAAAATTAATTGTTTTCAACCTTCAATACTTATCATTATATTAATTGTATTTAATCTTTGTACATTTTTTGTATAGGTAATAGCAACCATTTCTACATTGATGGTGAGCCATCCTCAGTCCATTGGAGAAGCATCTGAGGCACAGGTACGTCATTGTTCTCTATATTATAGCTTTTAAGTTTTTTTGATATATTTATGTTAGTACATTGTATTAATTGTACATTTAATCTACAATAGACTTGTTTGCAGTACGGCCATAACGTGGATCCATTTAAGTATGTCTTCAAGAAAACTCCTAAGAGTGACAAGGAGAGGAGAGCGAAGACATTAGCTCCTGGATTAGCCGATGAGGTAATCTACATTTCAATTGCAAAGGAATTAAAGTTAAATGCATTGTTATGATGTTAATTGTGAACTATTTTCTACAAAAGAATTCTAACTTGGCTTTTGAATTGTGGTTTTGCAGCCATCTACAGAGCCGCGTACTGCGTCGAAGAGGCTTGATTTTGATGATCCACCAGAAGTTTAGGATCATATAGTGTTAGTTTTGGTCATAGAATGACCAATACATGTAGATATATTCTTCATTTTTATTGTATATCGATTTGGACATGGCATATGCCACATTTTTGTAATACTTGTATTGACTTGGCAGACATGCCTTTATATATATATATATAAATATCGATATTCGATCCAATAAATGTGTAATGAGTTAATTATTTTGTATTCGTTGTATTTTGTGGTTGTCCTTTTATAAATTTAAATGAATATTTGCATATGTAATCAACAATATGAATATAAACAACAAAAATATATGATATAAAGCATTGTAATCGTGGAATATGATTTGATAAAATTTCTAAAATGTTGAATTAACCCTATAAAACTCCTTGTATTTAGTTCATTATTGTGTATTCGTTGTATTTGGTGGTTGCCTTTTTATAGATTTAAATGAATATTTGCATATGTAATTAACAATATGAATATAAACAACAAAAATCGACAATATGAATTTAAACAACAATGTGTTTGGTGCGAGAGCACCCTCACACTCGCAATGGCCAAATTGTGTTCCTCGTGTGCACAAACCGACATCACGAGCACATCTGGGTGGGCACGTTTACGCTAGGCATGCCCCTGTTGTGCATCCCAAAGCACCAGAACGTCGAGAGTCATACCCTACCGGTGAGATCTCTCAAGTGCCCTGAGTCCAAAAAATTGTAAAAATTTGACGGACTGTTTCTTCCAATCCATGACACATACGGTCGATTTGTTTGATCCCGTGGGGTTGCATGAGGGTCCTCTACAATGGCCTATCTCGGTTTTTGATGAATCAAAGCCATTTTCAATTAGTAGCATTTTTTCGCCTGCTCAAAAAACTGTCAGTTGCTTGCAAGGAAAAGTTGCAAGATTGGCTAGAATTGATTATGTTCCTCATGTGCACAAACCGACATCGCGAGCGTGTTCGGGTGGGCATGTTTATGCTAGGCATGCCCCTATCGTGCATCCCAAAGCACCAGAATGTCGAGAGTCATACCCTACCAGTGAGATCTCTCAAGTGCCCTGAGTCCAAAAAATTGTCAAAATTTGACGAACTGTTTCTTCCAAATCCACGACACATACGGTTGATCTGTTTGATCCCATAGGGTCATGTGAGGCTCCTCTACAATGGCCTATCTCGGTTTTTGATGACTCAAAGCCATTTTCAATTAGTAGCATTTTTTCGCCTGCTCAAAAAACTGTCAGTTGCTTGCAAGGAAAAGTTGCAAGATTGGCTAGAATTGATTATATTCCTCGTGTGCACAAACCGACGTCGCGAGCACGTCCGGGTGGGCATGTTTATGCTAGGCATGCCCTTGTCGTGCATCCCAAAGCACTAGAACGTCAAGAGTCATACCCTACCGATGCAATGTAGAAGTTGCTTGACAACTTTTTTGACAATTTTTTTGACAACAATGACAATTTTGTTCAAATTGTATCTAGTCTGAATCTATCACCCCTATGACCCGATAATGACTCAAATAATTATCCATGATTATACAAGAATCGAGAATGCTCATGATTGACCAGGGACACATCACATATACTCAAAACATAGTCACAAAACATTGACACACAAAATAGTCACAAAACATTGTCACATATTATTCAAAAATTTGCCTCTAAATATGGTCAAATCAGCTCTTGGCTATTTGATTATACAAAAAATTGTCTTACAAATAATCTCATGGACTTTTATACAAAATTTGGCATTACAATATATGCGATTCAGCTCATCACCATTTTAATATACAAATCATCTCATGGGCTTTTATACAAAATTTGGCATTACAATATGTGCGATTCAGCTCATCGCCATTTTAATATACAAAATTTGGCATGTACATATGTACAAATCAGATCATTGCCACTTAAATATACAAAATTATGCCCCTAAACATGTAGAAATCAGCTCATGGGCATTTATATATACAAAAAAGGAATATAGAACAATTCGTCGACGATTTATACAAAATTCTCAAAATCATTCTATTCTGAACCATAGAATCAATCAAGTGAGCCTTTAGGATCGGCTCTAACCCATATTGTGTCAAGTATTGCCTCGTGGTCAGATTCACGAACTTTCCATAAAATCTTGTTATGATGTCTACCACGATACTTCATCAAATGAATATTTGTTGCAACAACAAGGTTAGAGAAATGAAGAATATGTCTATGTGTTTCAAAGTCCTCGAACAACCAAACATCAAAATTCTTGATAGGGTATCTCCGAAGCCATGTTTTTGTCACGATAACAGACCCTATTGGGTACTCAATACCCTCTTCGTCAATGATTGTGGTTGTCAATTTTCTTTTAGGCTCAACACAACGACACAAATAGTAATATGTTCCTTCTTCATTGTTCTCTTCTGCAACAACTGCATACACATGACCTGCATTTTATAAAGTGTTAATTAATACCAAAAATAAAGTATGATGTACAACAAAATGAACCAAAAAGAATACTAGCAAAAAAATTAACTCAAAAAATCACCTGAATCCACTAGGTCGGATACATGGTCAAAATCCACTGATGTCTCCATCTGGCTCAATTGTAGTGCTTTGGGAATTTGATATGAATCAATGGGAACCAACGGTCTACAAGACCATTTGTCAACCCACTCTTCTGATTCACATTCTTCCCACAAACAATACATGCATGAAGAGCAAAAACATACCATCTGTCTCGTATAAATTACCAGTGAACTTGAATTTGAACTCATAAATGAGTGCATGTCACTCGATGCTGCAACTGTACAACAATCTAGATAGTTTTCAATGTTAGATTCAGTAATCAACCAAAAATATCTATGAACCAATGACATACCTGGATTACCTGGACCCATCATAGACTTACACCATCGCACAATTGTTTCTGCATCTACCAACTCAGCACCACCTTCGTACTTCAATTCTTCCCTGGCTAGGGCTCTTTTCACACATGCTTCTGCACCATCGTGCTCTCCCTTACCATGTCCAGCCTCAGTGAAATTCCAAAAATGTTGTACACCGCTTGTCACATGCATCCTTGTCAGCCAATAAAACATTCTTGCATTCTTGAATTGTGCGGTGCAATTATCTGACCATATTAAGTGTCGGTTGTATCGTATGTTCCTTTCTCTTAAACTATCATAGAAAACTTTAAAGCATCCTTGTACAAACTCCGATGAATGAGTACGATCATCACTTATGTAGAAGTGATACTCTCTTACAACCTTTCTATCCTCCTCTGTGCTATCATCTGCATGCATGAATGCTATGTGTACAAAAATAGAAACTTGTGTAGAGTGATAATACATGGATTGCACTTCATTTTGAGGTTGTAGTGTATAATTTTCAGCGAAATCAATGATAGAGACAATGGTGCCAAGAGGAAATGTGTCCTTACACAACTTGAATTGCTCATCTAACCATCGAGCTCTATGTGTATGCATTCTATACTCATAAACTAGTTTCTCTTGAAACATTTTCATAAATTGAGCTACACATATATCATTTTTCACTAGCTCACATCTCTTCAAATCTTTTCCATCTTTAACTCCATATGTGACTGTCTTGTATTTTCCGAAAGAAACTAGTTTCGTACCAATTTCATGTGTGCTCTCCAAATGTATGCATCTTGGTAAACGTTGCAAACCACCACATATAGCACAAGAACCTTCCAAACAAGGCATCTTATAATAAATGCAACCATCATGTCTATTACATAACACACTTGAAATAAATTCTCTTGCCGACTTAGGAGGTGCTTATATATTACATTCCTGCAAAACATCGTTAGTGTGCAAAGTAGAACAAATATGATGAAAAATATCATAATGCATGGAAAATTCAATATGCATCCTACAACAACACGTGGTGCGTACATGATTAATCTTAATATAAAAAGGTTTTGCCATTTCAAAAAAATCTTTGAGAAATTTTTATTTGAGGAAACTTTTGAAGGAATCTTTCATAAAATTTAGTTTGAGTCATATCCAAATAGTGTTTCGCATGTGGCTCATGATTTTTAGACCCAATTCGTCTTCTAACAACATCTCTTTGGTTGGGCGATACTCTTGTGTTGTCATGCCAAAAAATTTCAATTAATGTTTTTAGTGCATCTACAACAACCTTGTCTTTGCGTGGTAGTCTACCCGAGAATGCCCAAAGAGAATTATTGTTAGGTTCCTCTATTTGTTCTTGCCTCTTTAATGCTTTACTTAATGTTGTTCTACTAACGTCAATGACTTGTTTTTCTTATCAAACGATCTTTTTTTATTTTCTTGCTCATTATGGTTGATGTAATGACACGTCGAGTAGCTTAGAATCTTTACTATGTGATTTTGAACCAATAGATTGATATGCATCAAATAGATTTCTGACAATAGTTCTTTCACTGTTTACTTTTAGATGATCTTAGGCCTACAATTTTCATTGTCTCTCTAAAATTCAAATTTTTAATCATTTTGAACAATTAATTGACATCTTGCGGTTTGATTTAAGTTTTTAAAATAGTTTTGCCATATTCTTTTAACCATTCTCCTACAATTTCGTTCATTCATTTTATTGGGCATTGACTTCAATATATTCTCATCAATGTCAATTAGATACTTTGGTTTCCTACGAATGATTCTAGGAGGTGTTAACATCGGTGCATTATGTACATTAAATTCATCAAGTAGAGAAGGTGTAATATGTTTCATCATTTAATTGATTATTCAATGCAGTATCTTCTTCAATTGTATTAGGTTCAAACGGTAAACTATCAAATGTTTCTTCTTCAATTGCATTAGGTGCATTATATTCGTTTGGTAAATCGAATTGAGATGTTGAGGTTGACATACCTTCTTCTTCCATTGTTCTTATGTCACGCAATTTCTTCATACGCTGCCTTTGTCTTTCCTTTTGAGCCTCTCGTTGTTCCATTGTTCCTCGCTTGTTATTTCCCATGGTTGATATCGGTTGACCTAAATAGATTCATATTACATATATATGTAAAGAAAAGTTCAAAAATAAATAAATAACCATAAGTATGCATCTTATCACTATTTTTTGGAATCAAACTATTAAAAAATCATAATTTAATCATTGAAACCATGCAAAAACAAAAAACTAATAAAAACAACAATTCAATCATTTGAAATCATGCAAAAAAACAAAAAATTCACTCACTTATATGTATACAACAGTGATAGAAGTGCAGGACACAGTTCAAGTGGGGGACTTCAACGACCTCAAAAACTTCTTTTGAGGCCATTGAGGCTCTTGGGCAACTAAAACTATGTCATCTAAACCGCGTACGCGCTACTAGGCCATAAAATGTTGGCAAGGCCAATGGTATTCTCGGCTGATAAGTAGCGTGTATGCACTACTAAGCCTAAAAATGTTATCCTGGGGTATCGAATAATGGGAATAGTACCGCTTATGAGTAATAAGTACCATGTACGTGCTACTAAGCCTTTAAAAATTTATGGGAAGGGGGTGTGGAGGAAGGGAGAGGGAGAGAAGAGGGGGGGGAAGGGAGAGAGAGGGAGAGGAGAGGGGAGAGGGAGAGAGAGGGAGAGAGGGTGAGGAGAGGGGAGAGGGGGAGAGGGAGAGAGAGAGAGAGAGAAGAAGAGTGGGGGGTGGGTGAGGGGAGAGAGAGAGGGAGAGGAAGGGGGAGAGGGAGAGAGAGGGAGAGATGGAGAGTGAGAGGGGAGAGGGGAGGAGAGAGAGGGAGAGGAGATGGGAGGGAGAGGGAGAGGAGGAGAGACATGGGGGGGTAAGGGAGAGGTAGAGGGAGAGAGAGAGGGAGAGAGAGAGGGAGAGAGAGGGGGGTGGGAGAGGGAGAGAGAGGGAGTGGAGAGGGGGTGGGAGAGAGAGGAGAGAGAGATGATGAGAGAGGAGAGAGAGAGAGGGGAGGGAGGGAGGGAGGGAGAGAGGGGAGAGGGAGGGAGAGAGGAGAGAGAGAGAGAGAAGAGGGGGGTGGGAGAGGGAGTGATGAGGGGGAGAAGATAGGGAGAGTGGAGAGGGAGAGAGAGGGAGAGGGTAGAGGGGGAGAGGGAGAGGGAGAGGTAGGGGAGAGGGAGAGAACATGGGGGGAAGGGAGAGGTAGAGGAGAGAGGGAAAAGAGGGAGAGAGAGAGAGAGGGAGAGGAGAGGGGGGAGAGGAGAGGGTGAGGGAGAGAGGGAGAGGA